>NC_083582.1:70496476-70852726 GCF_027579695.1 Neoarius graeffei | reverse complement strand
CTCTCGATGTGGAGGAGCAGCGGCTCTACTCCGAGCTCCTCCCGAGTGACTATGCTTCTCACCCCATCTCTAAGGGAGTGCCCAGCCACCCTGCGAAGGAAACTCATTTCAGCCGCTTGTATCCGCAATCTTATTCTTTCTGTCATTACCCAAAGCTCATGACCATAGGTGAGAGTCGGAACGTAGATCGACCGGTAAATTGAGAGCTTCGCCTTTTGGCTCAGCTCCTTCTTCACCACGACGGACCGGTAAAGCGACCGCATCACTGTGGAGGCTGCACCGATCCGCCTGTCGATCTCACGCTCCATCCTTCCCTCACTCGTGAACAAGATCCCGAGATACTTAAACTCCTCCACTTGAGGCAGGACTTCTCCACCAACCTGGAGAGGGCAAGCCACCCTTTTCCGGTCGAGAACCATGGCCTCGGACTTGGAGGTGCTGATTCTCATCCCAGCCACTTCACACTCGACTGCAAACCGCCCCAGTGCATGCTGAAGGTCCTGGTTTGAAGAAGCCAACAGGACAACATCATCCGCAAAAAGCAGAGATGAAATCCTGTGGTTCCCAAACAGGATTCCTTCCGGCCCCTGGCTGCGCCTAGAAATTCTGTCCATAAAAATTATGAACAGAACCGGTGACAAAGGGCAGCCCTGCCGGAGTCCAACATGCACTGGGAACGGGTCTGACTTACTGCCGGCAATGCGAACCAGACTCCTGCTCCGTTCGTACAGGGACCGGACAGCCCTTAGCAAAGAGCCCCGAACCCCATACTCCCAAAGCACCCCCCACAGAATACCACGGGGGACACGGTCGAATGCCTTCTCCAGATCCACAAAGCACATGTGGACTGGTTGGGCAAACTCCCATGAACCCTCGAGCACCCTATGAAGGGTATAGAGCTGGTCCAGTGTTCCGCGACCAGGACGAAAACCGCATTGTTCCTCCTGGATCCAAGGTTTGACTATTGGTCGAATTCTCCTCTCCAGTACCCTGGAGTAAACTTTCCCTGGGAGGCTGAGAAGTGTGATTCCCCTATAATTGGAGCACACTCTCCGGTCCCCTTTCTTAAAAAGAGGGACCACCACCCCAGTCTGCCACTCCAGAGGCACTGTCCCCGACCGCCACGCGATGTTGCAGAGGCGTGTCAACCAAGACAGCCCCACAACATGCAGAGACTTGAGATACTCAGGGCGGATCTCATCCACCCCCGGTGCCTTGCCACCGAGGAGCTTGCAAACCACCTCAGTGACTTCGGCTTGGGTAATGGACGAGTCCACCTCTGAGTCATCAGCCTCAGTCTCCTCAGTGGAAGACATAACGGTGGGATTGAGGAGATCCTCAAAGTATTCCTTCCACCGCCCGACAATGTCCCCAGTCGAGGTCAACAGCTCCCCACCCGCACTGTAAACAGTGTTGGCAGAGTACTGCTTCCCCCTCCTGAGGCGCCGGACGGCTTGCCAGAATTTCTTCGAGGCCGACCGATAGTCCTTCTCCATGGCCTCCCCGAACTCCTCCCAGTTCCGAGTTTTTGCCTCCGCAACTGCCCGAGCTGCAGCACGCCTGGCCTGCCGATACCCGTCAGCTGCCTCAGGAGTCCCGGAGGTCAACATGGCCCGATAGGACTCCTTCTTCAGCTTGACGGCATCCCTTACTTCCGGTGTCCACCACCGGGTTTGGGGATTGCCGCCATGACAGGCACCGGAGACCTTGCGGCCACAGCTCCGAACAGCTGCGTCCACAATGGAGGTAGAGAACATGGTCCACTCAGACTCAATGTCCCCCGCCTCCCTCAGAAGCTGGGAAAAGCTCTCCCGGAGGTGGGAGTTAAAGACCTCCCCAACAGAGTGCTCGGCCAGACGTTCCCAGCAAACCCTCACCATACGTTTGGGCCTGCCAGGTCTGTCCAGCTTCCTTCTCTGCCAGCAGATCCAACTCACCACCAGGTGGTGATCAGTTGACAGCTCAGCCCCTCTCTTCACCCGAGTGTCCAAGACATAGGGCCGGAGATCAGATGAAACGACTACAAAGTCGATCATCGACCTCCAACCTAAGGTGTCCTGGTGCCACGTGCACTATGCTCGAACATGGTGTTCGTTATGGACAAACCGTGACTAGCACAGAAGTCCAATAACAAAACACCACTCGGGTTCAGATCGGGGAGGCCGTTCCTCCCAACCACGCCCCTCCAGGTGTCACTGTCGTCGCCCACGTGAGCATTGAAGTCCCCCAGTAGCACAATGGAGTCCCCAGTCTGAGCACCCCTCAGTACCTCTCCCAGGGACTCCAAGAAGGGCGGATACTCTATACTGCTATTTGGCCCGTAGGCACAAACAACAGCAAGAGCCCTCTCCCCAATCCGAAGGCGCAGAGAGGCGACCCTCTCATTCACTGGGGTAAACTCCAACACATGGCGGCTGAGCTGGGGAGCTATAATCAAGCGCACACCAGCCCGCCACCGCTCACCATGGGCGACTCCAGAGAAGTGGAAAGTCCAGCCCCTCTCGAGGAGCTGGGTTCCAGAGCCCAAGCTGTGCATGGAGGTGAACCCGACTATCTCTAGCCGGTACCTCTCAACCTCCCGCACAAGCTCAGGCTCTTTCCCCCCCAGCGAAGTGACATTCCATGTCCCAACAGCCAGCCGCTGTGTCCGGAGATCAGGTCGTTGAGGCCCCTGCCTTCGACTGCCACCTAATCCACACTGCACCAAACCCCTACTGCTACCTCTGTGGGTGGTGAACCCACAGGAGGTCGGGCCCACGTCACCTCTTCGGGCTGAGCCTGGCCGGGCCCCATGGGCAAAGGCCTGGCCACCAAGCGCTCGCATACGAGCCCCAACCCCGGGCCTGGCTCCAGGGTGGGGCCCCGGCTGCGTCATACCGGGCGACGTCACGGTCCTGGATTTTTTCTCCATAGGGGTTTTTGGTGAACTGCTCTTGGTCTGGCCTGTCACCTAGGACCTGTCTGCCTTGGGAAACCCTAACAGGGGCATAATGCCCCTGACAACATAGCTCCTAGGATCATTCAAGCACACAAACCCCTCCACCACAATAAGGTGGCAGTTCTAGGAGGGGTCAAATCAAATCAGCTGTTTGTATTTACCGTATTTTCTGGACTATAAGCCGCTACTTTTTTCCTAGGTTTTGAACCATGCAGCTTATACAAAGGTGCGGCTATTCTGTGGATTTTTCTTCCACCGCTAGGGGCGCTCTAACCGGAAGTAGAATCAAAAATAAGATAGACGAAAAATCAATGCAAAGAAGAATTAGCAGATCTTAAATTACTAACTGGTAATTATTTTCAAATCCAGCGAAGATGATTAAAGTGACTTGTGGTTTCAAACACAGGAGAAATGAAGGTAAATAAATACCGGTTATTTTCTCTTGGTTCTGTTCCGTTTTAATCAGCAAAGTTGCTGCCGTGTTAAAAGGCACTGTTCGGAAAGAATCTGTTCAGGTACATACATGTACATTTACAGTACAAAATCGTTCTGTACATGCAGTAAATATCTAATTTTTCAACATAGATATCTGCGGCTTATAGCCCGGTGCGGCTTGTATATCTTTTTTTTATTTTTATTTTTTAAATAGAGCGGATGCGGCTTATATACAGGTGCGCTCTATAATCCAGAAAATACGGTAAATTTTTCCATAATTGATTTTAGTTTTGTTTTTCCTTTTTTATCTATCCAATTAATGTTAAAATCCCCAAACAACATACATTCACAGGCGTTATCAACAATAGACAAAAGACTTTTCAATTCATTATAGAAATTCACATCATAAGATGGAGGATTATAAAGCACAACTATACTGAATTTCATATTTGGGGAGAGAATTACATTCAATCCTAAACTCTCCAGGTTCACATTGAAATCGAGCTGTGAAATCTTAAACTGTTCCCTAATATAAATCAAAACACCCCCTTCCCTTGGGCCTATCTTTCCTGTAGCATGAGTATGGTATGTTAATTAGGTCGGTAGAAATATTACTAGTCAACCAAGTCTCAGATATACACAAAAAAATCCAGGTTAGACTCCATAAGTAAGTTCTGCATCTGATCCATTTTTGGTAATATATTTCTGACATTTATGTGACCTATAATCTGTCTATGGCAAGCATAGCAGGCTAAAACACTATGGCAAACTTGGAGCACTTTGTGTTCACAATTCACTGGTTAAACGAACCGCAACACAATATGTACTGTATTTCCTTAATGCTCACACGCTACTGCACTTCTACCAAAAATCTTGGCCATCAAAATCAAGCAACATATGTAAAGTTATTTACATGAGTTGAGCATTATTATAATGAAACCCAATTCTGTTTCAGCTACACTTTTAAATAAGTGAGAAAATTATCGTGTGCATTATTATTATTATTATTATTATTATTATTATTGACATTTTTGTGCTGTGAGAGAGCCTGAGAAAGTGTACTTTTGAAAATATTTGCCTTCAATAAAGGAAGTAAAACCTTTCAGTGGCTTTCACATGAGCAGTGGTATGTGACTTCTTGAATATCATTCCTGCACACACTTCCTGTTAACTTGCATGAAGTTACTGAATAATTCTTACTCAATAATTTGCATTAGGAGAAATAATTGAGCAGTAAGCTGGGCTTTTAGTGAGTTAATTACCTGTAATTGGGCCTAATGATAAAGCACATTCACTCCCCCTTGTGGACTATGGAATCAATTTTGTGCCAAAATGTTCATACAATACTTTTCTCATCTCATTATCTCTAGCCGCTTTATCCTTCTACAGGGTCGCAGGCAAGCTGGAGCCTATCCCAGCTGACTACGGGCGAAAGGCGGGGTACACCCTGGACAAGTCGCCAGGTCATCACAGGGCTGACACATAGACACAGACAACCATTCACACTCACATTCGCACCTACGCTCAATTTAGAGTCACCAGTTAACCTAACCTGCATGTCTTTGGACTGTGGGGGAAACCGGAGCACCCGGAGGAAACCCACGCGGACACGGGGAGAACATGCAAACTCCACACAGAAAGGCCCTCGCCGGCCACGGGGCTCGAACCCAGACCTTCTTGCTGTGAGGCGACAGCGCTAACCACTACACCACCGTGCCGCCCACAATACTTTTGAAATATCAAACAAAAACGACAAATCAAAATACAAAAAAAGAACAAAAAGTCATTTTTTTTAGACTGGCAAACAAATTATTCGTGCAAAATATCAGTCTATTACTCTTCAGAAACCTTTTATTTTTGTTCCGCGTCTTTCTCAGTTTTGCTTGACGTAATGTGTGTGTGTGTGTGTGGTCACTCTTCATATGTGATACCTCTTGTAGAGAACATTCAAGCACACTTCAAGCACAGTGAAATTCATCCTCTGCATTTGAAGCAGTGAACACACACACCCAGAGCAGTGGGCAGCCACACCAGAGCAGCCAGGGGTTAAGTACCTTGCTCAAGGGCACTTCTTCAGCCCAAGGCCGCCCCACGTTAACCTAACTGCATGTCTTCGGACTGTGGGGGAAACCGGAGCACCCGGAGGAAACCCATGCAGACACAGGGAGAACATGCAAACTCCACACAGAAAGTCCCTCGCCGGCCGCTGGGTTCGAACCCGGAACCTTCTTGCTGTGAGGCGACCATGCTAACCACTACACCACCGTGCCACCCAAAAACACTTTCACGTTCCAGGATCTTTCTTCATTTTGGCACCTCTGTAGTGGAAAAAGTTTCATCATATTCTTCCGTTTCCACTTCTTCAAACACAACACTTGTTCCAGTTTTCTTGAAGCTTCGTTCTTCTTTCTCCCTGGTTCCTTTTTCTTGCTCTCCTTCTCCCAAAGCTGAGCTCATCGTCTTTGCTCATAATTAGATGGTGGTGATGTATTCATTCTCAGAAATGTTTTAAATGATTGATTGCAAAATGAGCTTCAGATTTGGATGGAAGTACGGTAGGTGGGAGGACTCTGTCTGTCTGTCTGTCTGTCTGTCTGTCTGTCTGTGAATAAACAAACTGTGGGAGACTTGGTGTCAGATTTCGATTAGATACCAACCCTGGACACTCATTTTGAAAGTGAAAGTTTGAGAGCAGTTCTGTAGTGCGCTAAGCAGACTTCGTCACATGCTGAGTGTCCTTCAAGGTAGCAGCACAGTCCTCCTCTGTAAGTATCCAAGTTTGTCATTTATAGGCTACAGTTCAGTGCGCTTTTTGTTTGTTTTTTATACCACATTATGCTCAGGCTGAACCTGGAGTATATCTAAGGGAACATTTAGATATAGATAAAACTAAATGATGCATGCAAGTTAACTTGCTCTAAAATTATACTCGGTTTAAAGTTACTATCTGAGTGTTTGTTGTTTATTTTTGCAATGCAGTGATTATTGTGTATTATATTGGCACATTTTTTCCACTACATTTGAAAGAGAAAAACTTAAAGGTATATGATATGGAGAAGTTCTACAATTAGTTTTTATTGACATTTGGGTCACATACTTGTCTGTTTATCAGAAATCAGTTGTCAGTAGAAACAATGCGTCTGCATGTGTTTATAGACACAGTGATCTTATCATGATATCGCTTATTTGTGTTGTGTTGGCTGGACGTGTTCGTGTGTGAATTTGCATGCTCTAAATTGTTTGTTTGGTTCACATTAGTACTACTTGAATTAAAACCTAAATTCTGATTGCAACTAAAAACTGTGTTACTTATTAAAGCAGCACGAGGCTGCCTATAAGCAGAGCTATTTTGTCTTGGGACTTGCTGATCTTAAGGTTGAGTACATAGTCAAAATGTAACTAATGTGTTCAAAGTCCATGAAGATAAGAAGCTCATTAGAGTTCTGGACAATAAAGTAGCGTAATCGTTGCATGATGTACTGTAATGAGCACAAACACGCCTGCCACTAGCCTAATTGGGTTGTAATGTGATGATAAATGCATTTTGTTTTAGGACAGAGACCATGGCCAGAACATGTCTGATTTGTTGTGTCCTGATTCAAGTCCTGTTCATCACCGTCTATGGACGTGAGTACAATTTTTATGCTTAAGAAGGATCATGTTTTACTACTGACCCACATGCTCAAACACCAAACATGGATCATGAGTGACGTCTGTGTGAAACTTAGACTTTTTTTCTTTTTTCCCCCCAACAGAATCTACAAACATTGACATTCGTTGTCCAAATCAAAATGGGACTATGGGAGAAGAATTATATCTAACGTGCACTGTTAAATGTAAAAAGTGTACCTCTACACCTAAATATTACTGGAACATATCAGATACTGACGAGTGCAACAATGAATCAGCACGTGATATTACAACAGGCGACAGTCATAAATTTGAATGCACGATTCCAATTGCATCAGAGAAACACAATGGAACTTTTACACTTTTCGTACAAATGACATCTGGATATAATACAGGGGCATTCAGTGTGAGCATTAAGTGTGAGTGTACTTTTCCTTTGTTGTTCTATAACATGTATACCTCTTGTGTACGCTTGCAGTGCACATTTGTTATTAATCATTTGATTCTTCTGCAGCTCCTGGAGCACCTACAAAGGAGCGTACTACGGGTACTTCAGGTAATTTGCTTTCACTGTGTTGAATGGATGTATTTTATTTGCTGCAAGAGATGTGATGTGATGTGATGTGACATGGGCTTTAAATAATACAATGGCTTTTGTCTTTTCACAGAAACACCTACCGGTAAACACCTAAGAGGGAGAGATGCAACTACCATTGCTGTATTGATCATATTTTGTCTTCTCATGGGCATCATATTTGCAATTGTCTATAAAAGAAAGAAATGCAATAATGTGTTGATGTCAGGACTATTAACTTCCCAAATTTCCGCAGAAACTGAACAAAATCATAAGGAAATAATTGAGGTATGATCATAATGCATACACTGTTTAAAAAAAAAAAAAGGTACGCCAACTTAAAAATTCAAGGCAACTTACTGCACAGGATTTTTGAGTTTGTGACAACTAAGATTTTTAAGTTTTGAAGAAAGTTGTGCCAACTTATACTTTTGGTCTCAGATAACTTAGCCTTCATATTCACACAAACTTAATTTTTTCAGTTTTACATGATAAGAATTCAACTTTAAGACCACTAATCTTTCATCCAAGTAAAAACTTCAAAATTTTGAGTTCAATTTTCTTTTTATCCCACAATAAAACAAATAACAATCCAGTTCAAATAGCTTGTTTATTTTAACATGATGGTAGCAAAACTGCTATAAAACTGGAGTGGCAGTGCTTTTTTGTGAAGTCACACATTCACTTATTTTAAGCCTGAAGCTAATTTGACAAACGAAATGTGCAAACAATTCAGTATACTGAATATTTGTTTGTCAAATTAGCTTCAGGCTTAAAATAAGTGAATGTGTGACTTCACAAAAAAGCACTGCCACTCCAGTTTTATAGCAGTTTTGCTACCATCATGTTAAAATAAACATGCTATTTGAACTGGATTGTTATTTGTTTTATTGTGGGATAAAAAGAAAATTGAACTCAAAATTTTGAAGTTTTTACTTGGATGAAAGATTAGTGGTCTTAAAGTTGAATTCTTATCATGTAAAACTGAAAAAATTAAGTTTGTGTGAATATGAAGGCTAAGTTATCTGAGACCAAAAGTATAAGTTGGCACAACTTTCTTCAAAGCTTAAAAATCTTAGTTGTCACAAACTCAAAAATCCTGTGCAGTAAGTTGCCTTGAATTTTTAAGTTGGCGTAACTTTTTTTTTTTTACAGTTGTGACACTGTACTAGGCTCAGACAGGCACGCTTTCTTTTGTACATCACTCTCGATCATGACACAGGGACCGAAAATGTAGGAAATAAGGGGGGAGTGTACAGGGTAACGGTGAGGATACCATCACAGATATGTCGAACAAGTCTGATTTTTCTCTTTCCTTTCTTTTTTCTAACCCTTCATTTCTGGTTTCAGTGAAATTACTTTTATCTGTTATTTATCACTGTGTGATAGCCAATTACTTCCTGTGAATGGACTGGTGTGAATGGACTGGTGTGAACGGATTCACTTTCCGATTTTGAGGTTTTGTGGAGTGCTTTGAAAACATTTATGGTGATTTTTAACAGTAGCTTTTTTTTCACAAAATAATTTGTTCGCAGAAGGAAAAAAGGTCCCATCTGTAGATACTGTCCCATCATTTGTCACTGGTGTAATGTCCTCAAGAGCATGCTGTTTGTACCATTTTACTTACATAACCACAAATGTACAGTATAGACACATGATCAAGGGCGTCTAATCCTCTGTTGTATCTTAAGGGATCAGAAATACTTGTACAATACTTTGTGACAAAGCATTAACAATCATTTTTAACCTGTGAT
Source organism: Neoarius graeffei (assembly GCF_027579695.1). Classification (NCBI taxonomy): domain Eukaryota; kingdom Metazoa; phylum Chordata; class Actinopteri; order Siluriformes; family Ariidae; genus Neoarius; species Neoarius graeffei. The sequence goes on along the minus strand of NC_083582.1, from coordinate 70,843,395 downwards.
TTGATTTTAATTAAGAAACCTTCACAGGATGTGCAGGACACTGAATGTTGTCATACTTTTGTCTACTGTGTATTCTATTGTATCATGCACTTGTAAATTGTAAATACGAACATAATAAATGTACAGAATTCTGACTAAATCGTTGTGTGGTTATCATTCTATTCTGATGAGAAGTTGCACAGGCAATGACGTGAATGGTTTTTGTATGTTAGTAGTCCTGCCAAAAAACTGTGAGAACCCCATACTCTGTCCAAAAGAGTTGATATGAGATGTTTATTTTCAGTGTTTTACATTCTCTTTACCATTTAAGGAGAAAAATCACTGCAGAAATGTCTGACTGTCGCAGAGGAAGCAGGAGTATGATCAAACACAGGTGAAATGGATATCTTCCTCATTTTTTTTTAATAATTAAAAAAAAAAATCCCTGAGGGAGGGGTAATTAAGATTCTCTGTGTTTAACCCATCTGAAAGGGGGCTCAAACATGCACACACCTCCAGAGCAGTAGGCAGCTACACAACACCATCCAGGGAGCAGTTGGGGGTTCAGTACCTTGCTCAAGTGCTGTTCATTCACTCCTGGTACCCAGGCATTTTTCTTGCTGGTTCAGGGAATCAAACCAGCAACCTTTTACAGTATTCCCAAGCCTGCTTCTCTAGCCCTTTAAGCCATGGCTATGGCTATCCCATCAGAATGTTTATATCATAAAATGTTTCACACAATGTACTATACTGGGCTGATAAATGTTTTTGGCATTCTCAAACCCTGGAAGTCAGTAATGGGATTGGGGACACTGAAAACAAACGAGCTTCAGAGAGAGTGCCAAAGATTTTTTCCTGCCTTCACTTCAGTGCATTCCTTGGCAAACTCGCTATTCATGAAAATTTAACAAAATGCAGACAATGTCCTGTGAGTCAGAGACACTCACTGCAACATAAACAGCCAATAAATCTATAGATTAGATAGAACTTTATTGATCCCTTTGGACGGGTTCCTTCTGGGAAATTAAAATTCCAGCAGCATCATTACAGGATAAACAGAGAATAGAAAATGGAGAAAAACTTCTAGATAATTTAATTTAAGTATTTACATATACAAATCTAAAAAAGAATAAGATATGGGAAGAAAAAAAATGCCAGCAGGAGAGGTATTGCACATTTATATTGCACGTTGTCCAGTATTGCTTTTTGTCAGGCTAGGCTACTGCTCCTTTGTGTCCTCTGTCCTCCTGTTACCCCTCCTCCCCCCCAGAGAGGAACTGTACAGTCTGATGGCATGAGGGACAAAGGAGTTTATAAGTCTGTTAGTCCTGCACTTGGGAAGGAGCATTCTGTCACTGTCCTTTGGTTGCTGATGACGGTGTGCAGAGGACTATATATATATATATATATATATATATATATATATATATTAGTGCTGTCAAAAATGTCGCGTTATTAACGCGTTAACTTGACTCAATTTTAACGGCGATAATTTTTTTATCGCGAGATTAACGCTCTGTGGCATGATGTAGGTTTTTCATAAGCTTTTGAAACTGCCAGGAACTTGCAACAGAGACTTTGCTTAGAAAACCGATAGCAGCTAGACTGTAATGCCACGCCCCGCACAGCCAGAGTCCTCTGCCCTCCTCCCCCAAAGAACCAGCGCGGGCAGGGCGCGCTAGTAGAGATGGGATTTATGGCTCTTTGATGGGATCCGCATCTTTGTGATCCGTTCTTTGAAAAGAGCCGTTCAAAAGACTGGCTCATTTGGCTCTTTTTAAATATTTATTCAGTTTTAAGAAGACAGCGTCTAAAGAAGCCAGATCCCTCTGAACTGTAAACTCAATGCTATCCCAGAAATCCTTCCTGTAATATGCAAATTTGGCCGCCTCTGATTGGACAGCGTGACGCATCAACAGGCAGAAAGTGTAAAAGTACAAAATGTATTAAGTGAGCTGAAACAGTAAAGATCAGATTCAATGCAATATTTATCAACAAACAACTTAAAGTTAATATAATAGTGTACTTTATATTATAATCAAGCAAGTCAAGCCTACCGTCACTGCGTAACCTATCTCTCTCAAGCAGTAGATCACTTCACTCATGGTTCTCTTGCTAGCCCCGCGCCGGTGCTCGGCTTAGGTTTCACTTTGCAGTGGCTGTGTCAAGACGTGTTATGCTTTGCAATAAAAAAAACATTGGTATAAAGCAAGCCCATTCACTTTTTTATGCTGATAAGAGAATTACAATGGTTTTTTATGTGACAAAAATGTGCAATTAAATTGCGATTAATCGCGAGGTAACTATGACAGTCGCGACATTAATCGCGATTAAATATTTTAATCGCTTGACAGCACTAATATATATATATATATATATATATATATAAGATTACTAAGGGGCGGCATGGTGGTGTAATGGTTAGCGCTGTCGCCTCACAGCAAGAAGGTCCAGGTTCGAGCCCCGTGGCCGGCGAGGGCCTTTCTGTGTGGAGTTTGCATGTTCTCCCCGTGTCCGCGTGGGTTTCCTCCGGGTGCTCCGGTTTCCCCCACAGTCCAAAGACATGCAGGTTAGGTTAACTGGTGACTCTAAATTGACCGTAGGTGTGAATGGTTGTCTGTGTCTATGTGTCAGCCCTGTGATGACCTGGCGACTTGTCCAGGGTGTATCCCGCCTTTCGCCCGTAGTCAGCTGAGATAGGCTCCAGCTTGCCTGCGACCCTGTAGAGCAGGATAAAGTGGCTAGAGATGATATGAGATGGGATTAGTGCTAATCCAACACCCTATTCATTTCCCATAAACTACATGCTCACACTAATGCACTGTGTGCAGCCTCGGCAGGGGATCCCCTCCCCCAATCGCCAGAGAGTTTCAATTGTCATGGGCAATAACTACTCGTACTTGATTATTATTAGCTCATCCGGCCGACCGGCGATGAGTTTATGCCATCATGTGTTGTCTGGCGTCATCCACATTTTACAAAAATCGCTGCTTCTCTCTCAATTCTTCACTGATTTTTATTCTTTTTGGCAGGAAGGTAGGTCAGCCTGGGGTGCATATGGCTTCTACCCAAATTTGCATAATTGCAATTAATAATGAAACTATGGAGTAATTAATCAATCCCTAACGAGCAGTTTCCACACAAATCGCTTCTTCTCCCTCAATTCTTCACCGATTTTGATTCTTTCTGGCATGAAGGTACGGGTACCTAGAGTGTATATAACGTCTACCCAGATTTGCTTAATTACAATTATGAATGAAGTTATGGACTAATTAAGCCTTAATGAGCAGTTCGACAAAAATCGCTTCTTCTCGGTCAATTCCTCGCCATTTTGGGTTCTTTCTGGCAAATATTTGAGCTGGACTGGTTGAGAGTAGAACTGCACACTTTAGAGCGTTCTTTCTGGACTAGACGGGGCCGGAGTGAGCTACGCCGTCATTGACTGTCTCGTTAACCTTTATCATATCAAACCCGGAATTGGCATCAAGCTACAGTTCCCAGAACACAACATGACCTACAAACATGGCTGCCGAGAGCTACAACACACAGCCATCACAGATTATCATGTTCACACTCACCTGACTACTGATCAGGCACAGCTGGTTCCAATCACAGCTACATTCACCCACAGTATATAAGGACTTTCTAACCACATTGACTTTGCAAAGTATAGGATCTGTGTATCCATACCAGTCTATACTAAACCTTTGGATTACTGATTAGGTTTTCTTATCTTGATCTTGCCTGCCATACTGAGTGACCATTGCCTGCATACTAACACTAATTTTGGATTATGTGGGTCATTCTCGAATTCGCGGTACGTTTCGCATCTCTGAGATAAACCTTTTGTTTTCCACAAAAGAAATCTTTATTGAATCAGTTTTGAACAATAATGCAAATTATGACAAACGTTCATCAATGGCAATGTCTGTTGTACATTTTAGACCCAATTTATCCATAAAACATTAACTAAATGACCCCCACCCCTCCCCCCACATTATTGGCTGTCTTCGACTCCTGATTGATCCATTCAACTCGAATAAACATGAAGTGATTCAGTCTAACAGGCTGTTTTTTTTTGGGGGGGGGGGGGCTTATTCTATTAACTGTTATCAAATCAATTGCATAGAAAGTGTATTTTCTGTATTATGTGAAATTTCAGTAATAAAATATATATTTTTTAATCCGTCCCAATAATACACATGACACCTGCACCGAGTGATGTCACTTCTTCTGGTGGGAAACTTCAGAAAGGCAGTGAGGTATGTTGTTTCTTCTCTCGTTAATTTAAACAAAATGTTGAGGATTTTACACCAACAGTAGATTAATTATTCGTCAACTCTGTTACTGTGATATTGGGGTGAATCTCTCGCTCATTTTTTTAAAACAATAATATGATCAAAATCCATAAAACTCTGTTTTTACACATGCCATGCAGTAGCTAGTTTGAGGTTAGCATGTGGAGTAAAGACACAAAATGGTGGGAAACGTCAACTCTGCTATTGTCAGTTCTGTTCATGAGTTGCCCAATTTAACAATAACAGAGTCAACACTTGAAATGTACCTGCAATCAGGGCCGCTGACGGCTTTGGCTGGGCCCGGGACAAAATGCTCTGAATGGGCCCCCCCTAACAACCCCCCCGGGCCAACCCACACACACACCCACCTCTCTTATCCCAGTCTCTACTCACTCCAACCCTTAAATGACAGGTATTCAAAAACCATTCAACCGGTCAACAACCATTTCATTTTAGCATTTCAACATTTTTACAGTTTTAACATTTTCTTAGAAAAAAAAGCCCAAAACCAGCAACCTCACACACATTGTGATCCTGCGAAGTAATCCCCAATTTCACTGAATCTTTCCCCCCTGTACTGTAACGGAATAAGCAGTTACTGTTATTTTGTATCCTTTAACCGAACGCCATTAAATGTATTCCGTTACGCCCCAAGCCTGCATGCGACAGCCCCTGCAATGCCTTCCTAAACTTGTGGATAGTCTACTATAATCACGCAATTGGGGTGCTCTTGAAGGAGCAGCGATGGACGGGGGATTTCAGGCAGGGCTGGGGGCGAACATAGTATACTGTGCGTACGTACTGTCCAGTGTGAAAAGCAGAGAAGAACACAGCGCTCGAGAAACGGTGGGATATGATTGCGGGCTAATGTGAATATTCTTAGCTTCAATCAGATATATGAAACAATGTTATTAAGCCGTTGTGGTTATGAAATGATTCAATGCCCTGTGCGTTTGATATGGTGTTCAGTGTGACTTGATCTCCCCTCGTTTGTAACATGAATTGCGTGCCGCGCGTGCCTTGGTTGGGGTTACTTTACGGGGCTGGAAAAAGTTGGCTGTGTCTTACCTGGCTCAGCTGCCCCACTGCCTTTGCTAGTACCTGCTGCATCATCCGAATCTTTTTTAAAATATTTATGCAGTGAGCCCCTGAGTCTCTTGGTTTCTTCCTCTCTTTTTCTCTTTTCTTTTCTGTGCTCCTGACTTGTGCATGTTGGCAAATGGCACGCACGCTGATTGTCGAAGCGCTATGATCGAACGATGTCGTTTTTTTCCCCTTAATCAAAGAGTCAGACCAAACCATTTTTGCATTAGGGGTGGTAGGGGGTTCTTGACGCCTTTTTCAAAGACAATAAAGGCAAAAGATCTAGAAATCATTTATTGAATGCAAATATAGCACATTTCTCCCCCAAATCAGCACATTTTGAAATGAAATAAAATAATGGCAACTTCATGAGAGCCCAGTTCTGGGCCCTCCCCATTCCTGGGCCCGGGACAACATACCTGTTTGTCCCCCCCTGTCGGCGGGCCTGCCCGCAATTATAGAATGGCCCGTGTATTGATTTTGTTTGCAACTTTCACTCCATATACCTTCGCCTGGATCCTGCCACCTGACAACCACACACAGATGTATCAATTCATTCATTACCTCACTCATTCTCAACAACAATCACTGTGACCACACCCCTTGCTATCAGTCACCTGTTTAGCCTGGCAGGGGTGTCAAACCTGATCCATAAAGGGCCTTGTGGCTGCAGGTTTTCATTCCAGCCATGCAGCAGCACACCTGACTTGGCTCATTCAATCAACTGAACTGTCTTCACACAGTCAAATACTTGCAGCCACACCCACCCTTGATTAAAGGGTGGGTGTGTCAGTTGATTGAATAAGCCAAATCAGGGTGCTGCTGCATGGCTGGAATGAAAACCTGCAGCCACACGGCCCTTTATGGATCAGGTTTGACACCCCTGCTGTAGAGGCTTTTCACTGATGTCACACAGATTTTTGTTTATCACACAGCGTCCACCATATTACCGGGCAAACAAAGAAACATAGTCACGACAGTTAATAATGAAAATCGAGACGACTGCAGTCGGTGCAATCTCTCTGAAATGATTAAAATTTAGATTATACCAGCACATCCAAAAACTGAAACATGCAGGCATCACAGATCCATATAATTTATCCACAAACGTATTTATTCGACTTAAAGTATTCGGCAAACCAGATTTGGGATACTATGACATCCTGAACTATTTAGTATTTGGGAATTCTAAATATACCAGAAATACTAAAGGCATACAAAAGTACAGATGCCTACCAGCATTTTTAGGCAGGTTTCGTGCATGCCAGAATGTTATGGGAAATTCCCAGTGAACAAAAAAATACCTTATTATGAGTCATAATAAGGTATTTTTTTGTTCATTGGGAATTGAAGTCGATTAGAAGTCCATGTTTGAGATTACCTTTCTCATAATTTATGACAAAGATAATCTCAAACATGGACTTCTAATCGTACAGTAATAAACAAGCCAGGGCCTAGATCGATCATATTTTATGGTGTTTGTCCTCATCTACTACATTAGCAGTATATAACAATCATGCTGCCAGTCTAACCAAGCATCAGGTCTAATAAAATATATTGCGTCCACAGCTCATGTCCAAATATACAGTACTGTGCAAAACTCTGAGGCACATGCAATGAAATGCTGTAGAGCAAAGATGCCTTCAAAAATAATTAAATTAAACGTTTCTACATTTTAAAAATACTATAAAAATCAGTAAGCACTAATGCATGAAAAAAGTCAATGTTTGTGAGACGACCCTTTGCTTTAAAAAAAACAAAACAAAAACATGGTAGTCTCAGGTACAATGAGTGCAGTTTTATGCGGAAATGAGCTGTAGGTTTTACTGAACATCTTCTAGAACCAGACACAGTTCTTCTGGACACTTTGACTGTCACACTCGCTTCTGAATTTTGCACCAAAACCCAGTAGCCTTCATTATATTTTCTTTTTTAATCTGAAAAGTGCTCTCTTATGGAATATGCTGCTCAGATACAAACTTTTTTTCTGTAACATTTAATTTTCTGCTAGAAAACTAATATCTGGAACTCTAAAATGTGTTTGTACTGACTCGATAATGTAAAAGTCTTGAAATAGAAATCTATTGCAAACTATGTATGAAAGAACTTTTTAATATATATATTTATATACTGCATGTAAATACTTAATTTATCTAGAGGTTTTTCTCTATTTTCTATTCTCTGTTTATCCTGTAACGATGCTACTGGAATTTTAATTTATTGATTCCCAAAGGGATTAATAAAGTTCTATCTAATCTCATCTAAAAAAAAAAAGAGCTTTCATACTAAGCTGATATAAAATGTTCTCCGCACACACGGGAATGGTTTATCATTCGGTCTTCCTGTTTAACTGCACCTTGCCATTTTTCTTGTCTTTCTGGGTTCGCTGGGAAGCAGTGAAAAGTGAAACCAGGCTTATCTCCAAGTCTGTTATTACATCCAAAAGCACTACAGGTCTCTGGCATTGTTTTCTTAGATGGAACGTCTACAAGTTTATCTGCAGATGTTTACTGAATTGGGCTTAAAATCACTCGCATACACTTGTGCCAGTCGCTGTCAAACACACAGCTTGCCAGGCAATATGGCCACGTAAACAAATCCGCAGTTACAATGATATGTGAAATGCCCCTATGTCATTTACATCAGGCCATGAACTGCTTCCCCAGCTGTGCATGTGTGACATCAGGGATGCGTGACTGTGACCTACCCCAACTGGACTGTTGAAACAAATGAAAGCTCTGAGCTGCTCATTAGTAGGCATGGCTCTGCTTGAACATTTCTACAAAATGTCCTTTCAACTGTTAAATACCAACACGGTCATTCCAGCCAGAATGAATTGATGTCAAAAGGCAGCAAGCTTTCATGTTGCTCAGTTGCCAACATTTGGCTCACGCTCAGCCTCATCTCAAATATTAACAAAGGATACAAACAGAAAAACTGTTCTCTGATGCACAATCCCCAACCCTGCATACAGAATAATTTTTATTTCTGCATGCTGAACTAAGATCTCATCTCATCTCATTATCTCTAGCCGCTTTATCCTTCTACAGGGTCGCAGGCAAGCTGGAGCCTATCCCAGCTGACTACGGGCGAAAGGCGGGGTACACCCTGGACAAGTCGCCAGGTCATCACAGGGCTGACACATAGACACAGACAACCATTCACACTCACATTCACACCTACGCTCAATTTAGAGTCACCAGTTAACCTAACCTGCATGTCTTTGGACTGTGGGGGAAACCGGAGCACCCGGAGGAAACCCACGTGGACACGGGGAGAACATGCAAACTCCACACAGAAAGGGGCTCGAACCCAGGACCTTCTTGCTGTGAGGCGACAGCGCTAACCACTACATCACCATGCCGCCCCTGAACTAAGATTTGTTCATAAGAGAGACGGTCAACTGGAAAACGTACAGTATGGGTGATGGGCAATGTATTACATTTCCATGCTATTTGCTATTCAGGTATTCTAAAACGTGCAAGAACTGCATTGTATAATTTGAACCTGCACCTTGTTTTCATGTGTGGAACCTGAATCGACAATAGAGTTCCAGGAATACTGTTTGTCATGCCATTAAAGCAAATCAAATTGAAATTAAGTGCTTAATTGAGATACTCCTCCATTTTTTGTGCATGATCTGATTAAAGGGATCCTCCAGCGGATTGATTTTTCAAACTTATTTTATGTAAAATTAGTCACAGGTTTCAGAAATCAAACTTTCATTTTCGGAGACCAAATAGTTGTCTATGCTGATCATGTGGGGAAAAAAAAGAACTTGCAGCATGAGGTCTCATGTCTGATCCAGTTATTGTCAGCGACCTTCTGCTCCAACAGATCAAGCACACTTTGCGTTTTCTCTGAGGAAATGCAGACTAGTTCTGTGGGAAGCCATGGCCTAGCAATTAGAGAAGTAGTTTTGGGAACAAACAGTCACTAGTTTTATTGCTTGGACTAGCAGGGATTGATGAAATGCCCTTTAGCAAGGCACCTAATCCCCAATTGCTCGCTGGGTGGGGTGTGTCAGGGTCCTGTTGTACGTCGCTCTGGATAAGAGTGTCTGCTAAATGCCTGTAATGTAATGTAGCCTTCCATGCATCCATTATCTGTAACCGCTTATCCTGTGCAGGGTCGCAGGCAAGTTGGAGCCTATCCCAGCTGACTATGGGTGAGAGGTAGGGTACACCCTGGACAAGTCGCCAGGTCATCAGACTGTGGGGGAAACCGGAGCACCCGGAGAAAACCCACACAGATACGGGGAGAACATGCAAACTCCACACAGAAAGGCCCCCGTCGGCCACTGGGTTCGAACCCAGAACCTTCTTGCTGTGAGGCGACAGTGCTAACCAATACACTACCGTGCCACCATTGTGGCATTGATATGCTACACAATGAGGCATACTTATTTAAAAACTGTTAAATTTGGTAAAATACTTGTAAAATTAGTAAAACACTTATAAAACTGGGGCGGCACGGTGGTGTAGTGGTTAGTGCTGTCGCCTCACAATAAGAAGGTCTGGGTTCGAGCCCCGTGGCCGGCGAGGGCCTTTCTGTGCGGAGTTTGCATGTTCTCCCCGTGTCCGCGTGGGTTTCCTCCGGGTGCTCCGGGTTCCCCCGCAGTCCAAAGACATGCAGGTTAGGTTAACTGGTGACTCTAAATTGACCGTAGGTGTGAATATGAGTGTGAATGGTTGTCTGTGTCTATGTGTCAGCTCTGTGATGACCTGGCGACTTGTCCAGGGTGTACCCCGCCTTTCGCCCGTAGTCAGCTGGGATAGGCTCCAGCTTGCCTGCGACCCTGTAGAACAGGATAAAGCGGCTAGAGATAATGAGATGAGAAGTTAGTTACTAATATCTGTAACTCTAATAAATTATATAAACTACACAAAGTGAGAGTAGTAAAATGGCAATAAAATAAAAGATTCAATTGTTTAAAATAATAATAATAATTTCAAAGCAAACAACACCATTAAGAAAGGACACCTTATACTCTTTAAATATGTAACTATTATACTAATAGAGATATAAACAAATGTGTCTTTTTTAAAGCAAATATTGCAGTCACTTGGTACCTGAAAGTTCAGGGAAAATGAGGAGTTAAGCAAACGTGACCAAACTGTGAAGTAACAGAGAACATAGAATGGGAAGAGAGATTGTCACCAGACTGTGGGTTAAACATATGAGGAACAACTGCATCAGCAATATAATTAATAAAGTATTCATACCACACACAAAAAAAACCCAGTCCTCTCCAAAAGTATTGGAACAGCAAGGGCAATTCTTTTGTTTTTGCGATACACTGAAGACATTTGGGTTTGATGTTGAAAGATGAATATGAGATGACAGATCAGAATTTCAGCTTTCATTTACTGATATTTACATCCAGATCTGTGAAACAACTTAGAACATGGTACCTTTGGTAGCAGACCACCCAATCGTTAGGTGAGCAAAAGTATTGGAACAGATAGACAATGTAAGTAAAAACTTAATATTTGGTTGCTGTCCCTTGCTTGTAATGACTGCATCAAGTCAGCAAGCCACTGACATCACCAAACTGCTATATTCTTCTTTTCTGATGCTTTTCTAGGCTAGTACTGCTTTGTTTGGGGTGGATTCTCCCTTCGATCTACTCTCCAGGAGGTGAAATGATACTTAATTAGGTTAGGGCTTGATGATTGCCATGGACAGTAAAAAAGGCTTCACTTTTTCTCTCTAATAAAGTCCTCTGTTGTGTTGGCAGTATGTTTTGGGTCATTGTCATGCTCTGTGATGAAGGTCCTCCCAATTAGATTGGATGCATTTCTCTGTAAATGAGTTCCATCATCAATAAAGATTATTGTATCCAGTCCAGAAGCAGCCATGTAAACCCAAGCCATGACACTACCTCCACCATACTTAATCAATAAGCGTGTATGTTTCGCACCATGAGCAGATCCTTTCTTTCTCTACACTCTGACCTTTCCATCAGTTTGGCAGAGGTAAATCTTGGTTCCAGAATTTTTCTGGCTCATCTCTGTATTTCTTTTGTTGGCATGGTGGTGTAGTGGTTAGCGCTGTCACCTCACAGCAAGAAGGTTCTGGGTTTGAACCTTACGGCGGATGGGGGCCTTTTGGCGTGGAGCTTCCATGTTCTTCCCTGTGTTTGCATGGGTTTCCTCCTACAGTTCAAAGACATGCAGATTAAGTAAAAAGGCTTGTGCATACTTAATGCTGGTCCCAAGCCTGGAAAGACTGGGGAGGGTTGTGTCAGGAAGAGCATTCGGTGTGGCAACCCTTAATGGGAGCAGCCAAAAGAAGAATTTGCATTTCTTTGCAAGTTCCAGTCTGGTCTTCTGATTCTTAATTCTGATAAGTGGTTTGCATCTGGTGGTCAAAAGTCAAAGTGCTGGGGGCGTCATGGCTCAGGTGGATAAGGCGCCATACCATAAATCCGGGGACCCGGGTTCGATTCTGACCCGAGGTTATTTCCCAATCCCTCCCCGTCTCCTTCCTGCTCATTTCCTGTCTCTACACTGTCCTATCCAATAAAGGTGGAAAAGGACCAAAAAAAATCTTTTAAAAAAAAGTCAAAGTGCCTCCTGTGCTATGATCTGATCTTCCCAGGCAAAGTGCATTGGGTGGCACCAACCTCTGCTTCCATAGCCCTTGGCCTCTCACCTATTATACAGCTAGGGTTACTGGGGGGGGTAGTCCTCTGGTAACTGTGAGAGTTTGACACTCCACTCACATCTGTATTGCAGCGTGCCTTGCCAGATGGCAGTAGGTACCATTTTTATGATGGTCTTTTGTACCCGACTGCAAGTAGAACTTGTGACCTCCCGGTCAACAGGCAGACACACTAACCACTAGGACAGCTTGTGGTCCAGAACATAGAATGGGAAGAGGGACTGTCACCAGACTGTGGGTAAAACATATGAGGAACAACTGCATCAGCAATATAATGAATAAAGTATTCATAACACAACTCAAAATACAGTCCTCTTCAAAAGTTTTGGAACAGCAAAGGTCAAGTCAAGTTTATTTGTATAGCGCTTTTAACAATAAACATTGTCGCAAAGCAGCTTTACACAACTTGAATGACTTAAAACATGAGCTAATTTTATCCCTAATCTATCCCCAATCAGCAAGCCTGTGACGACGGTGGCAAGGAAAAACTCCCTCAGATGACATGAGGAAGAAACCTCGAGAGGAACCAGACTCAAAAGGGAACCCATCCTCATTTGGGCAACAACAGACAGCATAACTATAACATTAACAGTTTTAACAAGAAGTCAGTTTCGTTGATGTTATAAACTCTTCACTGATGGAAACTTGAGTGCAAAACTGTTCATGACAACTGCAGTCCTAAAGTTAGCAAGCCAACTGTAGTCCTCAGCCATAAAAGCATTACTGTAAGAGTCCAGAGCATCCTCCAAGTGTGACTTTCAACTGTCCTCATGGAGCCATCCTCCACAGGAGCGATGCGAGGAGACAAAGGCCATTCTTTTGTTTTTTCTCTATACTGAAGACATTTGGATTTGCTACTGAATGATGAATATGAGATGATAGATCAGAATTTCAGTGGATATTTACATTTCCATAATGACACATCTTGTGGGGTGTTCCTGGGATGGTTAGTACCTATCAAAAGTGGCCCAAGGAAGAACAACCGGTGAAAGGGTCATGGGTGTCAAAGGCTCATTGATTCACTTGGGGCACGAAGGCTAGCCCATATGGTCCAGTCCCAGAGAAAAGCTACTGTAGCACAAACTGCTGAAAAACATTAATGTTGGCTAAAACAGAAAGGTGTCAGCATTAACTTTTTCAGCAGTTTGTGCTATAATAGGTCTTCAGCGGGATTGGACCATATGGGCTAGCCTTCGTGCCCTATGTGAATCAATGAGCCTTCGACATCCATGACCTTGTCACTAGTTCACCAGTTGTCCTTTCTTGGGCCACTTTTGATAGGCACTAACCACTGCATACCGGGAACACCCCACAAGATGTGCCATATCAACGGTGCAGCAGTGGAGCGTGTGACCAGCTTCAAATTCCTGGAGATCCACATCTCGCAGGACCTCACCTGGACAACCAACTGCTCCAACCTAGTCAAGAAGGCTCACCAGCATCTCTTTTTCTTGAGGACTCTGAAGAAAAAACCTCTCTTCAGACATCCTGGTGAACTTCTACCGCTGTACCATCGAGAGCATTCTAACCAACCGTATGACAGTCTGGTATGGGAACTGCAATGTTTTGGACCGGAAGGCACTGCAGAAGGTGGTGGAAATCACCCAGCGTGTCATGGGAGTCTCACTTCTTGCTATTGAGGACATCTACAGGAAGCGATGTCTCAGGAGAGCCATAAACATCAACAAAGACTCCTGCCACCCAGCACACAACCTGTTCACTCTCCTGCCCTCTGGAAGGTGCTACAGGAGCCTTCGGCCCAAAACCACCAGGTTCAGGAACAGTTTTTTTCCTTCAGCTGTCTCACTGCTGAACTCCTCCCCCCCCTCGACCAAACTGAATTGACTTGAACTGACTTCACTGCACTATCACCACTTGCACTACTGTTTACCGCATTGTGTATATACTGCAAATATCTATATCATACCATTGCACTATAGTACATTCATATCGCACATTTGTACATACTGTAAATATCTATATCATATCATTATACCATTCCATACCCTGTAATTTCTGTACATTTATATTTCTATATTACACTTATGTAATTTACTGCTATGCACTTCTGGTTAGATCCAATCTGCATTTAATTTCCTTGTACCTATGACATGTGCAATGACAATAAAGTTGAATCTAATCTAATTTAATCTAATTTTGGAGATGTTCAGACCCAGTCATCTAACCATCACAACATGGCCCTTGTCAAAGTTGCTCAGATTCTTACGCTTATCTATTTTTCCTGCTTCCAACACATTAACTTCAAGAACTGACTGTTCTCTTGCTGCCTAATATATCCCACCCCTTGACAGGTGCCACTGTAATAAGATAATGTTATTCACTTCATCTGTCAGTGGTTTTAATGGTATGACTGATCAGTGTATATCTGGAATAATAATCATTAAAAAAAAAAGGTTCTCAGAGCTTGGCATCACAGAAAATACATTTCTAATTTTAGGTTATTTGGCTCAAATAGTTTTGGAACCCCTGTAAGGTTAAGATTTTCCCATTAAGCTCAAGTCTAAGAAATAATAACAAATACATAACCACAAAATATACATTACAGTGATGGCATTTAGCAAACACTCTTATCCAGAGCAGCTTGGTGCCCTGCTCAGAGGCACTTCAGCCATGCCTGCTGGTTCAGGGAATCAAACCAGCAACCTTTTGGTCCTAAAGGTTGCTGCTTTGATTCCCTGAACCACTGCCCTCTCTGCAGAGCATCTACCACCGCAGAGTCCATAGGAGAGCTGCTTCCATCCTCAAAGACCCCACCCACCCCCAGTACGGACTGTTCACACTTCTACCCTCAGGCCGGAGGTACAGAATAGAATAGAATAGAATAGAATAGAATAGAATAGAATAGAATGCCTTTATTGTCACTATACGCATGTACAATGAGATTAAAGCATCTCCAATAACAGTGCGAACAGTGTGTAGAGAGGGAGAGAGAGAGGAAGGGGAGAAAAAAGTGTGAAACGAAACTGTCAGACTAAAGAACTCTTTCTTTCCCTCTGCCATCAGACTCCTGAACAGCTGACAGGAGTTTATAACCATGAATTACCTCCCTGTAAACTGTCCTTGACTGTTTACATTTGTTTGCACATGACTGCCTTTTTTGCTGCTGTTCCTTGACTTCCCTTCTGCTGCTACGTCCGTTCATTGCCTTATTAGCGTGCTTGCTCAAGCACACTATGTTTACTTATTCTGCCTTATTCCGACATGTTTTTTGGATCCACTACTCTTCCTACGGCGTTCGAGATAGAGACACCGTTCCAACTCTGAGACGTCTGGCCCGAAGTGGTGTACTGTGCTTGTATACAGCTTTTGGATCAACACGCCCGTTCTCTTGTTCTTGTCGTTTTTCTTTTGTTTTTTTCCCATAGAGAATGAATAGGGCTCATGAATCGAATCGTCCTACTCGGACACGCTCCATCGCAGATGCACCAAACCTTATGTGATACTTCAGGCCAACTCCCCCGACACATACATGCAATCGGTTCTGACCCGCACTCATATTTTTCCTTTCTTTTTGCTCATCCCTTTTTCCTCCATAGGCTTGCATTGATTTTTGGCCCCAGTGAAAATGAATGGTGTTTCAGGAGAAAAACTTTCACTCTCCATCAATTTTTTTAACCAAGTGACCAAACTTCAAGAAACTTCACTTGATGCCTCAGGCCAAGTCCCCGCACAGATCCATCCCCTCATCTGAGACCTGCACTCATCTTTTCCTTGGTTTTCACGCATCTCTTTTTACCTCCATAGGCTTCCATTGATTTTTGGCCCCATTCAAATGAATGGAGTTTTGCTCAGTAACACTTCACCACACATCCACCAAACTTCATACGGCACCTCAGGCCAAATCACCATCACACACATGATATCGGTTCTGACCAGTGTTGGGAGTAACGCGTTACAAAAGTAACGAATTACTGTAATGCATTGCTTTTTGCAGTAACGCGGTAATGTAAGGCATTACAGAAAAAAAATTGGTAATATTTTACTCGGTACAAATGTCAGTAACGCGCGTTACAATGCATTTTTAACCTGGAATGAAGTGCTGGGTTTTTTTTTCCTTCATACAAATTCGCCAAAATCACCACGAGATCAGCAGAGGTGAAACGTCTGCGCAAAATTTTTCACTTCCTTTTCCTTTAGGCTAGTCGGACAGAAGAGAGAGATGAGTGAACCTGCAGCTGATCTAACGTTGGATAGCACATTCTCCAGATGGGCATATGCCCGTTACTTTAAGTTTGTGAAAAATAAGGATGTGAAGAACATCGTAGTCAAATGCACTTTGTGTGCTAAACCTAAAGAACTGTCCACTTCCCGAAATAGCACCAGTAATTTAACTAAGCATTTCCAGAGGTGCCATAGTAACATGAAGTTAGCAAGGAAGCAAGCGGAGGATGAGAGTGGCGATAAAATCACAACGCAGTCAAAATTAACGTTCTGCCGCTCTGAGAGGCTCCTTCAGCCTCAAGAGGTTAGGAGACTTGTGGCGGAGTATGTTGTTGAAGATATGCTGACAGTTTGTTTACATTTTTGTCCTGTATAACTGAGTTTTTTTTCTGGTCGGAAGTCAGACTAAAGCGATTGAGCTGCCTTTCCTTCGAGGGCTAATATGCCTAAGCACTTCAATATCATTAAAAGCACTTTGATTTTATTATTTCTAATTCTGTTTTTCGAAATGTGACTGGGTAGCCTCATATAGCTAATAGTCATTGTCTAGCTGTGATTTAAAAGGCTTGTGGGGTTTTTTTTCAGGCCAGTTTTATTGTAGGCTACGATTTGCCATATGTTCATTTTTGTTAAATTTCTGAAATGGAGTCATGTCCCTTAGGGCTAATCTTTTTTTTTTTTTATGAAGCATAAACTATGCTTAATGCTGTAAACTTGAAAACAATAAAGGCATCTCATCTCATTATCTGTAGCCGCTTTATCCTTCTACAGGGTCGCAGGCAAGCTGGAGCCTATCCCAGCTGACTACGGGCGAAAGGCAGGGTACACCCTGGACAAGTTGCCAGGTCATCACAGGGCTGACACATAGACACAGACAACCATTCACACCTACGGTCAATTTAGAGTCACCAGTTAACCTAACCTGCATGTCTTTGGACTGTGGGGGAAACCGGAGCACCCGGAGGAAACCCACGCGGACACGGGGAGAACATGCAAACTCCACACAGAAAGGCCCTCGCCGGCCCCGGGGCTCGAACCCAGGACCTTCTTGCTGTGAGGCGACAGCGCTAACCACTACACCACCGTGCCACCCACAATAAAGGCATAGAAATGCTAATTTTGTATCCTGTCATATCTTTAGACATTACAATACAATACAGTTCAATTCATGTTAATATGAATAGGCCTGGGGTGGCACGGTGGTGTAGTGGTTAGTGCTGTCACCTCACAGCAAGAAGGTCCGGGTTTGAGCCCCGTGGTCGGCAAGGGCCTTTCTGTGCGGAGTTTGCATTTTGTCCGCGTGGGTTTCCTCCGGGTGCTCCGGTTTCCCCCACAGTCCAAAGACATGCAGGTTAGGACTCTAAATCAGGGGTCACCAAACTACGGCCCGCGGGCCAGATCCGGCCCGCCGGCCCCCCAGCCCCTCTGCCCCCCATCACTTGAACCGGCCCTATGAGGCAATCCCCAAAAGTGGTCATGGCCTATTTTTTAAAACTGCTTTTTGGCAAATAATAACATGTCTGCATCTTGTATTTTGTTGATTTTATCAATTAAAATTGATATTTAGTTATAAAATGAACTATTCATATTTTCCGAATTTTCGTCATATGCTCGCGATCAAGCAGTGACAGGCAGCGCATGCGCAGAGAACTGTCAGTGTTCAGGACAGCAAAATGGCTAGCGGTCAGCAAAAAGCTGACAGAGAGTGCAGAGTTTTTAAAGAACAGTGGACCACCGATTATTTTTTCGTTCAGTGTAAGGACCGTGCAGTTTGTCTTGTATGTAAAGAAAGTGTGCCGTTTTTCAAAGAATATAATCTGCGTCGTCACTATGAAACCCGCCACAAAGAGTATGCTAGTTTGCGAGGGCAAACAAGAGAAGACAGGATTCGGAGGATGAAATGCGGACTGACTGCAAGTCAAGTCAAGTCAAGTCATTTATTTATATAGCACATTTAAAAACAACAGGGGTTGAGCCAAAGTGCTTCACAGTGTTAGCTAAGGCATAGATAAAAACAATAATAGTCTGAAACATCAGACCCACATATTTACATTAATCACTGAAAGCGCGACAATAGCACCATAATAAGGGAGTAAAAAAGAAACAAAACAAAACCTCAATTTGACTCAAAAGCAAGTGTGAACAAGTAAGTCTTCAGATTGGATTTAAAAGAGGCAATTGTAGGGGAGGATTTAATGTATGGCGGGAGGGCATTCCAGAGCTTTGGAGCAGCTACAGAGAAAGCACGGTCACCGGGGGTTTTGAGGCGTGTGCGAGGGATGGTAAGGAGTGATTGATTTTGTGACCTAAGTGATCTGGGTGCAGAGTGTGGAATCAAAAGTTCCGAAATATAAGGTGGTGCTAGACCATTAAGTGCTTTAAAAACAAAAAGTAAAATTTTAAAATCAATTCTGTATCTTTCTGGAAGCCAGTGGAGCTGGGCTAGGACTGGTGTGATATGTTCCCCTTTCTTGGTGCCAGTCAGAAGCCTGGCAGCAGCATTTTGTACCAGTTGAAGTCTATTAATGTTGTATTGTGACATGCCTGTGTAAAGGGAATTACAGTAATCTAAGCGTGAAGAGATGAATGCGTGGATGACTATTTCCAGATCTTTAGGGGAAAGAACAGGTTTTAACTTTGCTATGGTCCTCAGCTGATAGAAACTGCCTTTAACCACAGCATTAACCTGTTTATTAAAAATTAGCGAACTGTCAAGCAGAACGCCCAGATTTCTGACTACATTCTGTGTGTCTGGTAGATGAGGAGGAAGAGCATTGCCAAGGCTGGTGACAGTGGGGGATGAACCAAATAATATTATTTCAGTTTTACTTTCATTTAGTTGTAGAAAGTTGTGTGCCATCCAGGATTTAACGTCCTCAAGACAGCTGAACAGATTGTTGATGGTGGAAGAGCAGTTTGGACTAAAGGGCAGGTAGAGCTGAGTATCATCAGCGTAACAGTGATATTGA
Organism: Neoarius graeffei; assembly: GCF_027579695.1. Lineage (NCBI taxonomy): Eukaryota > Metazoa > Chordata > Actinopteri > Siluriformes > Ariidae > Neoarius > Neoarius graeffei. The sequence goes on along the minus strand of NC_083582.1, from coordinate 70,824,218 downwards.
ATGTTGTGCTTCTTGAGAATAGAACCTAGGGGCAGCATGTAAAGAGAGAAGAGCAGGGGGCCTAGAATGGACCCTTGTGGGACACCATACTTATGTGGGGCTGAGGAGGAAGACTGGTTACCAATCTTGACACAGAAGGTTCTATCCTCCAAATAAGACCTAAACCAGTTTAAGACTGGGCCTTGCAATCCAACTTTATCATGTAGGCGCGCCAACAGGATGTTATGGTCTATAGTGTCAAATGCAGCGCTAAGATCTAGAAGGAGGAGAATGGCACATGTACCGGAATCAACTGCAAGCAAGAGGTCATTATGTACTTTGAGTAGTGCAGACTCTGTGCTATGAAGGGCTCTGAAACCAGATTGAAATTTGTCCAAAATATTAAAGTTGTTTAAGTGGGAGGAGAGCTGCTGAAAAACCACCTTTTCTAAGATTTTAGAGAGAAAGGGTAATTTAGAGATGGGCCTAAAGTTTTTAGGGTCATTGGGGTCCAGACAGAGCTTTTTTAGTAGTGGCTGAACTACTGCGTGTTTAAGACTAGAGGGGAAGATACCGTTAGCTAGGGAGCAGTTTACTATAGCTAATACAATTGGGCAGAGTATACCAAAAACTTCCTTGAAGAGTCTGGAGGGCATGATGTCAGAGGGGCAAAAGGAAGGCTTCAGAACAGAATGTATTCCTTCGCCAAACCCAGATCAACCAGGCTGCTGTCCGAGCTAGCTATAAGGTAGCTCACCTACTAGCTACCCATGGAAAGCCGTTTACTGATGGGGACTTTGTTAAAGTATGCATGCTTGCTGTGGCCGAGGAGGTGTGTCCCGACAAGAAGGATGCGCTCAACGCGGTGAGTCTCTCCGCACTTACTATGACCAGGCGAACCGAAGATTTGGAGGACAACGTGTATGACCAGCTGAATGAGAAAGCATCAGAATTCGAGTTTTTTTGCTTTGGCCATGGATGAGAGCAATGAAGTGCAGGACACAGCACAACTGCTGTGATCTATTGATCTATTGCTCATATTATTATAATTTCACTGTTTTTTTAAATGTATTTATTTTATAGGCCTATTTATTTGACCTTTATTAAGTGCTGCATACAATTATTATTTATATTATTTATAATATCAACAGGCCTACCTACAGTTTATAATTTTCCACTCACCTTTGCCAGTGTCAATCACCTCAATTAGGCAGATGTTCTTACCTTGACAGCTTTGATGTTATTTTTATTAGAAAATAAATAAATGGAATATCAGTGGTATTTCAAATTAAAACAAAGTGTGAAGACTCGATTACTACTTTTGCAAACCACTAGTAAAGATAAAAAAATATGTGCCAGGAATCAAGTGTTGATCTAGTAGTGTGGATATAGTAGTAGGGATGGCTGTGCCAGGCTAGTAATCTCTACTACACAATGAGGCCTGCTGGTGGTCATATTTGTCTGGGTCATACAATTCTATGTGATATAGCTGACCCGACCCCGGCCCCCATCACAGTCACGAACGACAATGTGGCCCCCAGAGAAAAAAGTTTGGTGACCCCTGCTCTAAATTGACCATAGGTGTGAATGGTTGTCTGTGTCTATTTGTCAGCCCTGTGATGACCTGGCGACTTGTCCAGGGTGTACCCCGCCTTTCGCCCGTAGTCAGCTGGGATAGGCTCCAGCTTGCCTGTGACCCTGTAGAAGGATAAAGCGGCTACAGATAATGAGATGAGATGAGTTTTGAAGTAACTTGCCCAACACTGGTTCTGACCCGCACTCGTCTTTGTCTTGCCTTTCATCCGTCCATTTTTTCTCCATTTTGCCGCTAATCAATGGAAGCTTGACTGAGTCGTTCCTCCCTTCCCCCATAGGTGATAATGCATTTGGCAAGGATCTGCTCATTTGAGACTTTGATAGCAAATCAACTTCAACTCAATGGCCACTTTATTAGGAATACTTACACGCACACACGATAGCAATTAGCATATAAGCATTCACGTGTTACCATGCTAGCTGTTAGCATGTTACCCATTATGATATCATGCCTGCTGTTAGCTCGCGAGTTGTTAGCATGTTATCATGAGAGCTGTTAACATGTTAGGATTAGCATGGTAGCATGCAGAGTTCGCATGTTTGCTGTTAGCGAGTTCGCCTGAGCATGTTTGCATGCTAACTGTTAGCATGTCACCCTCAGCGTGTTAGCATGCTAAAAGTTAACATACTAGCCATTAACATGTTAGCCTGTTAGCTGTTAGCATGATAGCTGTCAGCATATTAGCCTTAAAGTGTTAGAATTTTAACAAATAGCATGTTAATCATTAGCATGTTAGAATGCTAGCTGTTAGCATGTTAGCATTAACATGTTAACATGCTAGCTTTTAGCATGTTAGTACGCTAACTGTTAGCATGCTAGTTGTTAGCATGTTGGCATGCTAGCTTTTAGCATGATAGCTGTTCTGCTACAGCTCAGCAAGCACACTTTGCATTTTCTCTGCTGAAATGCAGCCTAGTTTTTGTATTACACTACCTATTTGCACGACATTTACCTTTATTTTGTACTATACTGTTTTTTTTTGTTGCTTTTTTGCTTTTATTTTGCACTATATTGCCTTTACTTTGTATTACTTCTTCCGCCTATTTATTTATTCGTAATTGGCATTCATGGTGGACAACAAACTAAGAATTTCATTGTGCAAGAGGACATGTCCTTACTGTGCATATGACAATAACTTGAACTAAAGCTGCTTCTCTAACCATTAGGCCATGGCTTCTCGAGTCTTTTTATTTTTACCTTGTATTGTATGAGTGTTCTGGATCCATCCATCCATCCATCATCTGTAACTGCTTATCCTGTGCAGGCAAGCTGGAGCCTATCCCAGCTGACTACGGGCGAAAGGCGGGGTACACCCTGGACAAGTCGCCAGGTCATCACAGGGCTGACACATAGACACAGACAACCATTCACACTCACATTCACACCTACGGTCAATTTAGAGTCACCAGTTAACCTAACCTGCATGTCTTTGGACTGTGGGGGAAACCGGAGCACCCGGAGGAAACCCACGCGGACACGGGGAGAACATGCAAACTCCGCACAGAAAGGCCCCCGTCGGCGACGGGGCTTGAACCCAGAACCTTCTTGCTGTGAGGCGATGGTGCTAACCACTACACCACCAATAAGAAATCATATCAAGTAAAATATGAGCTGATGAAAATTGACTATAAATGATGGTTTAATAAACAAACAAACAAACAAACTCTTGGTAAAGCACACTCTCAGCATCACCCAAAACTGAAGTGTGAAATCTTCTCATCTCATCTCATTATCTCTAGCCGCTTTATCCTTCTACAGGGTCGCAGGCAAGCTGGAGCCTATCCCAGCTGACTACGGGCGAAAGGCGAGGTACACCCTGGACAAGTCGCCAGGTCATCACAGGGCTGACACATAGACACAGACAACCATTCACACCTACGGTCAATTTAGAGTCACCAGTTAACCTAACCTGCATGTCTTTGGACTGTGGGGGAAACCGGAGCACCCAGAGGAAACCCACGCGGACACGGGGAGAACATGCAAACTCCACACAGAAAGGCCCTCGCCGGCCCCGGGGCTCGAACCCAGAACCTTCTTGCTGTGAGGTGATGGTGCTAACCACTACACCACCAATAAGAAATCATATCAAGTAAACTATGAGCTGATGAAAATTGACTATAAATGATGGTTTAATAAACAAACAAACAAACAAACTCTTGGTAAAGCACACTCTCAGCATCACCCAAAACTGAAGTGTGAAGTCTTCTGCACTGGAAATGGTGTTATCAGATCACAGGTAAAGACAGATAGATGTGTAAATCTGCATTTTATTCGCACACTATGAGCTGAGATAAGAAGACAAGGTCTGCTTGTGTCCTTGTTTTGACAGATTTTTTCGCCTTGGGCCTGAATTCAAGGCCAGACCAAACTAGGAACCTTTAAAGCCGGAACGTTGTTGCACACGGATCGTTTTGAGCGACGGATCCGCTCTTGTTTTATGATAATAAGTGCTTCAGTTTGTAATTCATTTGCGGTTTTTGTTATTATTTTTGAAGTGTCACGTTGGGCAAGCTGCATGAGCATCTGTCGCCTCGAAATGGCAAAACATGGTGCTATGCGGTTGTTTTAATCTTGAACTAATCCTGAATAGTCGAACAAAGTCCGGTTTAGAGAGTTCTTCAAAAGTGAATGGAAATATAGGGGACTCGGTTACAGGAGCAAGTCTGAGGATCATGAAAGGATATTAGCGGTTTTTTAAAAGCTGAAAGAGTGTGATTCTGCACAAATATTAAAAGGAAGGGGAGAAGATCCATATGCATCTTATTATCCATCGCTACAGGTCGTTATTCAGCAGAACAGCTCATATCCATCCATCCAGGTCGACCTTCTGAAACATGAGGAACATAAAGAGATCCTTTCTTGCCTTGCACAATCTGCTGCAGGCATCAAGATGTCCATGTGCTCTTTCATCATCGGGTAAAGAAGATTTATTTGTGCCACTTGACAGCTTTGCAATTAAATAAATCACAGTGTCTTCCTCAGGACTTTATAGAAGAGTTTAAAAAAAGGCATAGCACTTCATAATGATGAGAAAATATCTAATTATGGCTTTGTATCTCATAATTATGTGATACCATGTCATAATTCTGACTTATTATATCGTACTGTATCATAATGAACGTTTTCTCAAAAAGTATTATTATGGGAACTTCAGTTATAAAGTGAGACACTTTCTCATTTATTATTATTATTATTATTATTATTATTATGAGAAAACAAATCATAATTATGGCAAAGCCATGGCTTAAAGTTTAGAGAAGCAGCTTTGGGATCATAAAGGTCGCCGGTTCGATTCCCCTGGACCAGCAGGAATGGCTGAAGTGCCCTTGAGCAAGGCATGTAACCCCTAACTCCCATTTAATGTAATGTAATGTCAAGACGTCCATGAACTCTGCACTGAAATACCATTTCCCTCAGGCATTGATAGAGAGAAAAATTACAAAACAAGGTATATAAATAACGATCTACAGCTATGTAAGTAACATTTAGGCTACATCCACACAACAACGGCAACGAGATTTTTTTTTTTTTTTTAGCGGGTAAAAAAAATATCGCGTCCACATGGGCAACGGATCAGTAAAATATCAGGTGCAACGCTTGCTGAAAACGATGCAATACACATGCCACACCTCTACGTGCGCTGTAAGACGGTCCCATCGGAGACACCAGAACAATAGAAGAAGTAGGACGCATGCGCATAAACCCCTTCTTCTACCCGGCATGAATGAGTGGGTGCTGCTTGTTCTAGTCATGTGGTTGTGACGTCATCATAAACAAATCCGTTCTACTCATCCAGACGACTTCACAACGGCGCCGTTGCCAGATTTTTCCACTCTGGAAACCGTTCTCAAAAAATATCGTTTTGGGGCACCCAAAACGCCGGTGCCGTGTGGACGCCAGGCCGAAACGATAAAAAATGTTATCGGATTCACCTGAATCCGTTGCCGTGTGGACAGGGCCTTAGTGATCTAAACGTATCGCTATCTAAGTATAATTGGCAAGATAAAGACAGGTGCAAAGTGATAGTGTATTCGTTCGTATGCAAATTAAGAAGAAGAAGCCTTTATTTGTCACATGTACACTTCAAGTACAGTGAAATTCATTCTCTGGATTTAACCCATCTGAAGCAGTGAACACACGGACACCCAGAGCAGTGGGCAGCCACACTACAGCGCCCGGGGAGCAGTCAGGGGTTCGGTACCTTGCTCAAGGGCGCTTCAGCCCAAGGCCAACCCACGTTAACCTAACTGCATGTCTTTGGACTGTGGGGGAAACCGGAGCACCCGGAGGAAACCCACGCAGACACGGGGAGAACATGCAAACTCCACACAGAAAGGCCCCCACTGGCCGCTGGGCTCGAACCCAGAACCTTCTTGCTGTGAGGCGACAGCGCTAACCACTACACCACCGTGCCGCCCCAAATGTGCAACAATACAAGAGACGAGTTCAAGTATTTTCCAGGACATTACAAACAAGACAATACAAGACAAGTGCAAAGTGAGCATTGTGCATGTGTGGAGACATGGATGAGAAACTGTAGTTTCAGTTTGAACTGTGAATTCTTCAGGGTAACCACGAGGTGATGATTGACTGCCTGCCTGGGGGAAGAAGCTGTCTAGCAGTGACTATTCAGATGCTACCTTCTGCCAGACAGATGCAGTTAGAACAGTGTATGGACAGTGTAACATGATGGATGATCTCGTTATTATGACTTAGAAAGCGCCATTTATGAGATGATCTTATATGCCCCGAGACAGAAAGTCATAATTACGAGAGCATTATCTCATTTTTATGGTGGCAGAAATGGGCTTCCATAGGAGTTGATTGTATTGTGTACGAAATTATTCAAATCCATCATCATCATTGTGTGTGTTGCTCATTTTCCTTTAATAGATTTCTTTTTGTATTGTTTTTGTCACAGCTTGTGCACATTTTATCGATACACTTCACCAGACTTTTGGCATACGGGTTCAAAGTACAGTTCCTCATGTACACACCTTGCGCCAAGCCTGTAAAAGTTGCAGTAATGTTTTCCACAAATGTCTGTTAGGGTTGGAAAGAATATGCATGAAAGAAACAGAAATGGCAACACATTATTTTACATTATTTTATAGCATTTAAGGAACTGTGCTTAAGGGAAGTGTGTTGATTGATTTAAGAGTGACGCACCTTTATTAAACTGTGTTGCAAATCATGCCTTCAGATCATCTCGTGCTGGTTTTCTCCAAATTTTATGTCTGAAATATAAAAATAATGGTCCAGCAGTGCTTTTTCCTTTTATGCACCAAAGATCTGCAGCACATTATCATGAGACTTTGCTCAGGCTCCACTGATCACTCATTTAAAAAAAAAAAAAAGCCAACCAAACAAAAAGCTAAGAAACATGTTTTTGTTTCACTTTGGCTTTTAAGTCAACTAGCTTTTATTATTTGCATGATCGTTCCTCGCATTATTTATTTTACTTTACTTTTGTATTTTAATTATTGTACTTTAATTATATTTTTTATTTTATTTTCTTCTCCCTTTCACTGCTATCATTATTATATAGAATAATTGCTATTATAATTATGATTAACTATAATTAAATATTATAATAAACTAATAACTCACTATATTAAATATTGATATTCTTAAATATTATAATTAAATATTAAAATTAAATACAATCATTATAATAAATCTTATAAATTGTCATTATTATAAAACATACAGTGAACTACTATAATAAACAATTATATTACAAAATATTAGATATTACTTATAATTATTTTTATAAATATAATTAATAATAATAAGTACAGTGAACTACTATAATTGATAATTAAATAATAAATTAACAATAAACTATCATGTTACTAAATATTAATATCAGATATTATTTATAATTTAATATTATAATTTCTAATAATTATTTTTAATATTATTATTATTAATAAAAATACAGTGAACCACTATAGTAATTTAATATTATAATAAATTAATATTTAAATATGTATTATAATAATATTGGATATTATTAATTCTGATTAAATGTTATAAATAAATACTATGAATAATAATAATAATAATAATAATAATAATTATTATCTCTAGCCGCTTTATCCTGTTCTACAGGGTCATTATTATTATTATTATTATTATTATTATTATTATTATTTTGCTTCCTTTTCAGCACTTAGGCGATTCTCTGCATGTGCCTCGAGTCCAAAAGTGTGTATTGTGGGAGGAGGTCCTGCAGGCTTTTACACCGCACAACATCTCCTCAAGGTTAGTTTCCATTAATAACAATATCTCATGACCGTTAGTTAAATCACCAGTGAACTACACAGACCCTGTGGCTGTCTGGGAACGACTTCCTTTGGTCATCATGTTAATGCCTGTGATTTATTTGCTTAGATTTGGCCAGCTGGTGTTGCGTAGGCCATGATGAGAAAGGTGAGAGTTGTGAAGGAGTTCATGAGGATCACACTTTTACATGTGCATGTTGCATTTCAGTGTTGTGTGCCATAGTTTTGTACTCTTGATTAACTCTAAGCCAAAGTAAATAGCGCACTGTACCTTTAAGTGTGTGTGTGTGTGACTGATGGCAGCAGTTTGGAATTTCATTTGCTCATAAGAAGATAAGGATGGGGGATTTTTTTTTTCCCCAGATGAATGAAAAAATATCAAAATTTTTAGAACAGGTAACACGGGCAGATGGCAAAGCAACTGACAAAAACCAACCAAATCAAAGACCTATGAAGCAAAATGCATCAAAACTTGACACACAGGTCCGGAATGAGACACAACCCTCATGAGTTGCTGTTGAATTCTGTTATTTCTTTAAAAGATCCATTTCTTTTAAGTCCAAAGGATTTACCGAACCGAAGAAGAAGAACTTTATTCATCACACGTACACTTGTGAAATTCCTCCCTGCATTTAACCCATCTGAAGCAGTGAACACACACATGTGAGCAGTGAGCGCACACGCATACGCAGAGCAGTGGGCAGCCATGCGACAGCACCTGGGGAGCAGTTGGGGGTTAGGTGCCTGGCTCGAACCCAGAACCTTCTTGCTGTGAGGCAATAGTGCTAACCACTACACCACTGTGCTGCCCTTAAATTAGTCTTCAAAAAAAAAAAAAAGGCAGCCTCTGCCCTCATACCTGTTACTCGTGAAATAGTGTTCATAGAAAGGAGTTGGGAAAGAACCGACAGCGTTAACTTTCATTTCTATGCTGCTGGTACATTGGAGAGTTTCAGTGGCAGAGCTGCACAAAAGTAGAAGACAATGTCGAACACAGCCCTCATTTTTGAAATTGAACCACAAAACAAGAATGGTCCTTTTGAACTCATTATTTGTGCGTGATAAGACAAGGGACATGAACTTAAACGACAAAAGAAGGTTTTGGATTCGGGTTGACTTTATAGACTTTAAAGATTGGATGAATAGATGCATGTTTAACCCCGACATATTCAAGCTTTTGCAGTTGTGCTTATAACCTTTAAAACCCTTAACGTGTATAGGATCAGTGTAGTTTGCTGATCTCCTGAAGCAGTGGTGATGTAGAGCTCAGCTGGTGGAAGATATTTTTCTGACACGTCCGTAAACATTTGAATAGTGTATTCGAGATCGTTAGGAAACGCACTGTAGTTCTATTAATACGGATTTATCCTGGTCTAGTTGGAGTTCACGGGTCCTTTATCTTATTTAATCCAATTTTTATTAGCTCATCCAGTTGAAGGCCAAGTCAGATGGGCTTATGCGATCATGCGTCATCCGTCGTCATTGTCCGTCTACAATTTACAAAAATCACTACTTCTCCAACAGGCTTGATCTGATTTCAATAAAACTCGCATATAATGTTCCCCAGGTGGGTGTGCATAAAAGTTGTCAAGATGGTGGCACCACCTGTAATATTTAACATTTTATTGGTGTCTTGACTGGTATGAGCTACAGCCTCATTGGGGCTAATTTTTATCCCCCGCTGGCCGAAAGGCCCAAAGGGGGATTACGTTGTACCCAGGAAGGGTACTCACTTTCTGAAATCAACTCCTCTCACAATTTTTGGAGGAATTTCACCAAACTTGGCAGGATTCTTTGTTATATGTCGATACTCTGCATATTGTAATTTTGTTAAGTTCGGTCACATTTTACCAGAGTTACAGCCCTTGATTAACACAATTATACTTTGACAATTTCATGAGAGTGTGTTTTCCTACTGACAGTTATACGCATCTTGAAATTTCGTTTAATTTGGGAAATTTTTTTACCAGAGTTACAGCCCTTGATTAACAACCTTGTACTTTGACAATTTCATGAAGGTGTGCTCATCTTCTGACATCAACTCCTCTCACAATTTTTGGACGAATTTCTCGAAGCTTGGCAAAAGGCCTTGTTATATGACGGTAATACGCAGATTGCGATTTAATTTCGTTTGTGAAAATTTTCCCAGAGTTTTGACCCTTGATTAAATAACTTGTACTTTGAGAATTTCATGAAGGTGTGCATTCTTCTGAAATCAACTCCTCTCACAATTTTTGGAGGAATTTCACCAAACTTGGCAAAAGGCTTTGTTATATAACAGTTATACGCAGATTGAAATTTTGTTTAATTTGGGCAGATTTTACCAGAGTTATGCCCTTGATTATTAACAAACTTGTACTTTGGCAATTTCATCAAGGTGTGCTTGCTTTCTGAAATCAACTTCCCTCACAATTTTTATTATCTCCCGTTGGCCGAAAGGCCCGAAGGGGGATTATGTCGTGGCGATGTCCATCCTAGGAAGTATACTCACTTTCTGAACCCAACTCCTCTCACAATTTTTGGAGGAATTTCACGAAACTTGACAGGATTCTTTGTTATATGTCGGTAATACGCATATTGCAATTTCGTTCAGTTCAGTCGCATTTTACCGGAGTTATGGCATCGTTGCCAGCGGGGGATATTGTGCTCTCAGAGCACTCTTGTAGTAATAATCATACTGTAGTCTGATAAATTAGACGAGCTTCCAGAAGGAGTTAAGGAAAATATCGAAAATGATTACATTTACAAAGCCAAGGTACTTTTTTTTTTTCTTTTAACTCTATTTCCGATTTTGGATTGTTAAAATGAAACTTTTTGATGAACGGGAATAAAATTCGCCCAAATGTCAAAATATCAAAGCTAACAAGGGACATGTTTTGATTCAAGCGAGAAATTCAGTGCTGTGCTGATGAACAACTCGGATCAAATGCTTTCAATGAGCTGCTGTTAGAAGAATAACTTTGGAACGATTCCTTTTATTCTTGGCTTTAACTCGGTGACTATTTGCAAAGAAAAAGAAATCTGTAGTTGTACTGATGAGGATGCAGGATGCCAGTACCCACAAATAACCCCTCCAGAGCACTAATCATCATGAGAAATCAAAGCTGGCCATCGCATTTGGAAAGGCAGTACACTTCCTTTTGGAAATTTATGTGCCTGACCAGATAACATGAGAGAAAAGTATGTTAAACAATCCCACATTTTCATCATCATGTTCTACTTGGGTTCAGTGCGATCTGTAGGAAATCCCCAACTGTGGGAAGTAAAACTTTGAGGCACAATGGGGTTTTTTTTTTGGCCACAAATGAGACCAGGAAGACTCTGAGATGCTGTTAAATTACAACGCAAGTACACTGACATTTACCTTCCACACAGTTGCACATCTATCAGTAGCTTTCCTGCGAGAGACAATGGGGGTCACCATGAGCGCCGCTTCTCCCGAATGCCAGTTTTTGAGTTCTGAGGCTGAGCGAGCCAAACGTAGCCAAGCGGAGCTAGTTACAACAACCATGTTTTAATCAGAGGATTACGTCTTTTATGTCTTTTCCTGGTTCAACATGTGCCGTCGTCAGCTGCACAAACAGACTCGGAAGACGTGTTGTCCAGCACCATACGCTGCTCGTCTGCACATGCGATTCTTGTCTTTCCACTAACCACTGCATTCTGGACCTGAATCAACAACATGAATTCAATGTAACTGTTGTTGTACCTTATTCAAACATTACACGAGTCATTTAGCTGACGTTTTTGTTCAAAGCGACTAACAGTAAGTGCCTGTAGCCAAGAGAAGCCAAGCGCAACCAGTGCTGAAGTACTAGTGTAAACAAATAGCCTACAAATACCATCCAATATCTGGAATGATCAGGGGAGTTAAGAAGTTGAAGACACTTGGACGAATACATAGACAAGGTCAGGCCTCAACGTTAACTTTTGACACCAAATGGCCTCAAAACATTTTTGCCTCCCTTTAATTTCCTTTTGCCCTAAAATTTTGGGAGATGCTTTTGGAGGAGGTTCATCTTGGGGTGGTTTGGATTTTGATTTCATACTGAATATTGACGCCTGCTTTGACATCTCACCACTGGAAAAAAAAAATGATGATGATTTTCTATCCCTCAATCCACCCATTCCCTCCCCTCCCATCATAGAATAGAATAGAAATAGAATAGAAAGCCTTTATTGTCATTATACAAGTACAATGAGATTTAAAGCTTCACCATACAGCGCACACATAAATACTAAAATAGACATAGGAAAATATGTACAATGAAACTAATATAAAACTACTACTACTAAAAAAAAAAAAAACTACTGACAACTATACATAAACTTGTGCAAGTCCCTGAAGGAACACAGGTGCATAACAGTAACAGGGTTGAGAATAAAGTGACTAGCTGCATCAAGTGATAGAGGTAGCATTGGCATGTACAGACGCCTATTTTCAGTATGTAGGCAACCCGTCTCGTCTTGTCTCGTCTTCTTCCGCTTTATCCGGGACCGGGTCGCGGAGGCAGCAGTCTAAGCATGGAAGCCCAAACTTCCCTCTCCCCAGACACCTCGGTCAGCTCCTCGGGAAGAACACCGAGGCATTCCCAGGCCAGCCAAGAGACGTAGTCCCTCCAGCGTGTCCTGGGTCTTCCTGGGGGGACATGCCTGGAACACCTCCCCAGGGAGGCGTCCAGGAGGCATCCGAAAAAGATGCCCGAGCCACCTCAGCTGGTTCCTCTCGATGTGGAGGAGCAGCGGCTCTACTCCGAGCTCCTCCCGAGTGACTGTGCTTCTCACCCTATCTCTGAGGGAGCGCCCAGCCACCCTGCGAAGGAAACTCATTTCGGCCGCTTGTATCCGCGATCTTGTTCTTTCGGTCATTACCCAAAGCTCATGACCATAGGTGTAGGCAACCCAAAAAAAAAAAAAAGATCTGACTTGATGATAGTGCAATAAGACAGTTTACAGATAGCTATGATATTAACAGTGCAAATATGACAGTTTACAGTACTTAAAATGACAAGAAAGTGGATGTCTAAGAACAGATGAACTGACTTGATATGATAGTCTTGTGGCATTTACAGTGCAAATATGACAGTTTACAGTCTGACAAGGAGAGACTAGGTTGAGATCAAGTGGTAAGCAGCATTGTGGTGATGGTGACCTTGTCAGTGGTGTTCAAGCATGACAGTTCCTCAGTGCAAACTTGAGTTGAGTATTGTGACAGCTCTTGGAAAGAAACCGTCCCTGAGTCTGTTTGTTTTGGCTGGTATGGCCCTGTAGCGCCTGCCAGAGGGCAACAGGTCGAAGAGGTGGAAGCCAGGGTGTGTATAGTCTCTTTATGATGCTCTTTGCCCTGCCTAGGCACCGGGAGTTGTAGATGGTGGACAAAGGAGGTAAAGGGCAGCCTATGATCTTTTGTGCTGTGTTAGTCACCCTCTGCAGTCTTTTTCTGTCCGCTTCTGTGCAGCTCGAGTGCCACACTGACGCAGCATAGGTCAGCAGGCTCTCAATGGCTGACCGGTAGAAGGTCACCAGCAGTTTTGTGTCAATCAATCATCCCTCCCTCCATCCATCACCCCCCCTCCCCCCAATCATCTTCACTTCACGTGCATGATGGGTCAATGTCAAATGATAAATGGGGTAAGATATATTTATCTACAGGATAATACACAATGTAAATGATTTATATATTTACTGTAGAGGGTGTGGTTTACTATTTGAGACACAAAAGCATGTCTTTCTATTCATTAAACGTACTTACCACTAGGTTTTTTATTTTTACACACACACACACACACACACACACACACATTACAGTTAGGTCCATAAATATTTGGACAGAGACTACATTTTTCTAATTTTGGTTCTGTACATTACCACAATGAATTTTGAACAAAACAATTCAGATGCAGTTGAAGTTCAGACTTTCAGCTTGAATCCAGTGGGTTGAACAAAATGATTCCATAAAAATGTGAGGAACTAAAGCATTTTTTAAACACAATCCCTTCATTTCAGGGGCTCAAAAGTAATTGGACAAATTAAATACTTGTAAATAAAATGTTCATTTCTAATACTTGGTTGAAAACCCTTTGTTGGCAATGACTGCCTGAAGTCTTGAACTCATGGACATCACCAGACGCTGCATTTCCTCCTTTTTAATGCTCTGCCAGGCCTTTACTGCAGCGGTTTTCAGTTGCTGTTTGTTTGTGGGCCTTTCTGTCTGAAGTTTAGTCTTTAACAAGTGAAATGCTGCTCAATTGGGTTGAGATCAGGTGACTGACTTGGCCATTCAAGAATATTCCACTTCTTTGCTTTAATAAACTCCTGGGTTGCTTTGGCTTTATGTTTTGGGTCATTGTCCATCTGTATTATGAAACGCTGACCAATCAGTTTGGCTGGATTTGAGCACACAGTACGTCTCTGAATACCTCAGAATTCATCCGGCTGCTTCTGTCCTGTGTCACATCATCAATAAACACTAGTGACCCAGTGCCACTGGCAGCCATGCATGCCCAAGCCATCACACTGCCTCCGCCGTGTTTTACAGATGATGTGGTATGCTTTGGATCATGAGCTGTACCACGCCTTCACCATACTTTTTTCTTTCCATCATTCTGGTAGAGGTTGATCTTGGTTTCATCTGTCCAAAGAATGTTCTTCCAGAACTGTGCTGGCTTTTTTTAGATGCTTTTTAGCAAAGTCCAATCTAGCCTTTTTATTCTTGAGGCTTATGAGTGGCTTGCACCGTGCAGTGAACCCTCTGTATTTACTTTCATGCAGTCTTCTCTTTAGGGTAGATTTGGATATTGATACGCCTACCTCCTGGAGAGTCTTGTTCACTTGGTTGGCTGTTGTGAAGGGGTTTCTCTTCACCGTGGAAATTATTCTGCAATCATCCACCACTGTTGTCTTCTGTGGGCGTCCAGGTCTTTTTGCATTGATGAGTTCACCAGTGCTTTCTTTCTTTCTCAGGATGTACCAAACTGTAGATTTTGCCACTCCTAATATTGTAGCAATTTCTCGGATGGGTTTTTTCCGTTTTCGCAGCTTAAGGATGGCTTGTTTCACCTGCATGGAGAGCTCCTTTGACTGCATGTTTTCTTCACAGCAAAATCTTCCAAATGCAAGCACCACACCTCAAATCAACTCCAGGCCTTTTATCTGCTTAATTGAGAATGAAGGGTATTAAAGGGTACCATCGGTACCCTTTAAGCCCACTTCAACATATTTCATAGAATAATGTTTTTTAATGAAATATAAATATATCAATACATGAAATAACAATGAAAGTGTGCTGTAAACATTCTTTTTCATAAATATGACCATCTGATCAACTGACAAACATGACAAAACAACACAGAACAATGAATCATTTCATCTAATTTTGTTTCATTTCAGGCAAGCGGATCAGCGAGTGGATTTGATCATAAGTTTTTGTTTGTATACATTTTCCACCTCAGTGTAGTTGCTGAGGTAGAATGGGCCAGCTCCCACTAGGTTTGCCTTGCACAGTATGAACTTTTTTTCCACATCTTCAACCTTCTCCCTTGAAGGGAGATGGTGCGCGTTGTTTGGGCCCCGGTCAAGAAATTTCATGACGTAAGATGTCTCACCCTCTGGTGGCGTGGACTCATTGAGGACTCGCACTATATAATATTTCGCAGGCTTGGTAAAAAGCACTGCGTAGTAAGTGTCTCTCTCTATAGTCAACTCGAGATGAGCACTTTGGCATTCATCCTTCTTGTTCTGGTCAGCTCCTTTTGTTTCTTTCCCTTGTTGTTTGTTTGTTTGTTGTTGTTGTTGTTGTTGTTTCTTCTTTTCCGTTGTACTCAATCTTTCTAATGCCTGTTCGGACGTGAGAGCCTCTCCATATTTCATGGTGGATATTCTCCGTCTTTTCTTGTCTCCTGCGTTTTCTTGTGGCATGATGCGCTTCAGAAAATACTCCTTTATCTCAGAGAGTGGTGCACAGTTGACTGCTGTAGACGTGCTCGCTGTTGCTGCAGGCACAGGCAATGGCATAGCTGGAGGCACAGATTGAGGAGTGGACAGTGGGATGGCTTCAGTGGGGTTGGAGGATTGATCTTGTGTAAATGGTGTGTTGGTCTTCACCCCCCTGATTACACCACTGGGGTTAAATGGATATATCCCAGTGCTCTGGAAACCGCTGATGATGTTCTTAGACTTTAAACCGGCATCCAGGGCACTTTTGAGCCTCTCAGGAAAGTCTTCCTTCGTAATTTTGTTCCTGCTGACCCTCGCATGCAAACGGAGTTTTTTTCGCCATTCCTTCTTCACCTCTCCGAACACAGCCCTATCCAGAGGCTGCAGATCATGCGTCAGGTGAGAGGGGAGACGCAGCAGCACTACATTGTTTGTTTTCTTTGGCCTTAACTGCAAGGCTCAGGGATACATGTGATGTATGGCCATCAAATATTAAAAGATGAGGTGAGGTCATATCTGACAGCCGAGCAGATTCCGGTAGGAAGAGATTCGTGAAGTAATCCATGAAGACCATCTTCTCCATCCAGCCATGGTCTGAAACGGCGAAGCGTGTACGGTCAGGTCCACCAACACACCAAGGACTGTACAGATGTTTACCTTTTGTACACAATCATTGGTGGGAGGAAGCGGCCTGCAGCATTCCCAGTGATACAGACGGTTATCTGCTCCCTACCACTTCCTCCTGTGCTTTGGTACACATTCTGTGAACCTCTTCGAGCTAGGACGTGTTCTGAAGCTGCGTCGGTTACAAACCCTGTCTCGTCAACATTGTAAATGTTTTGAGGCTTAGCTGTGACACCAGCCAGATCCATTTCCCTTTTGAGAAGCTCGAACCAGTTGGTTACTATGTCAGCATTGGCAGAGGCCTCCCATCTAGCTATAGAAAACTGCTGTGATTTGCGGATGGTAAGCTCAGGATGATCTCGCATGAAACGTTTGAACCATTTCCGTCCTGGCCTCCAATTAGTGAATGGGGTCTCTAGATGATGATCCAGAATGTACTCCTGAACAAGATCCATGAGTTTAGCACGGGTAAAGCCCCAACCCCAATCACAGAGGACCTGCAGAGTTTGAAAGAAGACAGAAACAACAGTGTAAGGCTCTTCAAAGTTAAATCATGTTATGAATCCTTCTGCTTAACCTGTTCTGTGCACTTTAACTTGGTTTTTCACAGCCTACCTGAAGACCAGCGCTCGAAACTAACGGTGTCCCGGGGACCATAAAAAATGTCATCGGGACACAAAATTATCATATCTGGGACAATCCCGGGACAATGGAAAAAAATAGATCTAGAAAAAAAGTTCTACATTAATATTATTTACAAAGCCGTAACACATACGTAGACATTCACCTAATTTGTCAATTTTAATTTTAAAACGTTAACAGCGAAAAATACATAGTAGCTACACTTTCGATGGACCTGCATCCGTAGGCTACAGAGCAGCGCATTCTGTTCTAGAATCTTCAGCCGGTGTCCGCATTATATGGACTTGGAATGGAATTGCTACCGCACACGCTGCGCCGACTCTTGCCAGAACAAAAATGCTTAAGTGGTTGAAGCGGACCGACCGCGGGGAAGAAACTGAAAGCCCAGACATAACGTCTCCGGGACCTTCAGGATCCAAAGTGTCATTGCCTGGTCTGCAGGCAACGCTAGCAACTGAATGAACACTGTTAGACACGTTATAAAATACAACAGGAATGATGTGGATGATATTGACGGAAGATACCGTTCAACAGAATAAGTGAGTTTTCTTGGTGTCTTTCTAGTTCAGAAAGTTTAGTCAGTCAGCAGCACAACTAGGCTCGGACCTGGCACTATGCTGATGTTGCTAACATTTGCACCCACGTTTCGGCAGCGAAAGTTCATAAAATGGATAACGGAAAGTTCATAAAAATGGATAACGGAAAGTTCATAAAAATGGATAACGGTAATGGATAACGGAAAGTTCATAAAAATGGATAACGGTAATTGGTGAAAATTATAAGTTGGCCTTATAAATGCCAACAGATATTCAAGGTATAAGTAGATGAAATGAACATAAAAGGGGTCTTATTTTCAACTAAAGTGTACTGCAGATGTAGTGAGTTGAAACATTTTCTGAATGAGCTAGTTGGCTATAAACGGTTATCTATTCATACAGTGAGATCGCCAAAGTTTAATAAACTGAAAATGCAATAACTGTAATTTTGAAGTAGATGATGTATAGGACATGTGTCACTTGTGTTTTGTGACTTATTGTAAAAATGATATAAAGGGTTCAAAATCACATAGTTACAAATATAATAGTAACTTCATATGATAATATTAACCACTGGTTATTTCAGAGAGGAAAAAAATGGGGACACTATTGCTTCCATTCGGGACAATACAACACAGAATTCGGGACCACTGGGGGACACAAAGAAAAAAAGTTAATTTCGAGCCCTGCTGAAGACACTCTGATATTTCTTTCTCTACTGCTGAACTGAAGAAGGTTTGACGTCCCTGTTGAGCCTCATCTCTGATCTTGGCATTTACTCTCTCCCTCAAAGACTTTCTGTCCACACCATATTGTTTGGCTAGCACAGATAAGTTCTTTATTTTTCCCTCACGGTAAAGGCGACATGCCTCTATCATTCTGGGACAGGTCCTGTAGTTCTTCCTCTTTGTCGACATTTCCTTGCTGTAAACAAATGATAACATTAGACTTTATATGCAACAATTCTGCACACACACTGTATGCTTTGTATTACTAGCAGCAGAATATTATTATTAGGGCCCGAGCCCTAATGGGCGAAGGCCCTATTGTTCTTGTAAGAGTTCACTATTCTTCTTCTTCTTCTTTATTTTTCTCCGCTGTTGGGCCATTTTCGGGGCGCTTGCCATGGGCGAAAACGCACGAAATTTGGCACCAGTTCCGAGAGTTGCCACCGCTACTCAGAACCAAAAGCCCAAACTTGGCCGGGGCTCAGGGCCTCTATAGCGCCCCCTAAGTCGTTGTGATTTCGGCCTCCCGCGTTAAGGTGCCTGGTTGCCATATAGTTTGTAGTAGTGGCATGCCATTTGGTACACATATGTATCTCACTAAGCCGGACAAAAATGTAATGCCAATGCATTAGCCACGCCCAACAGGAAGTGAGGTAATTTCACTTTTGTGCGAAATGCATTGCCACGAAGACGGCGCAACTCCTCCTAGACCGTTCATAGGAATGTCACCAAAATTGATACACGTCATCTACAGACATGGCTGACAAAAGTTACTAAATACCTTTCACGTAGGATCAACCGTTCAGAAGTTATACGTCAATCAATTTTCACTTCAAAATTTTACATGCTTAAAAATTCATAACAAATCTTCTAATTGCTCAAAACTGCTCATACTTCACACGCTAATCACTCATTGGGCTTCTGACATGTTACCCAATTTCTGTGATTTTTCGCCACTGGGGGCGCTATTTTTGGGCAAAAATTCCAATCTTTCCTCAAATTTGGTCAAACTTCATGGCCACCCTCTTTCTACCTCCCATGTCATGTATACCACATTTTGGGAATTTTCGTCCATGGGGGGCGCTGTTTTTGGCCGACGCAATTGCTCCAAAACGGGTTTTTGGTAAATAATTCCATAATGCTTTTCCTTCACACCACTACCTTGTGATAGTACGTTGCTGTTGTAGACACTTATTTTTCCAACTCATAATCGCTCATGTACAGCATAGCGCCACCTACTGGCATGGGAAAAACCAAAAAATTTATTCTTCAAAAATCTATATCTCATCTTCTATTTACTCAATTGTCATCAAACTTCATATGCAAACTCTTCATAGCTCACCTGACATATACGCCAAATTTTGTGCACTTTCGCCCCTGGGGGTGCTGGTTTTGGCAGACATGATATTGCAGCTTCTGATTTGTCAACCTTGGCAAGCAAACTCTTTACAAGACCCTTATTGGGGCGCTTGCCATGGTCGACAACGCACCAGATCCAGGCGGGCCTCAGGGCCTCTATAGCGCCCCCTAACGTTTTGTGATTTTTGCCTCTCGCATTAAGGTGCCTGCTTGGCATATAGTTTCTAGTTATTATTATTAGGGCCCGAGCACCGTCCAGTGCGAGACCCTATTGTTTTTGAAGGATTATTATTATTATTATTATTATTATTAGGCCCCGAGCACCGTACAGTGCGAGACCCTATTGTTGCCATGTGTCCAATTCTGTGCTTTGTCGCCATTGTGGGTGTAATGTCTCTTGCCGAAGAAGCTGTGGAAGGTTTTTCGCGGGGAAGCATGCCCCCGCCCCCCTTGGCCGCTGGCGCGAGGGCCCGTCGAGGCCGCTTGCGGCTTTAATTATTATTATTACATAACAACGTCTAATTAATGTTTATGTTTACAGTTCTACACAGAGAAGTTGATAAAAAAATATTGTATGAGGTGTGCTTGAAGAGAGAACAATAGGCTACAGGAAAAAATCCTTTCAAAATATAAGAAGTTTATGCTCACAAAACCATGCATGAAACCTGAGCTTGACTACAGCTTACAGTTACAGCAGTTATATTAAAGTTACAGGAAAAATATGGCCCTTTTCCACTACCCTTTTTCAGCTCACTTCAGCTCACTTCAGCCCGACACTGCTCGCGTTTCGACTACCAAAAAACAGCACGACTCGGCTCGCTTCAGCCCTGCTTAGCACCCAAAACTCGCACGGTTTTGGAGTGGGGCTGAAGCGAGCCAAACCGAGCTGAGTGAGGCTGGGGGCGTGAGCAGACACTCCCCTGTGCACTGATTGGTGAGGAGGAGTGTCCTCACACGCCCCACGAGCACGCTGGGATCTGTAAACGCCGTAAACCCGGAAGAAGGAGAATTACGAGAATTATGAAGCCTTATGCGCCTCGCCTCATCTATACGCGCTTGCCAGTATCTGTTGGTGTTGTCGGTGACAACAAGCCACAGCACCAAGACCAGCAACACTAACGACTCCATGTCCTCCATGTTTATTGTTTACTATCCGGGTTGTGAGACTACCGCTTAAAAGGTCACTGTTTGCGCCGCCTAACGACATCACCTGACGTCCACCCACTTTCGCTAACTCCACCCAATGTGTCCACCCACTTCCAGCCAGCACGGTTCAGCGCGGTTGTAGTCGAAATGCAATGCCAACAGCCCCGCTCAGCTCGACTCAGCACGGCACGGCTCAGCCGCGTTGGTAGTGGAAAAGCGGCAGTAGTTTCTGTCTTTAACCTACATGCTAGCTTCAGTGGCATGGGGGGCCCAGGTGACACCCCCTCCGGCCACACACCAGGATGAAAGAACCGCTAATAATATGCTAATAGGGTGATTAGCGGTGATTAGATAACAATAGTTCGCTATTATGTTAATAGCGCTATTTCGCGCTGCCGTCGGGGGCAGTGCTTCAAAATGATGCTGCTTGTAGCACTGCCCCTTTTGCCTAGCATTTGCTAGCTGTAGTTTGCATACATTTCAATGGGTGGTACCATTTAAGCCCACCTGTTCAAAAGGCTAATTTATGTAAACACACAACTAAACAGGGCCTTTTATGATACATATATTTAAATATCAATGTTAAACAAATCATAAAATGGTCACTATTTCTATCTAACAACTTTAACTGTTCTGCTGGAGAAGGATTAGCAACACTAGCATGTTTTTTTTTTTTTTTTTTGAGAGGTTAGCTACTTTTGCAAGCTCACAAAACTCATCTTTTCATTAAAAGAGAAAATATATAATTTAAGAAAACACATCGGTTTTTTTTCAATAAAAATCAGCACATTTGCCTCTTATTTGACATAATATCAATATACTTACCAAAGATGTAGCTGAAAAGTGTTGAAAATTGGGGATTTCTAACAGGTTGCAAAAGTGCAAAGTTTTTCTGTGTCTTCTCGTCAGTTGTCCTGGGACTGTATACACATGGGCGGGGCTAATTCAACCATACAAAATGTTATTGGTATGCAATAAAAAACACTTCGTAAAGAACAAATTATTTAATTGAATGAAGTAACTTTTGGCAAAAAAAAATGTTTTCCTTTTTTGTAATTTGACCTCAAAGTTGAAAGTGGGCTTAAATGGTACATGGGCTTATTGGGTACGCTCTCCGACATAACGAAGGAATTGCCCACACCTGCCCATGAAATAGCCTTTGAGTCAATTGTCCAATTACTTTTGGTCCCTTTAAAAACAGGGTGGCACATGTTAAGGAGCTGAAACTCCTAAACCCTTCATCCAATTTGAATGTGGATACCCTCAAATGAAAGCAGAAAGTCTGGACTTTGTCCATGTCCATTATATAACTATAACTTGAATATGTTTCAGTAAACAGGTAAAAAAAGAAAATTTGTGTCAGTATCCAAATATATATGGACCTAACTGTGTGTGTGTGTGTGTATATATATCCAAAAGTATTTGCTCACCTGCCTTGACTCACATATGAGCTTAAGTGACATCCCATTCCTAATCCATAGGGTTCAATATGACGTCGATCCACCCTTTGCAGCTAGAACAGCTTCAACTCTTCTGGGAAGGCTGTCCACAAGGTTTAGGAGTGTGTTTATGGGAATTTTTGACCATTCTTCCAGAAGCGCATTTGTGAGGTCACACACTGATGTCGGACGAGAAGGCCTGGCTCTCAGTCTCCGCTCTAATTCATCCCAAAGGTGTTCTATCGGGTTGAGGTCAGGACTCTGTGCAGGCCAGTCAAGTTCATCCACACCAGACTCTGTCATCCATGTCTTTATGGACCTTGCTTTGTGCACTGGTGCACAGTCATGTTGGAAGAGGAAGGGGCCAGCTCCAAACTGTAAAAACAGTCTGCATGCCTAGGTGCTTGATTTTATACACCTGTGGCCATGGAAGTGATTGGAACACCTGATTCCGATAATTTGGATGGGTGAGCAAATACTTTTGGCAATATAGTGTGTGTGTGTGTGTGTGTGTATATATAATGCGCAGACGTCTTGAAGTCAGCCCGGGAAAACGTAGACGGCACCGGCGACCACTCGTAGTGATGAAAAGCAGAAATGCGCACCTGAAGCGAGCCAATCAGAATCGCAGTTACAAATCAGGAAGAAAAAACAAAACGGTGATCACAGGGGAGGCGAGGATGCTGGTTAATACGTCTTGTTTTTCGTAAGGTGCTCGCTTGAAAATAATTTTTGTGCTTAAAGACCATAGGTGTGCCCGAACGGGCCTAACTCACTAAAATATTTCTGCCCGAATGTTTTGGTTATGTAAATCAGGAATTCGGGCAATGCCTGGCCTTCAGGCTTGAAGGTATTATCTAAGTATGGTATGTTTTTATTGTTTCCAAAATTTGACAACATTTGCATCTGCATTAAAATGGTTAGCCTTTGCCTCTCTGACCGAGCTTTTGCTTTTTGAGCTGATACAAGAGACATCACGGTACAGTAGCAGTGTTCTCCCCAGGATTAAAATAAAGCCCTAACTTTTGGGGGGTCCGGGGGGCCTACCCCAGAAAATTTTTAAAAAAGGGAGCCCATTGGCTGGCATTTGGTGACTTTTAGGAGCATTTTAGGGTGCTACTGACACTTGCTTTTTACTGTTAACATGGTTGAAAAGGTTGCTACAACAATGGGGTTCACATGAGCAATAAATAGTCATCATCTGACAACAATGTAGGTGTGGCAGCGGGGGCGTGGTCAAGCATCGGTCTATGACCGGAGGGCGGAGTCAGGGAAGGTAAGTGGCAGAATCACTGCACCTGACGTTAATTAATGTTTGTGTGTCTTCCCCAGTGACCGCGCCCTATTTAAGGAGAGAGAACGAGAGCAGAGGGAGCTCTCTCCCCAACCAGACGACTGATGTGTGTGAGTGTGTATATAGAAGCTGAAAAGCTGAATAAAAGAGAGTTTTGTGAACTCAGTTCTGGCCTGCCGTCCTTCTGTGCTCCACCCACCTACACGAACTGTCACAGTGGTGCTGAAACCTGGGACGAGCACAGAAGAGAACAGCCCCATGGAGTCCTCCCCCTTCGCCGACCTGATCCACGCCCTCGCCATGGCCCAACAGAGCCAGCACCAGGCGCTGCTCGCCCTCTGAAAGGAGCAAGAACAACGGTTCGAGGCCCTGGTGCTGGTGCAACAGGAAGATCGTCGGGCGTTCCAGCACCTCCTCGCGTCAGCGGGGTCCACCATCTCCACCGCCGCGGGCCCTTCCCCCCTCACCCTCACGAAGATGGGCCCGCAGGACGACCTTGAGGCCTTCCTCACACTCTTTAAGCAGGTAGCAGAGACCTCGGGGTGGCCGGTGGAACAGCGCGTGGTGCGCCTCCTCCCCCTGCTAACGGGAGAGGTGCAGCTGGCCGCGCTACAGCTCCCCGCCAACCGCCGGCTGGCCTACGCGGACCTTCGCCGGGCCGTCCTCCAGCGGGTGGGGCGCACCCCCGAGCAACAATGTCAGCTTCTATATACACACTCACACATACTCAGACACACGCACACACATCAGTCGTCTGGTTGGGGAGAGAGCTCCCTCTGCTCTCGCTCTCTCTCCTTAAATAGGGCGCGGTCACTGGGGAAGGCACACAAACACATTAACGTCAGGTGCAGTGATTCTGCCACTTACCTTCCCTGACTCCGCCCTCCGGTCATAGACCGATACTTGACCACACCCCCGCTGCCACAGTAGGATATAATAATGTTATTTTATTACCTGAACCATTGCCAGAACACCACTAACCAAAAGTTTAAATGAGTTCTGTTGCAGTTTAAAAATAAATAAATAAATAATACCCCCTGCAGACTGCACAAATGCCACAATCTTGAGTAGCACCTTTATACTTAGGCCTACTTAATACTTCAGACACCTTTTAAGCACCTTAACAAAAGCATCTTAGAATAAACAACAAGTTTGAGCAATAATACTGCTACTAGTACACATATCGACAGTGTAAACCATAATATAATAATAATAATCACAATAATACCCTATATACTGGAGCTAGTCACACAAGGATGAAATCTTGATGTGCAAACTGGATATACACCCTTTGGCTTTGAGGCCCTCCAAGAATAATAAAGTACTACGTTTACCATTCACTGCGAGCTGGCCTAGTGGTTAGCATGACCGCCTCTTGACCAGGAGATCACGAGTTCTACTCGTGGTCAGGTCGTACCAAAGACCATCATAAAAATGGTACCTACTGCCATCTGGCAAGGCACGCTGCAATACAGGTACGAGTGGGGGAGTCAAGCTCTCACGGTTACCAGAGGACCAGCCCCCCACTGTAACCATAGCTATATAATAGGCGAGAGGCCGAGGGCTAACAAATCGGAGATCAGCGCCGCACCCATATGCCTTAAGGAATTGGGTAGTACTGGGACAGGAGACTGCCTGGGAAGACCAGATCCTGGCACAGAAGGGACTTTGATTTTTGACTTTGACGTTTTCCATTGATGTTTAGACATTATTTTTTAAGAACATTATTCTTTCATCATTATATTTTTGACCACTCTTCGGCCCACTTTACACGAGGACGGTCTGAAACAAAAACGCAAAAGTCCGTTTTCGTTCTCACTTTTTTCCGCGTCTACACGACCGTTTTCAAGGAGGAAATCTGCGTCTATACGGTGACACATGAATGTGTGGAATTCAATTGGATGTGCATGCCAGGCGGCTAGGTGGTGCTGTGAAAGACCTCCGCTATGCCTGCACGCATGCGCAACGTCTTCCGTCTTGTCTGATCTGCACATCTGCGCCGCAAAAACTTTGACTACTCTGGCTATGGTAAGTAAGAAAGTAGGTAAAAAAGTAAGAGCATGCTATACCCGCCTCTGTTCATTAACGGTATATGTGCAGATTCGGTATAGATGTTCGAAGGACTCCTGGACGTTTATTAAAGCTGCCAGAGCAGCTTGAAGGTCTTGGAGCAGCCTCGGAAACGCCGTCCCCGTGTAGACGAAAGGCACTTCTGATAAAATATTTAGTCGTTTTTACCCGACAGCGTCCTCGTGTAAACGGGCCCTTAGTTATTTTAGAATAAAAGTTACCTTTCCCATTGAGTACCTCCCTAAGCCAGAGAAACTCCTTTTAAGCCAGTTTTCATCAAAACCAGACGTCCTTTGCTTGGTCCTTTTTTTTTTTCCCTTTGGTGGCCTATCATCTTCAATTTCCGATAAATCTACTGTGTCAACAATGTCTTCGATTTCACTTCTTTCCTCCTCTCTTTCTGGCTCTTCTGTCCTACTCTCATTTAGCTTGGGGAAGCCATGGCCAAATGGTTAAAGAAACAACTTTGGGACCAAAAGGTCACTGGGTCGATTCCCTGAACCAGCAGGACTGGCTCAAGTGCCCTTGAACAAGGTGGCTAACCCCCCCCCCCAACTGCTCCAGCAAAAGTGGTGGTGTACCTTGTGTCTGATTAGCCAGAGAAAAACTGATGATGTGATTTATCAGTTTGGGCAAGAACCCGGCCATAACTAACTAAGTAGCTGTCGAAAATATGAACCTCTGGGGCGCCAAGCGCCATTCGAGCCTCTTTTCGGCATGATTGAAATGTGGAGACGTACTGTATACCCACCACACAAAAACCATAAACCATGATCTCATCATGCACTGAAGCTTCATGGTACCAGTACAGCAGCAAAGTGATTGGGGATTTCCCAGTGGTATTTCCGGTCTGCCTGAGCGCATCATGACCGCAAAACGGCCCAAAACACTGATTTTACTTCAAAATATGCCCCAAACATCACAAGGCAGGAGTCTTGCGTGATTTTTCAACGAGTGTCGGAGCAAAAAAATAGCATCAGCATGAAATTAAAGCGTGTCGGCCCCAACACGCAAAAGCGCTCTGGGGAGAACAATGAGTAGACTGGTAGAGTTCTAGTAGACGAGCAGGGATGAGAATTTTCCGCCGATCGGCGGATTTCCGATTTTTTCAGACCAAAATGATCATTTTTGAGATCGACGTAAATCCGTTGAGAAATTTTCGGAGGGGGTATGGGTAACGATCTGTGGTCACCTTAAAACGTCTTGATTCTTGGTGGGCTCCGGATTAACACACTCGAGTCTTCCGACATGTCGTAATTAACATTCACTTTTGCGACAATGTTCGACTTATTTGCGGTAGAATTTTCGGGAAATCCCATCGCGTGCAGTGTATAAACACAAGTACACATGCTCTCCACGCGTGGCTTGCAATCGCCGTTCACCGACCGTACACACTGTTTGACGATACGCATTTGTAACATCTGAAAGACACGTATTCAGGTGGGATATTTTAGCATATCGACAATGGCAAAAGTCCTAGATAAGAAAGAAGAGGATCGAGCGAGGGAGATTGATAAAGGTGCAGGAATAAAGAACTGTTTTCGATGGGCTTGGCTAGAAAGAATGTCGAGATCGACGAGCAGACTGTCGCAACGAAGCTCGGTGATCACATACGGAAAATAGACGTCCCAGGAAAAGTACTTTGCTCATTGTGTTCTGACATGATAAACTACGGTAAGCTAGGAGAGGGGCAAGGGCTATCAAACTTCACATATACACCAAAAAACACAAGGGTAGGTCGAAAATTAGTTTGCCTCTTCAATGATTCATTATATTATTTATAATGTACATTGCACGAATCAATGCCATGGTGTGTGTAATATATATATGGTGCGGCATGGTGGTGTAGTGGTTAGCGCTGTTGCCTCACAGCAAGAAGGTCCGGGTTCGAGCCCCAGGGCCGGCGAGGGCCTTTCTGTGTGGAGTTTGCATGTTCTCCCCGTGTCCGCGTGGGTTTCCTCCGGGTGCTCCGGTTTCCCCCACAGTCCAAAGACATGCAGGTTAGGTTAACTGGTGGCTCTAAATTGACCGTAGGTGTGAATGTGAGTGTGAATGGTTGTCTGTGTCTATGTGTCAGCCCTGTGATGACCTGGCGACTTGTCCAGGGTGTACCCCGCCTTTCGCCCATAGTCAGCTGGGATAGGCTCCAGCTTGCCTGCGACCCTGTAGAACAGGATAAAGCGGCTAGAGATAATGAGATGATATATATTTATCAAATACATGTCATATATAAAGTGTGTATCTTTTATAAATGAGGTTAGCTTATCTAATGTAGCATGTTGGGGAGAATCATAGTATCATATCTATATTTCTGATGAAATTTTAGGTATGATACCATGTATAACTCTCCTACTTATTGCTCATTTCATAGGGGGACGGGGGGGGAATTGCTGGCATGTGCCGCGCGGGAGCGTCTGCCCAATTTTTTTAGGCCGAGATGAACTTGTAGTTTTTGATTTAAAAAAAAAATTTCCAATATGTAATGCCCATTGTACATGCCTGTTCTTTAATTCAAACTCACCATCTCGATCTTCACATTGACCATATGGTATCTGTATTACATTACACAACATCCTGTCCAGATAAAATCTTGTTAGTACACACAACAGTTGAAAGGGGAGTGATGTTGAATGTTGCCTGCTTAACATGCAAGACCTCCTGCTAGCATGATGCCATCAGAAGAAAGCTGAAGAGAAGTACACTGAACAAAAATATAAACGCAGCACCTAACGATTTTATTTATTTTGTACATCCGATACTGATTTTTTTTTTCCGCCCACATCAAATGATGGTATAGCATACCAGTAAACATTTTTTGAAAAAAAAATGTCCCTCTACTCAAGTTCTGAGCAGTGCCCAGACTTGAGATAATCCATGATCCAGTTGGGTGTGACCATTGCAGACAAAAATTTCACTGAGTAATGCATGTCATGACCATCCTTTATGTGGGGCCAATAAAAGGCCACCCTAAAATGACAAAAATGTTCAAATATCAAGATGCCACAGATGACCAGAATCAACCGGGAACGAGCCATTGGCATGCTGCAGGCTGGAATGTCCATCAGAGCTGTAGGGCGTCAATTGGGGGTGCTATTCCAAGATAGTCCGCCTCCGACGACGATTTCAGCAGCATGGCACCACAGACAACATGCCACATGCACGCAGGCCACGTGTCACCACTCCAGCACAAGACCGGCATATCCGTCTGACCCACCTGCGTGATCGGTGCCGGACTGCAACACGGACCGCAGATGAGACCGTGGGGAGACACAATCACAGGGTCAGCAGTCAAACTGTGAGAAACCGACTCAGAGAAGCTGGCCTCCATGCACGTAGACCTCATCGAGGATTGAACCTGACTGCTGGGCGACGACGTTCTCGTCTGGACTGGGCTCGGGCACATCGAAAATGAAAATGAATTTCTATCTGAACATTTGTATTTCATAAAATATGGACCGCTGCGTTTATATTTTTGTTCATTGTATATGATAGAACTTTATTCTGGTTTGCACTTCATTTTAAAGGATTAGAGTAGATCAACAAAGAACATAAATTTCATACGAGACTGATGATATCATTTTAGACAAACTGAAACTTCTGAGGACAAACTACCAGTTACCAGCATCACTTCAGACTAGTGATAGTAGCAGTGCAGCTCATATACATCAACCAGTGGTGAAAAGCACAGATGGCCACACCAACACTGTAAAGCCTGTGATATCAGTAGCTGATCGTGTGAATAATATTGTATTGTGAAAAGTATTGTAACCTTATCACTATTATGAAAAGAACTTCAGAGAAAGCAGCCCAGTCTCCATTATATATTTTTAAAAAATTATATATTCATTCATTTACATCGATATCCACATGTTAACAAAGACATGAATAGCAAAAATGCAGAAATATAATACTGTAGAGCTCGTTTTTATTAAAAGGTGCATTGATTTTTTGAAATCATCAAATGTGAATCGATTAAAAACAAGTCTTGTGTACCATATTAATCATTTTCACCTGGTCGTCCACCAAGAAGGGGAATTTATTTCCAAATAAACTGCAACTTTTTGCTGATAAAATTTAATGGTTTTGGGGTAAAAAAATAGCCAAAAATCATTAGCTCCCGGGGCTGTGCTCCTGGACCCCGCTGGATGCCTGCGACCCCCAAACCCCTGGCTTTTTTCAGACTTTTTAAATATTTTTCATTTTCATCCCTGGACTAGAGCTACAGTGGTGCTTGAAAGTTTGTGAACCCTTTAGAATTTTCTATATTTCTGCATAAATATAACCTAAAACATCAGAGTTTCACACAAGTCCTAAAAGTAGATAAAGAGAACCCAGTTAAACAAATGAGACAAAAATATTATACTTGGTCATTTATTTATTGAGGAAAATGATCCAATATTACATATCTGTGAGTGGCAAAAGTATGTGAACCTCTAGGATTAGCAGTTAATTTGAAGGTGAAATTAGAGTCAGGAGTTTTCAGTCAATGGGATGACAATCAGGTGTGAGTGGGCACCCTGTTTTATTTAAAGAACAGGGATCTATCAAAGTCTGATCTTCACAACACATGTTTGTGGAAGTGAATCATGGCACGAACAAAGGAGATTTCTGAGAACCTCAGAAAAAGCATCGTTGATGCTCATCAGGCTGGAAAAGGTTACAAAACCATCTCTAAAGAGTTTGGACTCCACCAATCCACAGTCAGACAGATTGTGTACAAATGGAGGAAATTCAAGACCATTGTTACCCTCCCCAGGAGTGGTCGACCAACGAAGATCACTCCAAGAGCAAGGCGTGTAATAGTCGGCGAGGTCACAAAGGACCCCAGGGTAACTTCTAAGCAACTGAAGGCCTCTCTCACATTGGCCAATGTTAATGTTCATGAGTTGACCATCAGGAGAACACTGAACAACAATGGTGTGCATGGCAGGGTTGCAAGGAGAAAGCCACTGCTCTCCAAAAAGAACATTGCTGCTCATCTGCAGTTTGCTAAAGATCATGTGGACAAGCCAGAAGGGTATTGGAAAAATGTTTTGTGGCTGGATGAGACCAAAATAGAAATTTTGGTTTAAATGAGAAGTGTTATGTTTGGAGAAAGGAAAACACTGCATTCCAGCATAAGAACCTTAACCTATCTGTGAAACATGGTGGTGGTAGTATCATGGTTTGGGCCTGTTTTGCTGCATCTGGGCCAGGATGGCTTGCCATCACTGATGGAACAATGAATTCTGAATTATACCAGCGAATTCTAAAGGAAAATGGTCAGGACATCTGTCCATGAACTGAATCTCAAGAGAAGGTGGGTCATGCAGCAAGACAACGACCCTAAGCACACAAGTCGTTCTACTAAAGAATGGTTAAAGAAGAATAAAGCTAATGTTTTGGAATGGCCAAGTCAAAGTCCTGACCTTAAACCAATGGAAATGTTGTGGAAGAACCTGAAGCAAGCAGTTCATGTGAGGAAACCCACCAACATCCCAGAGTTGAAACTGTTCTGTACGGAGGAACGGGCTAAAATTCCTCCAAGCCGGTGTGCAGGACTGATCAACAGTTACCGCAAACGTTTAGTTGCAGTTATTGCTGCACAAGGGGGTCACACCAGATACTGAAAGCAAAGGTTCACATACTTTTGCCACTCACAGATAGGTAATATTGGATCCTTTTCCTCAATAAATAAATGACCAAGTATAATATTTTTGTCTCATTTGTTTAACTGGGTTCTCTTTATCTACTTTTAGGAGTTGTGTGAAAATCTGATGATGTTTTAGGTCCTATTTATGCAGAAATATAGAAAATTCTAAAGGGTTCACAAACTTTCAAGCACCACTGTAGGTGTTTATTGTTAATGTGGTTATGGTTGTGGTATTTGGCAGACGCTTTTGTCCAAATATAAACACTACAATATTAGTAAACCAATACGATCGCTCTACTCTGACATCGCCTACGTTCCAGATGATAGCTACTGCATGACTATAGGATTTCCCAAACCCTGCAAGGCAGGAACAGCCCACTGTTTCTATCATGCCATTGGCTCTTATCGTTACCCAAGCCAGTTGTTTGGGTTTGTTCATGCTCTGGCTAGACTCAACTTCAGCCTTAAGCAAACAAGCTCACCCTCTCTTTTACACGTAATTTACCGGTAGCCAGTTTTATTACTGTGTACATAATTGTACGCGTCTGTGCTTTTATAGTTCCTTATCTCTTCACCATCAACACCGTCACTAAGAATAAAATAAATGACAGTCAATGTAGCTGATGTCCGGCCACAACTTCATGTCGTCTATCCATTCCGTGAGGGTAGATGGATGGGGCGTTTTGATCGTATTATCCCCAGAGCACATCAGAAAATTGGACCAGTGTAACCATCTTTTAGTCACCTTTGCTCTTACTGACCTAGCAGTTAGCGTTAACTACAAACGTAAACACAGTGGAGCGGAATAAAGATCCCGGCTTCTGCTATAACGCAACAGTGAATCATGGGAAAGGTCAAAGTTTGGGAAAGTTGTGTATACAGACCAGGCCTTTGCCCTTCCGTCACAATCAAACATCTGCTCAGATGTTCCAAGAAAGGCAGATTTTATGCCTCTTTCTGTGTAGAGCCATGTCCGTAAATCCGTGCCAAATGAGACTTGAGTATGTAATGGAGCTGCCATGGACACATCGAAAATCTGTTCATCAGTCACACAGCTGTACGCATCTTTAAAGGTCTCACAAGCTGCCATCTTTATTTATACTTTATTCTATGCCTTTGTATTAGGTTTCAGTATATTACTACAAAGTGTAAACAACTAAATTATTCTTTCTCAGTCGGGATTTTGAAGCGTAATTTGGCCCAAAGCTTGAGAGTTGAGGATGATGAATGAAGCTCTGAAGAGATACAGGAGGAGACAGCTTTCTTTAAATAAAACCGTGAGAAAGAAGCTTCAAGCACATGTATATGGTTTTCTTTTTTTAAAAAAAGTCCTTCCTTTCCAGCAACTTGTGCTGATTTTTTTTTGTTTTTAAATTCCAGCTTAGGCGGCACGGTGGTGTAGTGGTTAGCGCTGTCGCCTCACAGCAAGAAGGTCCGGGTTCGAGCCCCGGGGCCGGCGAGGGCCTTTCTGTGCGGAGTTTGCATGTTCTCCCCGTGTCCGCGTGGGTTTCCTCCGGGTGCTCCGGTTTCCCCCACAGTCCAAAGACATGCAGGTTAGGTTAACTGGTGACTCTAAATTGACCGTAGGTGTGAATGTGAGTGTGAATGGTTGTCTGTGTCTATGTGTCAGCCCTGTGATGACCTGGCGACTTGTCCAGGGTGTACCCTGCCTTTCGCCCGTAGTCAGCTGGGATAGGCTCCAGCTTGCCTGCGACCCTGTAGAAGGATAAAGCGGCTAGAGATAATGAGATGAGAGATGAGATGAGATTCCAGCTTAAAGCAGGAAATGAGAAAAAAGATTGCAAAGAAAAACCTATAAACAGTGTTTTGGTTTTTTAAACCCCCCCCCCCCCCCCCCCAAAAAAAAAAAAGAGAGAGAGAAAACAATAAGCACACTCCACATGCTGAGATCATAATGTTTATTAAAAAACATAATAAAAGCTCTGCAATTTATTATCTCTCTCATCTCATCTCATCTCATTATCTCTAGCCGCTTTATCCTTCTACAGGGTCGCAGGCAAGCTGGAGCCTATCCCAGCTGACTACGGGCGAAAGGCGGGGTACACCCTGGACAAGTCACCAGGTCATCACAGGGCTGACACATAGACACAGACAACCATTCACACTCACATTCACACCTACGCTCAATTTAGAGTCACCAGTTAACCTAACCTGCATGTCTTTGGACTGTGGGGGAAACCGGAGCACCCGGAGGAAACCCACGCGGACACGGGGAGAACATGCAAACTCCACACAGAAAGGCCCTCACCGGCCCTGGGGCTCGAACCCAGGACCTTCTTGCTGTGAGGCGACAGCGCTAACCACTACACCACCGTGCCGCCTTATTATCTCTCTCATAGTTGTAAATCCATCCACAAGGTTTGCCTTGCCTGTTTCCTGTAAACCTGTAAAGTTTCACGAACTATTAATTACCGGTCATTGATGTGTCATCTTGGATCGTTTTCCGTAATAAATAAATGACCGTGGATGATATTTTTGTCTTGTTTGTTTAATTAGGTTCTCATTATCTACTTTTACAACCCTGATTCCAAAAAAGTTGGGACAAAGTACAAATTGTAAATAAAAACGGAATGCAATGATGTGGAAGTTTCAAAATTCCATATTTTATTCAGAATAGAACATAGATGACATATCAAATGTTTAAACTGAGAAAATGTATCATTTAATGAGAAAAATTAGGTGATTTTAAATTTCATGACAACACCACATCTCAAAAAAGTTGGGACAAGGCCATGTTTACCACTGTGAGACATCCCCTTTTCTCTTTACAACAGTCTGTAAACGTCTGGGGACTGAGGAGACAAGTTGCTCAAGTTTAGGGATAGGAATGTTAACCCATTCTTGTCTAATGTAGGATTCTAGTTGCTTGTCTTTTTTGTCGTATCTTCTGTTTTATGATGTAAGATGAATTGAAAGTGAGATCAACAGACTGTTTTCTCAACCCAACTGTCAAGTGATGAGGGGCGTCCCAGCACCGAATCCCATAAACACTACATTTTGTGATGAAGCAGCTCTGCTACCCTTTGCATCCATCTATGGAAGCAATACTGAAGACATGAGACACGAGTTGCATCAGCTAAAAATAATCCTGGAGAGGAAATGTTTTCCACTTGGCCACAGTCCATTTTAAATGAGCCTTGGCCCAGAGAAGACGTCTGCGCTTCTGGATCATGTTTAGATACGGCTTCTTCTTTGAACTATAGAGTTTTAGCTGGCAACGGCGGATGGCACGGTGAATTGTGTTCACAGATAATGTTCTCTGGAAATATTCCTGAGCCCATTTTGTGATTTCCAATACAGAAGCATGCCTGTATGTGATGCAGTGCCGTCTAAGGGCCCGAAGATCACGGGCACCCAGTATGGTTTTCCGGCCTTGACCCTTACGCACAGAGATTCTTCCAGATTCTCTGAATCTTTTGATGATATTATGCACTGTAGATGATATGTTCAAACTCTTTGCAATTTTACACTGTCGAACTCCTTTCTGATATTGCTCCACTATTTGTCGGTGCAGAATTAGGGGGATTGGTGATCCTCTTCCCATCTTAACTTCTGAGAGCCGCTGCCACTCCAAGATGCTCTTTTTATACCCAGTCATGTTAATGACCTATTGCCAATTGACCTAATGAGTTGCAATTTGGTCCTCCAGCTGTTCCTTTTTTGTACCTTTTAACTTTTCCAGCCTCTTATTGCCCCTGTCCCAACTTTTTTGAGATGTGTTGCTGTCATGAAATTTCAAATGAGCCAATATTTGGCATGAAATTTCAAAATGTCTCACTTTCGACATTTGATATGTTGTCTATGTTCTATTGTGAATACAATATCAGTTTTTGAGATTTTTAAATTATTGTATTCCGTTTTTATTTACAATTTGTACTTTGTCCCAACTTTTTTGGAATCGGGGTTGTAGGATTTGTGCGAAAATCTGATCATGTTTTTGGTCTCTTTTTTTTTTTTTTTCCCCTCCCCCCTAGAAATATAGAAGATCGTAAAGGGTTCACAAACTTTCAAGCACCACCGTGCACCATTTTCTATTGGTATGACGTGAGGAAAACTTTATCAAGTTAAATCCTAGCATGACTGCAGTAGGAAACAGGTACATGGTCGTCATGGGATGTAACATAAGTGAGATTTCAGAGAACAGAGAAAGTAGCTTGTTAGATCTAATGTTACAGAAGAGAACTGTTAAGTGAAACAAAATGTAAGAGCAAAGAAATTATAAAGTTGTTTTAGAGCAACAATTCGAGAAGAAAGATTTGCCTGTGTCTTCTATTAGAAGATTTTGTCCTTAAAACTTGAATCTATGCAACTAGGTCCAATATGATTCAGTAATTTTTATTATCCCCCACTGGCTGAAAGGCCCAAAGGGAGATTGTGTCGTGGCAATGTCCGTCTGTCTGTCCATCCATCCCGGGAAGGGTGCCCACCTTCTGAAATCAACTCTTCTCACAATTTTTGGAGGAATTTCATGAAACTTGGCAGGATTCTTTGTTATATGTCGGTATTACACATATTGTAATTTCGTTCAATTCAGCTGCATTTTACCAGAGTTACAGCCCTTGATTAACAAAATTATACTTTGATAATTTCACGAGTGCGTTTTCCTTCTGAAATCAACTCCGTTCACAATTTTTGGAGGAATTTCACCAAACCTGACAAGATGCATTGTTATACGTCGGTAGTACGCATATTATAATTTTATTAAATTCGGTCGCATTTTACCAGAGTTGTGTCCCTTGATTAATAACCTTGTACTTTGTGTGCTCGCCTTCTGACCCTCTCACAATTTTTGGACGAATTTCTCAAAGCTTGGCAAAAAGCCTTGTTATATGACGGTAATACGCATATTGCGATTTAATTTCATTTGCGAAAATTTTCCGAGAGTTTTGACCCTTGATTAAATAACTTGTACTTTGAGAATTTCCTGAGGGTGTACGTTCTTCTGAAATCAACTCCTCTCACAATTCCTGGAGGAATTTCACCAAAACTTGGCAGAAGGTTTTGTTATATGACCGTTATACGCAGATTGAAATTTTGTTTAATTTGGACAAATTTTTCCCAGAGTTATGCCCTTGATTATTAACAAACTTGTATTTTGGCAATTTCATCAAGGTGTGCTTGCTTTCTGAAATCAACTTCCCTCACAATTTTTGTTCCCCCGCTGGCCGAAAGACCCGAAGGGGGATTATGTCGTGGCGATGTCCGTCCCAGGAAGGGTGCTTAACTTCTGAAATCAACCCCTTTCACAATTTTTGGAGGAATTTCACAAAACTTGACAGGATTCTTTGTTATATGTCGGTAATACGCATATTGCATAATTTCGTTCAATTGGGTCACATTTTACCAGAGTTATGGAATAGTTGCCAGCGGGGGATATTGTGCTCTCAGAGCACTCCTGTTACTCTATTTTTACATGCCACTTCAAAGATGAATACACATAACTCCTTACCTTTGCAGCACACGTTCAGCACTGAATCTATTCCGAATCTATTCCTTGTAAACACGCGCTAATCGATTTGTTTGTTGAATATTTATAAGTGTATGTGCTCTGTCTCAGGCCAGGAGTGACATGGTTGTAGATATCTATGAGCGCCTGCCTGTCCCATTTGGCCTGGTTCGATTTGGTGTGGCTCCGGATCACCCTGAGGTTAAGGTTAGTTTTCGTTCTTTTTTTTTTTTTTTTTTTAATAGAAATTAAGAAAATTAAGCAGCACGATAATGGTACAACAGTTGGCAAAATGTCGTTTCTGCAAGACTACTGTACACAAGAATACACGAAGTGCAAATACAAAACAGTCTGCAGGACACTAAAAATGTACAACCCTAGTTCCAAAAAAGTTGGGACACTATGTAAAATATAAATGAAAAACAGATTGTGGCGATTTTCAAATCACAGAAGTCTTATGTTTCATTGAAAAGACCTATCAAACGTTGAAACTGAGAAATTTTATTGTTTTTAAAAAATATATGCTCAATTTGAATTTAATGCCAAAAACGCTTTTCCAAAAAGTTGGGACAATTGCAACAAAAGACAGGAAATCACTTGGTAGAATTTCTTGCATCTAACTAGGTTAATTGGGAACAGGTCAGTAATCTCACCTCATCTCATTATCTGTAGCTGCTTTATCCTGTTCTACAGGGTCGCAGGCAAGCTGGAGCCTATCCCAGCTGACTACGGGCGAAAGGCAGGGTACACCCTGGACAAGTCGCCAGGTCATCACAGGGCTGACACATAGACACAGACAACCATTCACACTCACATTCACACCTACGGTCAATTTAGAGTCACCAGTTAACCTAACCTGCATGTCTTTGGACTGTGGGGGAAACCGGAGCACCCGGAGGAAACCCACGCGGACACGGGGAGAACATGCAAACTCCGCACAGAAAGGCCCTCGCCGGCCACGGGGCTCGAACCCGGACCTTCTTGCTGTGAGGCGACAGCGCTAACCACTACACCACCGTGCCGCCCCAGGTCAGTAATATGATTGGGTATTAAAAGAGCATCCCAGAGAGGTGGAGTCTCTCAGAAGTAAAGATGGGGAGGGGTTCACCGCTCTGTGAAAGACTGTGTGGGCAAACAGTGCAACAATTTCAGAATAATGTTCCTCAGTGTAAAGAATTTAGGGATCACATCATCTATCATTAAAAGAGTCAGAGAATCTGGAGAAATCTCTGTAGGCAAGAGACAAGGCTGAAAACTGACACTAGATGCCTGTGATCTTCAGGCCATCAGAAGACACTGCATTAAAAGCAGACACGTGTCTGTAGTGGAAATCACTGTATGGGCTCAGGAACTCATCAGAAAACCATCGTCTGTGAAAACATATCATTACTGCATCCACAAATGCAAGTTAAAACCAGATATAAACAATATCCAGAAACACCGCCACCTTCTCTGGGCCCGAGCTCTTTTATGATGGACTGAGGCAAAGTGGAAAATTGTCCCGAGGTCTGACGAATCAAAAGTAGAAATTCTTTTTAGAAATCATGGACACCACGTCCTCCAGGCTAAAGAGGAGAGGGACCATCCAGCTTGTTATCGGTGCACAGTTCAAATGCCAGCATCTGTGATGTTATGAGGGGGCATTAGTGCACATGACATGGATAGCTTGTACATCTGGGAAGGCATCATTAATGCTGAATGATTATATATACACATTTCAGAGCAATATGCTGCCATCCAGACAAAATCTTTTTCAAGGAAGGCCTTCCTTCTTTCAGCAAGACAATGCCAAACTGAATTCTGTACATATTACAACTGCATGGCTCCAGAGTAAAAGAGTCCAGGTGCTAAACTGGCCTGCCTGCAGTCCAGACTTGTCTCCCATTTAAAACATTTGGCGCATTATGAAGCAGAAAAAAAAAAAAAAAGGACAAAGGGAAACCCTGTTGAGCAACTGAAGTTGTATATCAGGCAAGAATGGGACAACATTTCACTTTCAGAACTACAGCAGTTGGTCTCCTCAGTTCCCAAACATTTACAGTGTGTTGTTAAAAGATAAGGAGATGCAAAGCAGTGATAAACATGCTCCCCTTTTTCTGAAACATGATTCTGGCATTAAATTCAAAACAAGCATCTGTTTTTCAAACAAGAATGAAATTTCTCAGTTTGAATATGTGATGTGATCATTGTCATTCTTTGTCCCATTTGTTCAATGAAAACAGGAAGCCCATGCTTTGTGAATCATCACTTTCTGTTTTGATTTACATTTTACAGTGCCCCAACTTTTTCAGGAAACAGGGTTGTTTCAGGTAGAACATGGGCTGTGAACTGTAAACTATTTGGTCACATGGCAACAATACGCTTAGCATTCTGTAAAGGAAAATGTCTGATGCATGAGCCACGTTGACTTAAATGTGACACCACAGCTGTGAACTGAACTCTTTGTGGCAGGTTAATATTACTGAATGGGTGTAATCAGACTGATAAGATTGATTTGCTAATATACCTGTCATTTGAACACCTGCCATCTGAGCACGTGCAGTGTCATTTGATTTATTGCCGTCCAATTGCTATTAATGCCACAGATGAAATGCATATTGCATGTTTTCATGAATATGTATAGCCTCTTGTTAGACTTTATGTAATAGTTTGACATTTGTTGTGTATCATCAGCAGGTTGTCATGACAGGAAGGTTATTTAGGGAAAGCTAATGAGCCAAATTATTGAACTATAGCTACAGTGGGGCAAAAAAGTATTTAGTCAGTCACCAATTGTGCAAGTTCTCCCACTTAAAAAGATGAGAGAGGCCTGTAATTTTCATCACAGGTATCCCTCAACTATGAGAGACAGAATGGGGGAAAGAATCCAGGAAATCACATTGTAGGATTTTTAAAGAATTTATTTGCAAATTATGGTGGAAAATAAGTATTTGGTCAATAACAAAAGTTCATCTCAATACTTTGTTATATACCCTTTGTTGGCAATGACAGAGGTCAAATATTTTCTGTAAGTCTTCACAAGGTTTTCACACACTGTTGCTGGTATTTTGGCCCATTCCTCCATGCAGATCTCCTCTAGAGCAGTGATGTTTTGGGGCTGTCGCTGGGCAACACGGACTTTCAACTCCCTCCAAAGATTTTCTATGGGGTTGAGATCCGGAGACTGGCTAGGCCACGCCAGGACCTTGAAATGCTTCTTACGAAGCCACTCCTTCGTTGCCCGGGCGGTGTGTTTGGGATCATGGTCATGCTGAAAGACCCAGCCACGGTTCATCTACAATGCCCTTGCTGATGGAAGGAGGTTTTCACTCAAAATCTCACGATACATGGCCCCATTCATTCTTTCCTTTACACGGATCAGTCGT
Source organism: Neoarius graeffei (assembly GCF_027579695.1). Taxonomy (NCBI): domain Eukaryota; kingdom Metazoa; phylum Chordata; class Actinopteri; order Siluriformes; family Ariidae; genus Neoarius; species Neoarius graeffei. The sequence goes on along the minus strand of NC_083582.1, from coordinate 70,784,118 downwards.
CCTGGTCCCTTTGCAGAAAATCAGCCCCAAAGCATGATGTTTCCACCCCCATGCTTCACAGTAGGTATGGTGTTCTTTGGATGCAACTCGGCATTCTTTCTCCTCCAAACACGACAAGTTGAGTTTTTACCAAAAAGTTCTATTTTGGTTTCATCTGACCATATGACATTCTCCCAATCCTCTTCTGGATCATCCAAATGCTCTCTAGCAAACTTCAGATGGGCCTGGACATGTACTGGCTTAAGCAGGGGGACACGTCTGGCACTGCAGGATTTGAGTCCCTGGCGGCGTAGTGTGTTACTGATGGTAGCCTTTGTTACTTTGGTCCCAGCTCTCTGCAGGTCATTCACTAGGTCCCCCCGTGTGGTTCTGGGATTTTTGCTCACCGTTCTTGTGATCATTTTGACCCCACGGGGTGAGATCTTGCGTGGAGCCCCAGATCGAGGGAGATTATCAGTGGTCTTGTATGTCTTCCATTTTCTAATAATTGCTCCCACAGTTGATTTCTTCACACCAAGCTGCTTACCTATTGCAGATTCAGTCTTCCCAGCCTGGTGCAGGTCTACAATTTTGTTTCTGGTGTCCTTTGACAGCTCTTTGGTCTTGGCCATAGTGGAGTTTGGAGTGTGACTGAGGTTGTGGACAGGTGTCTTTTTTATACTGATAACGAGTTCAAACAGGTGCCATTAATACAGGTAACGAGTGGAGGACAGAGGAGCCTCTTAAAGAAGTTGTTACAGGTCTGTGAGAGCCAGAAATCTTGCTTGTTTGTAGGTGACCAAATACTTATTTTACCGAGGAATTTACCAATTAATTCATTAAAAATCCTACAATGTGATTTCCTGGATTCTTTCCCCCCATTCTGTCTCTCATAGTTGAAGTGTACCTATGATGAAAATTACAGGCCTCTCTCATCTTTTTAAGTGGGAGAACTTGCACAGTTGGTGGCTGACTAAATACTTTTTTCCCCACTGTATGTAGTGTCTGTGAATGTTAGATGTATACAACCATGATTGCAATATCTGTCTTTTATTCATTTAAACACTCTCGTGGCAATCGAGACATCAGATTTGAGTTTACATTTCTAATCTTCTGAATGATAAGGTTTAGATTTATGATCGCATTCAAAAAACAACAAAACACTTTCTCTGTAGAGAGGTTTGTTTAATAATGAGTGATACAGCCACCATAAGGCTTCCATAAGGACTTCCTGTGCAGTAATAGATGGCCCTAAGCCTATGCAAATAAAGTCAGGAGTCATGAATATTTAAATTATTCCATGAAATCGAGTCGTACATGAGCTGATAGCCGACGAGACGCGTAGCGCTGAGTTGGCTATAAGCCGTGTACGATGAGATTGAGCAAGTGAAATAACTTTTATTCTATCCACATTCACTGGATTTTGAGAAACAGAGCATTTTTATTTTATTTTTTGCAAAAATTGATAAATAAAACCTTTCATACAAAACGTCCGACAAAATCATTCCCACTTAGAATGTAAATAAACCGGCGAAATGACAGGAGCAGTTTGTGGAAAAAATGCTATAATAATAAGTCTTGAAAAATTAAAAAAAAAAAAAAAACATGTTCTTACCATCAAATACTTTCATTCTGTATTTTTTTTTTGACGCTCTGCCATTTTCTTCTTTATTTATTTATTTAGGTGGTTGGCAAACCAACTTAAAGGTGCATTACCACCACCAATTAAGCTGGAGCGTGGAACCGGAGATATTTGGGGGGGGCATTTCTATGTTTATTTTTTGCTAAATCGATAAATAAAAACTTTCTACAAAACATCCAACAAAATCATTTCTGCTTAGAATGTAAATAAACTGGTGAAATGACAGGAGCAGTTTGTGGAAAAATGCTATAATAATAAATCTTGAAAAATTAAAAAAAAAAATTGACCATCAAATACTTTCATTCTGTATTTTGTTGCTTTTTTGGGGGGGGTTACACGTCAGCATTTTTAAACATTATTTATTTATTTTTGGGCAGTTGGCAAACCAACTTAAAGGTGCACTACCGCCACCAATTGGGCTGGAGTGTGAAACAGGAGATATTTTGGGGGGGGGGGGTTTGAAGATGATGATGACTATATTCTTTTACCTATTTCTGTTTCCTTTAAATACTTGATTACAAAGTGATGTCTGACTTGATGCGCTCCGCCATTTTGTTTTTCTCTACTCACGGTATATGAGCTGATATCCTAGTAGTCGATTAGTTAATCAGAGCGCGCAATTGCTCATATCCAGTGAACGTGGATAGAATAAAAGCATATATGTACTGTTATTCATTCCTTTTTTCCTCTTTTTAATCTCTTTAGAACGTCATTAACACGTTCACGCAGACGGCCCAGCACGAACGCTGCTCCTTCTATGGCAATGTCAGCATAGGTACGGATGTCAGTGTGGAGGAGCTAAAGAAAGCCTATCACGCCGTTGTGCTTGTGAGGATTCTTTCATTGTTTTATTCATCATACACTCTTCGCTATTTTACATTACCGCATCAAACACGCTCGCTTTACTGTATTTGGTCAGAGTTATGGGGCTGAAGGAAATCGCTCGATGGGAGTGCGTGGGGAAAATCTAGCCGGTGTGTTCTCAGCCAGAGACTTTGTAGGATGGTACAACGGAGTCCCCCGCAACAACGAGGTAAAATTTAACTTTCTTGTCAACAGGTTACACCATTTGTCTGAGTTCTGGTCTTGAAGAATTTACACTTATGACCTGATGAAGTCCATGTAATTTTTATTCCAAGTTCTGTTTAAACCCTGAACACTTCCTCCCTTCCTTCCCCTCCCCACCCCGCTTATCAATACTAGTAAAGGTACAAAGTACATGCTGGGGGAGGGGAAGAAACCTAAATGGATTATAATTGGCCCTCCCCCATCTAACATACAAATAAATATATACGTCACAATATTAAAAACAATAACTTTTCAAGCAGTAAAGTAAAAGAGTAAACATATACTAATTAAACATAATATCTGAGTAAATAATTAAATTAATAGGTACTTTGGTAATACAGCAGATTTTTAAGACAGATTTAAAGTGCATATTCTGGACCAATTTCGTGTTTTTATGTTTTCGGTTTGTCCGTGCGTGCGTGCGTCCGTCCTGAAACCTTGTGAACGTGATATCTCCAAGGCTAATGAAAGGAATTTCACCAAACTTTCACCATTTGTGCACTTTGGGACAAACATTAGATTATGAGATCAAAAGGTCTAAGGTCAAGGTCACTGTGAGGTCAAATGTCTGTCCGAAAACCTTGTGAACACAATATCTCCAAGGCTAATACAAGTAATTTCACTAGGTCAAGATTACTGTGAGGTCAAATGTCCATCCCCAAATCACAACTTAATAAGGCGTGTAGTCTACCAGGCGGAGGCATCCCCATCGATGCCGTTGGCGTCGAGTTCTGTCTAGTTTTTTATATGAAAGTATGTCCCTTTACACACTCATCCAGAAGGGTACTTTTGCACAAGGCCATCTGTCTACAGCAGAAAAAAATAAAATAACAAAACGCGTCTGGAAAAATCCCAGACTTTTAGTTCCTTGATTCGACAATAATATAAATCTATAGTGTTTTATAAATGCACGATGTAGACGCCGGAGAAGCGAGTTTATTGTCCCTGTGTAGTGCACTATAAGTCTAGTAGAGACCCATCTGAGATTCAGTCTCTCTCTCTCTCTCTCAGATTAAAGTTCATGGTCACTCTGCTGTTCTCTGTTCAGCTTCAGCTGCTGATGGTTTAATATCCCACACAACAGATGAGAGAAATAAATATAACACTCAGTATTATCATCATTAATTACACTGTTAATTAGAATCAAAGTCCGAGTCCTTCCCGTGTCAGGACCTGGTCTTCCCAGGCAGTCTCCCATCCCGGTACTAACCAGGCCCTTAAGGTGCATTGGGCGGCGCCGATCTCCGCTTCTATAGCCCTCGGCCTCTTGCCTATACGGTTAGGGTTAAAGTGGGGGGGGCGGGTCCTCTGGTACCCGCAAGAGTTTAACTCCCCACTCGTCAGTGGCGGAGCCAGACAGTTTTTCTAGGGGTGGCCAGACTGAGGCTACGTTTACATTACGTCGAATCAGCGGATCATCAGATTAACGTTCTTAAAACGATTCGCGTTTACACTAAAACTGTTAGCCGTGCACACAGCAACGCCAATACGCGGATACGCTCGGCTCTGCAGGCATCCTGCGCTCCAAATCACTCCACCCTGAACAGCGAGTCCCCTCTGGAGGGTGCGCACTCCGGCCCTGCGCAGCTCACACAGCGCGCGAGTGAAGTGAACAAGCTGTGATTCGGGACTGAGCCGCTGTGTGTGTGATCCCAGCGCATATCACTTACTACTTGCAAGTGGAAGGATGGCAAGCCTAAAGACAATCATAACTACACAATGGGCAGTATTTGCATCAGTATTTGCAGTATTTTCATACTTTTATACTCTTTAATGAAAGGTGATACAAGGCGGAAGTCCGCGCCGTTTTTCAGCAGTCGCGTCACATGACCAACACCAGCGAATCAGGAAGGTGGATGTCACAGTGACGTTGTCCAGTGAGACGCCAGCTAGAGCTCAGCACAGCGTATCCGCGTATTTTGAATGTTTACACAGCACCGGAGCTGACACGATCTGGATTGAATACGTGGACGCTGGCGGATTCCCATTTCCCGGCGTTTCCAGGCGGTTTAATGTAAACGGACAGTGCATCCGCGAAGAAAACGAGACAGATACGGTCTAGTGTAAACGTAGCCTGAGATCATTGTTCACACAGGGGTGGCACATAAACTGATCTCTTCTTGTTGTTTTTCTGTGTGGCAAGTCGCTGTAGGTCTCGTGGTGTTTCTTGATCACTCACTCATTAATCTGGGCAGGCAGTGACTGCCATGTAGAATTACATCATGAAGACCTGCATAATAAGATTTTAAATGTATTACTAAGCTGATTTAAAAAAAAAAAAACCTTAAACAGTTGTGAAAATTGTGCCTTTTTAATTGATGAAGCTCACACAATTAAAAAAATTTACTGATATATAATAAATAAGAGAAGGTACTTATAGATATATAACCGAAGGCACTTCTGCAAAAGTTTAATTCTTGTGTTGCTGTGATTCGAAGCAATTTCCGAGATCATCTTCAATCCTGACCAGGACTCTAAACAAGTGGTTACTGAAGATGGATTGAATGTTTGCATTTTTCCCAGTTTCTGGTTTTCTTTCTTTTCTTTTTTCCAGAATTTAGATGGTGACACAAAAATAAGACCATTATAACTACACAATTAAAAAGCCTGACAAATTGCATCTGTATTATCAACTGTACACTACCGTTCAAAAGTTTGGGGTCACTTTGAAATGTCCTTATTTTTGAAAGAAAAGCACTGTTCTTTTCAATGAAGATCGCTTTAAACTAATCAGAAATCCACTCTATACATTGCTAATGTGGTAAATGACTATTCTAGCTGCAAATGTCTGGTTTTTGGTGCAATATCTCCATAGGTGTATAGAGACCCATTTCCAGCAACTCTCACTCCAGTGTTCTAATGGTACAATGTGTTTGCTCATTGCCTCAGAAGGCTAATGGATGATTAGAAAACCCTTGTACAATCATGTTAGCACAGCTGAAAACAGTTGAGCTCTTTAGAGAAGCTATAAAACTGACCTTCCTTTGAGCAGATTGAGGTGGGGTTTACATTAGACTGTATCAGCGGATCATCAGATTAACGTTTTTAAAACGATTAGTGTGCACACAGCAACACCAATACACGATTCGCGTGCACACAGCAACACCAATACACGGATACGCTCGGCTCCGCAGGCATCCTGCGCTCCAAATCACTCCGCCCTGAACAGCGAGTGCCCGCTGGAGGGTGCGCACTCCGGCCCTGCGCAGCTCACAGAGCGCGCGAGTATAGCGCACAAGCAGTGATTCGGGACTGAGCCGCTGTGTGTGTGATCCCAGCGCATATCACTTACCACTTGCAAGTGGAAGGATGGCAAGCCTAAAGACAATCATAACTACACAATGGGCAGTATTTGCATCAGTATTTGCAGTATTTTCATACTTTTATACTCTTTAATGAAAGGTGATACAAGGCGGAAGTCCGCGCCGTTTTTCAGCAGTCGCGTCACATGACCAACGCCAGCGAATCAGGAAGGTGGATGTCACAGTGACGTTGTCCAATGACGACACCAGCTAGAGCTCAGCACAGCGTATCCGCGTATTCTCAATGTTTACATAGCACCGGATCAGACACGATCTGGATTGAATACGTGGACCCTGGCAGATTCCCGTTTCCCGGCGTTTCCAGGCGTTTTAATGTAAACAGACAGTGCATCTGCGAAGAAAACAAGACAGATACGGTCTAATGTAAACTTGGCCTAAGTTTCTGGAGCATCACATTTGTGGGGTCGATTAAATGCTCAAAATGGCCAGAAAAATGTCTTGACTATATTTTCTATTCATTTTACAACTTATGGTGGTAAAGTAGGGTGACCAGATTTCCCTAGTCTGAAACCGGGACACTTTTGCGCGCGACCATGCTCGTGCACGCACACTTTTTTTTTTTTTTTTTTTTTTTTAATGTAAACGTGACACTCCGAGAGGTGCCCTTATCATTTTGTTGAAGCTCACATTTATCAACATCTCACATGAAATAAAACAAACAGGCATTTTGTTATCTAGTAGCATAGTGGTATACAGATCAGTTAAATTATGGTCAGACAGCAGATTTTGTAATGGCTGAGAATAGGCCAGGCTATGTCCATAGGCCAAATTTAAACTGATTTATTTCACCTGTTTGTGAGAACACCAAGAAGAATGCATATGCACATGTAGGCTATATCTCTAAAATTGTATGCACTATAGCATGAACTTAAAAAGTAGATATGTGACCTCAACATAGCCTAGGTCAGAATCAACCTTACTAACCATTCCCTCAACTGAATGAATAAAGCAAGAAGATGTGTACAAAAGTGAACACTTTAATGGAAGGTGCAACAAGCTGTTCAATATGGCCAAACTGTCAGAATGGTATGTTAAACAGTGTAGCAGTTCGTGTAGGTGGGTGGAGCACAGAAGGACGGCAGGACAGAACTGATTTCACAAACTCTCTTTTATTCAGCTTTTCAGCTTGGATCTCTCTTCCCACACACTCAGACACACGCGCACACATCAGCCATCTGGTTGTGGAGAGAGCTCCCTCTGCTCACGCTCTCTCCCCTTAAATAGGGCGCGGTCACTGGGAAGACACACAAATATTAATTAACGACAGATGTAGTGATTCTGCCACTTACCTTCCCTGACTCCGCCCTCCTGTCACAGACCGATGCTAGACCACGCCCCCACTGCCACATACCCCCACCGCCCGACTCAGGCCGGGCAGCCGTCCGGCCCGCAGCCGACTCCCCCCCCGACAGGAGAGGAAGTCCACCACGACCATCTGCGCCCCCGGCCTGTGGATCACCTTGAAATTAAAGGGTTGGAGTGCCAGATACCAACGGGTGATCCGCGCGTTGGCATCTTTCATGCGGTGGAGCCACTGGAGGGGCGTGTGGTCCGAACAGAGGGTGAAAGGGCGTCCCAGCAGGTAGTACCGGAGGGCGAGGACCGCCCACTTGATCGCCAGGCACTCCTTCTCGATGGTACTGTAGCGCCCCTCACGCACCGACAGCTTCCGACTAATGTATAAGACTGGGCGATCCTCCCCCTCCACCCGCTGGGACAAAATGGCCCCCAGCCCTCTGTCCGACGCATCCGTCTGCAACATAAAGGGGAGAGAAAAGTCAGGGGAGTGTAAAAGTGGACCCCCACACAGTGCAGCCTTTACCTTAGAAAAAGCCCGCTGGCATTGCTCCGTCCACTGGACCGGATCTGGTGCCCCCTTTTTAGCCAGATCAGTCAGCGGGCTGGTGACGTCCGAATAATTAGGTATAAACCTACGATAATAGCCAGCCTGCCCCAGGAACTGTCTCACCCCCTTTTTGGTCTTGGGCCTCAGGCAGGCCGCAATCGCTGCGGTCTTGTTAATCTGGGGACGCACCTGCCCATTGCCCAAGTGGAAGCCCAGATACCGTACTTCCACCCGCCCAATCGCACACTTCTTCAGGTTGGCTGTGAGACCCGCCCACCTCAGCGACCTAAGGACGGCCCTCAGGTGTTGTAGGTGCCGCGGCCAGTCATTACTATAAATAATATCGTCGTCTAGGTACGCGGCCGCATAGGTGGCGTGGGGGCGGAGGACCCTGTCCATCAGCCGCTGAAACATAGCGGGCGCCCCAAACAACCCAAAAGGAAGTGTAATGAATTGGTGTAAGCCGAACGGCGTGGAAAAGGCCGTTTTTTCCCCGGGATAATGGAGTCAAGGGGATCTGACAATAACCCTTTGTTAAATCCAGTGTCGAGTAAAAACGAGCCGTGCCTAGCCGATCGAGCAACTCATCAATACGAGGCATTGGGTACGCATCGAATTTAGACACCGCGTTGACTTTTCTATAGTCTACACAGAACTGGACCGACCCGTCAGCCTTGGGTACCAAGACCACCGGGCTGCTCCAGTCACTGTGGGACTCCTCGACGATGCCTATTTCGAGCATGGCCTCGAGTTCTTCCCGAACCGCTTTTTTCTTGTGTTTGGGTAACCTGTAAGGGCGGCTACGCACTACCACCCCCGGGGGCGTCTCAATGTGGTGCTCTATGAGGTTAGTGCGGCCGGGCAGGGGCGAGAACACGTCCGAAAACTCGGTCTGCAACTGGGCAACCTCCGCGAGTTGGGTCGGGGAGAGGTGGTCTCCACAGGGGACCGGAGAGGGACGTGATGCTAATGTCCCTTTTTGAACCTCCGGCCCCAGCTCTGCCTTCTCCGGAACCACCGACACCAACGCCACGGGGACCTCCTCGTTCCAGAGTTTGAGTAGGTTGAGGTGGTAAATCTGTAGCGCCCCACCCCTGTCCGTTCGCTTCACCTCATAGTCGACGTCCCCGACTCGCCGTGTGACCTCAAAGGGTCCTTGCCACTTGGCGATTAATTTAGAGCTCGATGTGGGCAACAGTACGAGTACTTTCTCTCCCGGTGCGAACTCTCTAAGGCACGTACCCTTGTCGTACAGGCGGGTTTGCCGTTCTCGGGCCTGCCGCAAATTCTCCTGGGTTAGGTGTGTGAGTGTGTGGAGTTTTGCGCGCAGGTCAATAGCGTATTGAATTTCATTTTTGCTTGGTGAAGGTCCCTCCTCCCAATTTTCTCGCAGCACATCTAAAATGCCACGCGGCTTACGCCCATATAATAATTCAAACAGGGAGAACCCCGTGGAGGCTTGAGGGACCTCTCGCACTGCAAAGAGCAAGGGTTCGAGCTACTTATCCCAGTTATGCGCGTCCTCACTTACAAATTTTTTAATTATGTTTTTAAGGGTGCGATTAAACTGTTCCACTAAACCGTCCGTTTGTGGGTGATACATGCTGGTGCGGATCGGCTTAATACCTAATAACCCATACAGTTCGTTCAGTGTTCGTGACATAAACGAGGTGCCTTGATCAGTCAGAATCTCTTTCAGGATTCCAACTCGGGAGATGACGCGGAAGAGTGCCTCCGCAATACTGCGTGCTGAGATATTGCGAAGAGGCACTGCTTCCGGGTATCGCGTTGCATAGTCCACTAGAACTAATATAAAGTGGTACCCTCGTGTTGACCAATCGAATGGCCCGACGAGATCCATCCCAATTCTTTCAAACGGGGTCTCGATTAACGGCAGAGGGCGCAAAGGCGCTTTTGGAATGGCCACTGGATTTACTAACTGGCATTCGCGGCATGCCGTACACCACCTACGGACATCGCCGCGAATCCCCGGCCAATAGAATCGGGCCATTATTCGGGCTAGTGTTTTATCCTGCCCTAAGTGTCCAGCCATGGGATTAAAGTGAGCCGCCTGGAATACCAATTCCCGGCGGCTCTTCGGAATTAAAAGCTGCGTGACTCACTCTTTAATTTGAGTGTCCTGCGTCACTCGGTATAATCGATCCTTCATAATCGCGAAGTAGGGGAAGGACGGGGTGGCGTTCGGCTGGAGCGTTTGACCATCGATTACTCTCACTTGGTCAAACGCATGCCGCAGAGTCTCGTCTCGCGACTGCTCTGATGGGAAATCCACGAGGGGTTCCTCAATAGAGAGAGGAGGAGCCGGCGGCTCCTCACCCTGACGCGGAGATGACGTAGACGGCTCTGTGACAGCTGCTCCCGCCAAAGTGACACCGGGACCTCCCCCTGTCAAATGGCAGGACCCACTCTTTACTAAGTGTGTCATTAAATCCCGAAATCCCGGCCAATCAGTCCCCAAAATTAAAGAGTGGGTAAGGCGAGGATTAACCGCCGCCTTCACTATAAATTTTTCCCCTTGGAAAAAAATGTGGACTGACACTAAAGGGTAGTTGTGAACATCCCCGTGCACACACAACACCTTCACCAATTGTGCTCCCCCCAATGCTTCGTCTTGCACCAGGCTTTGGTGGATTGAGGTCTGATTACAGCCAGAATCCACCAACGCCTGATATGTATCCCCTTGGATACTCACCGGTATGCGATATGCTCCGGCCCAATCGAGGGCGGCTCCTGGCGCGTTGGGGATCCGAACCACCGCGCCCACCTCCATTACCGAGCACTGCTGTTGGAGGTGGCCCGGTTCCCCGCAGCGCCAGCAAACCGGCCCGGGCTTCCTCTCTGCACTAGTGCTCTGGGGCTCACTCACCTGAGGGGGGGGAGGGACAGACACAGAAGGGAGACACGGAAGGGCACCGCGGGTGCGGCGGGCCGGCTGAGGTGGCGCCGGCCCCCGCCTCCGCGGTGGGGGAATGGGGCGAGGAGAAGACACAGGAGGAGGAGAGAGAGAGGAGAGAAGAGAAGGGGTCGTCTGCTGTCCTGCCGTCGGGACAACCGCCAGATGATCCTCCGCCAGCTCGATTGCCTGATCCAGCGACGCCGGGCGGTGGCACTGGACCCACTGTGCGGTTCCCGCTGGTAAACGCGCGACGAACTGTTCCAGTACCACCTGGTCGATGAGTCCCTCGGCGTTGCAGCTGTCGGCCCTCAACCACCGCCAGCAGGCATCCCGGAGTTGCTGGCCAAACGCGAACGGCTGGCCGACTTCCTCCAAGCGCAGAGCGCGGAAACGCTCATGTTGTTGCTCCGGGTGCGTCCCACCCGCTGGAGGACGGCCCGGCGAAGGTCCGCGTAGGCCGGTTGGCGGGGAGCTGTAGCGCGGCCAGCTGCGCCTCTCCCGTTAGCAGGGGGAGGAGGCGCGCCACGCGCTGTTCCACCGGCCACCCCGAGGTCTCTGCTACCTGCTCAAAGAGTGTGAAGAATGCCTCGGGGTTGTCCTGCGGGCCCATCTTCGTGAGGGTGGGGGGGGGGAAGGGCCCGCGGCGGTGGAGATGGTGGACCCCGCCAACGCGAGGAGGTGCCGGAACGCCCGACGATCTTCCTGTTGCGCCAGCACCAGGGCCTCGAACCGTTGTTCTTGCTCCTTTCGGAGGGCGAGCAGCGCCTGGTGCTGGCTCTGTTGGGCCGTGGCGAGGGTGTGGATCAGGTCGGCGAAGGTGGAGGACTCCATGGGGCTGTTGTCTTCTGTACTCGTTCCCGGGTTTCGGCACCACTGTAGCAGTTCGTGTAGGTGGGTGGAGCACAGAAGGACGGCAGGACAGAACTGATTTCACAAACTCTTTTATTCAGCTTTGATCTCTCTTCCCACACACTCAGACACACGCACACACATCAGCCGTCTGGTTGTGGAGGGAGCTCCCTCTGCTCTCGCTCTCTCCCCTTAAATAGGGCGCGGTCACTGGGAAGACACACAAACATTAATTAACGACAGGTGTAGTGATTCTGCCACTTACCTTCCCTGACTCCGCCCTCCTGTCACAGACCGATGCTAGACCACGCCCCCGCTGCCACAAACAGAAACAAAAAAGAGACAAGTGATTTGAGAATATACACTCAAACAAAACAGCAATAAAGGAGGAGAGGGGCGACAGCCTGAGGAAAGCCCCCACAGGAGCGCACAGCATTTGCAACATAGGCTACCCAACTCAGTACAAGAACAAAGCACAGGAACAAAGCTAAGGCGACTGTCAATCCACCCACCCTAAACAAAATGCATTAGCCTACGTATATTTACAAGAAGAGTGATCCGTTTTAATGTGATCCTGTATATTGGCGTTACCACCGTGGGCTATGGAGAAGGAACACTTACAGTGTGTGCAGTAGGCTTCGTGCGCATTGTTCTGCACCTCTCGGAGGAAGGGGTGGGTGCCCTGTAAATCTTTGGAAAAGGTACATTTTCTTTTCGGCATAATTGCTGCGGCATTACTGCTGCTAGCTGCTAGACAAAGAACATTCGTGCCAGTTAATGTTTATTTTATTGTTGCATGGCAACACGTTCTGTTGTCTGGAATAATGTGGCTAAATAAACACCCATGCCACAGGGCCAGGGGGCAGTAACCAGGAAAGTTTGCGATTCCTGTCAATTCATCAAAATAGTAAATGCAGACATTTCTCCGCTAATGATTCCCACGCTGCTCAGTCGCAAACGTCGCGAGTGGCGAAAACTGGGACATATCCGTGTCCCGACAGACTTTTGTCAGGACTCGGGACACACAACCCCAAATCGGGACTGACGTCTGGTCACCCTATGGTAAATAAAAGTGTGACTTTTCATGGAAAACACAAAATTGTCTGGGTGACCCCAAACTTTTGAACGGTGGTGTATGTTCATTCCTTTATTGCTGTTCCAAGTAAAAAAACAAAAAAACAAAACCTAAAAAGTTAGCTTTAATTTGTACTTTGACAGTGTTAACGTCCTGCCTCATGCCTGAGATTCAGTGTTTGTGTGGTATGCGTGTCTGTAATAGCCAAACACGATGACTGACCATTTGATGTGGCGTACGGTAAATGTTTGCTTCCTGACTTGTCTTGTAATTTGCTTACGTTTTTTGGTGGCGTTGCCACTTTAACAATATTTTAAGCTTTTGAATGGAGAGAAAGTAAAACAAGCCCACGGTATGTGTGTGGGTGGTTTGGTAAAGTTATAAAAAAAAAAAACTGTGTGTGTGTATGTGGTATTTGTTGCACTTACTGTGGTGATGTTCTCACGCGTCTGACATACAGTCTTGTGAAAAAGAAAGTACATCCTCTTTTTCAGGTACATGGCTTTACCAATCAAGACAGATCAAAAAAATCATCTGATCCTTACCAGGTCTTAAAATTATGCAACTCTAACCTCAGGTGTAAAGCAACACACAGCAGATTCCACCATGTCGTTATTTATTTAACAAAAAATTAAGTGAAAATGCAGAATCCATGTGTGTAAAAGTAAGTACCATGATTCAGTAGCTTGTAGAACCACTTTCTGCAACAATAACTTGAAGCAATTGTTTTCTGTCAGATTTTAATCAGTGTCTCACATCATTGTGGAGGAATTTTGGCTCGCTCTTCTTAACAACATTGCTTCAGTTCAGTCACGTGAGGGCATTTGTTTGTGCACAGCTCTATTAAGGTCCTGCCACAGCATTTCAATCGGGCTGAGGTCTGGACTTTGACTTGGCCATTCCAACACCTTGATTCTTTTCTTTTTCAGCCATTCTGCTGTAGGTTTGTTAGTGTGCTTGGGATTAGAGCCCTGCACTCCCGCGGGACTCCCGCGGGACCCGACGCAAAGCAGTGCGGCGCGGGACAAATTTTGAAAGCTCATTGCGGGCGGGCGCGGGCGGGAGGGGGAGTGCACAATGCGGGAGCGGGCGGGAAAGGTGATAAGCTGCAGTCCCGCTAACTAAAAACGTTGTTTAAAATAAAATTTATAAATTATTAATTTATGTCTATCATATATAATTTGTGCTGGATATTTTATTTGGCATTAATAAAAACATTTTAAGATGCCTAAATTTGCGGATATGGTCTAATCTCGCGTACGTTTCCGATTTGGGAAACGCACCCCTGAACGTGAGCTGTAGATATTTATGCTCAAATCCACTCAAAGTAGGGGGCGGGGCACCATCATGCTGTGTCTTTAAATTATATTAATTTCTTATAGGCCTACTTGTATTTCCTAGAATGTAAATGTGAGGAGTGACATATAAGCTATGTGCAATGTACAATATTCTTAATATCCACTGTAGATTTTGGTAGGTGTGTTGGGTATCTCTGTAAAGCCTCAGCTGCGCATGCCGCCTGGCAACGCGCACCCTCGCTACGTGCGCTAGGTGAAGGATCGGTCAGTGGAGAGCTCAGCTAAGCTCAGCATGTTTAATTCCCCAAGCCAATGACAAGAACTTTCGTGAGAAATAACGCGAACGTCCGCATCATGTGGGATTTGCTGGCGGGAGCGGGACTGAAAATCATAATTCTTTGCGGGAGCGGGACTGAAAATTCTGTCCCACGCAGACCTCTACTTGGGATCATTGTCCTGTTGCATGACCCAATTGCAGCCAAGCTTTGGTTGAAACTGATATTTCATCTGTGCTGTATGTCGAGCATGTATAGCATATTTGACAATAAAGTTGAGTTGACTTGACTTGACTTGTTGGACAGATGGCCTCACGTTTGCCTCTAGAATACTTTGGTGTACAGAGGAGTTCATGGTTGACTCAGGCCCTGTTTACATTATTTCGAATCAGCTGATCATCAGATTAACGTTTTTAAAACGATTCGCGTGCACACAGCAACGCCAATACACGATTCGCGTGCACACAGCAACGCCAATACACGGATACGCTAATCACATGACTAATTAGACGGCACGTCACATGATCCCAGTGCATATCGGGCATGCGCAAGTCACTCACCACTTGCAAGTGGAAGGATGGCAAGCGAACACCTTCTCCAGCAGATAAACACACGTGGCTGTGATGTTCATGTTCTCACTGAGTTTAAGCGCCTGAAGGAGGTTGAAATGTGTAAATAAACCTCAGTGCGGCTCATCGCTTCCTCCTGCGCTCCAAATCACTCCGCCCTGAACAGCGAGTGCCCTCTGGAGGGTGCGCACTCCGGCCCTGCGCAGCTCACAGAGCGCGCGAGTGAAGCGCACGAGCAGTGATTCGGGACTGAGCCGCTGTGTGTGTGATCCCAACGCCAGCGAATCAGGAAGGTGGATGTCACAGTGATGTTGTCCAATGACGACGTCAGCTAGAGCTCAGCACTGCATATCCTCAATGTTTACACAGCACCGGATCAGATACGATCTGGGTTGAATACGTCGGCCCTGGCGGATTCCCGTTTCCCGGCGTTTTAATGTGAACGGACAGTGCATCCGCGAAGAAAACGAGACAGATACGGTCTAATGTAAACTTGGCCTCAATGAGGCCCTGTGGCTGCAAAACAAGCCCGAATCATCACCCCTCCATGACTGTGCTTGATGGTTGGTTTGAGGTGTTCTTTTTTTAATTCTATGGTCTACATGTTCCTGGGGTTTTTTGGTTTTGTTTTTTTTTTTCTTTGGTTCACTTCAGTTAGAAACCCTGATGAAAGTGGAATGTAATCTTTTTATTAAAACCATTCAGATGATCATGTGTTCATTTCAACTTTCTGTGTTTTGTCATGCAGCTGCAGCCTGATCTCAACTGTGACACAGCTGTGGTTTTGGGACAGGGAAACGTGGCACTGGATGTAGCCAGAATCCTCTTGTCTCCCCTGGACTTTCTAAAGGTCGCCGCACCACAAATCATTTACAAAACTGATCATGTATTAAATGGATGTTAGTTTTTTATTCTATCCACATTCACTGGATATAAGCAGTCACGTGCTCTGATTTTGCTTCTCTACTACTAGGCTATCAGCTCATATACAGTGGGGAAAACAAGTATTTGATCCCTTGCTGATTTTGTTGGTTTACCCACTAAGAAAGACTTGATCAGTCTGTAATTTTAATGGTAGGTGTATTCTAACATGTGGAGACAGAATATCAAAAGGAAAATCCAGAAAGTAACTTTTAAATATCTATATTAATTTATTTGTATTTTATTGAGAAAAAAAAGTATTTGATCCCCTAGTAACCATCAAGAGTTCTTGTTAATACAGACAAGTTAGACTCTCCAAATTACCTTGTCACCTAAATTGAAGACACCTGATGTCACTAATGACTTGTATAAAAGCCACCTGGCCACAGAATCAATCAGTTTGTCAGACTCCAAACTCTCCAACATGGGAAAGACTAAAGAGCTTTCTGTGGATTTAAGGGAGAAGATTGTAGACCTGCACAAGACCGGTATGGGCTACAAAACCATTAGCAAGAAGCTGGGCGTTAAGGTGACAACTGTTGGTGCAATTGTGCACAAGTACAAGACTCACAACATGATCATCAATCAACCTAGGTCTGGGGCTCCAAACAAGATCTCACCTCGTGGGGTTTCCAGGATCATGAGAACGGTGAGAAATAGACCTAATACAACACGGGCAGAGTTAGTGGATGATCTTAAAGCAGCTGGGATCACAGTCACCAAGCAAACAGTTGGTAACACTTTACACCGCAATGGTCTAACATCTTGCAGTGCTCGCAAAGTACCCCTGCTTAAGAAAGCACATGTGCAGGCCCGCCTGAACTTTGCCAATGAACATCTGAATGACTTGGAGAGTGACTGGGAGAAGGTGTTATGGTCAGATGAGACCAAAATTGAGCTCTTTGGCATCAATTCAACCCGTCGTGTCTGGAGGGAGAGACATGCTGCTTATGACCCCAAGAACACCATCCCCACTGTCAAGCATGGAGGTGGTAACATTATGCTTTGGGGGTGTTTTTCTGCACAGGGCACAGGGCTATTTCACCGTATCAATGGGAGGATGGACGGAGCCATGTACCGTAAAATCCTAAGTGAAAACCTCCTTCCCTCTGCCAGGAAGCTTAAAATGGGTCGTGGATGGGTCTTCCAGCAGGATAATGACCCAAAGCATACAGCCAAGGCAACCAAGGAACGGCTGAAGAAGAAACATATCAAGGTCATGGAGTGGCCCAGCCAGTCTCCGGACCTGAATCCTATAGAAAATCTATGGAGAGAGCTGAAGCTCAGAGTTGCCAAGCGACAGCCACGGAATCTTGATGATTTAGAGGTCATTTGCAAAGAAGAGTGGACCAAAATTCCTCCTAATATGTGCAGAAACCTGGTCATCAACTACAAAAAACATCTGACCTCTGTGCTTGCTAATAAGGGGTTTGCCACAAAGTACTAAGTCCTTTTGGCAAGAGGGTTCAAATACTTATTTTCCTCAATAAAATGCAAATAAATTAATACAAATTCTTTAAAGTCGATTTCTTGATTTTCTTTGTGATATTCTGTCTCAGCATGTTCGACTACACCTACCATTAATATTACAGACTGATCGAGTCTTTATTAGTGGCCAAACCAACAAAATCAGCAAGGGATCAAATACTTGTTTTCCCCACTGTACCATGAGTAGAGAAAAACAAAATGGTGGAACGTGTTCCTGAACCAACCGAGGGCGAAATAAAAACTACTCGAAAACAAAACCACAAAAAAAGCAACAAAATACAGAATAAAAGTATTTGATGGTAAGAATGTATCTTTTTTTTTTTTTTTAATTTTCAATAATTATTATTATCGCATTTTTCACAAATTGCTCCTGTCATTTGGCCGGTTTGTTTACATTCTAAGCAGAAATGATTTTCTCGGATGTTTTGTATCAAGTTTTTATTTATCGGATTTGCAAAAAATGAAAATAAAAATGCTCTGTTTCTCAAAATCCAGTGAATGTGGATAGAATAAAACCGTTATTCCACGCAATCTCATTGTACATGGCTTATAGCTATCAGCTCATGTCCGACTCGATTTTGTGGAATAACCGTTAAATATTTTCATGTGATGCATTATTCTTTGAAAAATGAAAGAAGTGACGTTATACCAGGCTTGTAGTACTCGAGTCCGACTCGTGCCCTAATTTTAAGGACTCGTGACTCGACTCGGACTTGAGCACTGATGACTCGGACTCGTGCATTAACTGCATTCGGACTCTGAAAATGGAGACAAGGGCTCTTATCTGTGAAGATTCTCAGTCATCCAGGTACATATTAATCTGTGGTTGGTAGAAGAGAGCAACTGGACTTGCTTGAAGATTCTTGAAGACGTTTCACCTCTCGTCTGAAAAGCTTCCTCAGTTCTGTCTGACTAATAGAGGGCTACCGCATGACGTCACCGCGCCGCGAGATTTTGTTCGGTGCCATATTGGAAGACCAAGTATATGCACTCACAATATAAAACAAAGTACGAGCGAGAGTAAAGTGACACGATGGATGATAATTCGGGTTATGTGAGTACATTACCAGCTGCAGAAAGGGCACGGTATGTGGAGAAACTGGCTGTGATTGATGGGTTTGACCCATATGATAAGACTCGCGGCAAGGGAGAATGGGAACATAAGGAGGACCGGACACCAATTCTGCCATCTGTTTGCTACCCAGACATTGTAAACTATTTGTTGTTTACACCCAGTGCCTACACTGCTGATGACTTGAAAGCCTACAGGCTTACAATTATGTTGTTAATGGCTTGGTTCGTGATATTACAGCTGTTATTAAGAATAACCTACACATAGTTATGGCCAAGGTAATCTTGTTGATATTTATCTTTTAATAATATATCTTTTCAGTTGAAAAATTAATACTTTTTGTTACTATTAAGGTATCCATAATTTAGGTTAATTTATCCAAATTATACATATGTATTTATGATATATGCCTACACAACAACTATGCTTTATTTATATAATAGGAGGGAGAGCAAGCCCCAAACCATCCTAAATTATTATTATTATTATTAAATTGTAGAAGTCTGGGAGGCTTGCTCCTCATACAGTTATCAACTTGGGGCCAATTTAGCATGTTTTAAATCTGAATTTCTTGCGTTTGCTTACCTCAAAGTGTCCGCAGATCATGCACAGACTTATCCATTATATCCACAGTTTTTTGCCAAGTCTCACACAGGTTTCTTTCAAGTCTACTGTTGGGCCAATAAATCATAAATAAAACAGCTCAGATTTGTTTGTTTAAGTCGTTTGCCACTCCACTTTATTCTCGTGGGTTCACATACCGCTGCCGTTATTATCCCCTTATCACGAGTTTGTTGGTCTTCCAAAATGGCGCAGGGTCGGTTTACTTCCGGTTTCGGGCGACGTCAGTGAAATCCCTCTATAGGGAGTATCAATCTTTTATCAGCCACCTACAATGCAGCCATCAGCATTCTGATTCGGATTCTATGATGATCCATGAGAGGATAAATACTTGATACTCCCTATTCGTCAGACAGAACTGAGGAAGCCTTTCAGACGAGAGGTGAAACGTCTTCAAGAATCTTCAAGCAAGTCCAGTTGCTCTCTTCAACCAACCACAGAGACAAGGACTCGATTTTTTTTTTCTCTATTTTTTGTAACATTGCATAATAATTTGGCATAAGATATTTATATCTACATTAATTTTGTACTAATTTTGTGTAAGAGTGTCATACCTGCGTGGCTCGGCGTGTGCATCAGATAGACTCTCGGGTGTGCTCTGGACAGCGCGCGCACCAAGCGGACTCTCGCACACGTGCCGTAAACGACTCACACCTGCACAGGATTAAGGCGCAATCAGCGCACCTATATAAAAACTGTAAAAACACACTTAGTTTGCGAAGTATTGAGTTGCATTGCTTACACATTAATAATAATAATAATAATAATAAACTTTTTGTGGGCGGCACGGTGGTGTAGTGGTTAGCGCTGTCGCCTCACAGCAAGAAGGTCCTGGGTTCGAGCCCCGGGACTGGCGAGGGCCTTTCTGTGTGGAGTTTGCATGTTCTCCCCATGTCCGCGTGGGTTTCCTCCGGGTGCTCCGGTTTCCCCCACAGTCCAAAGACATGCAGGTTAGGTTAACTGGTGACTCTAAATTGACCGTAGGTGTGAATGTGAGTGTGAATGGTTGTCTGTGTCTATGTGTCAGCCCTGTGATGACCTGGCGACTTGTCCAGGGTGTACCCCGCCTTTCGCCCGTAGTCAGCTGGGATAGGCTCCAGCTTGCCTGCGACCCTGTAGAAGGATAAAGCGGCTAGAGATAATGAATGAATGAATGAATGAATGAATGAACTTTATTTGCCAGGTATGTGAACACACTCGAGGAATTTGACTCCGGTTTCACTTAGCTCTCTTAGTACAAACAGATAAAAAGCGTAGACAAAAACAAAAAGCTATGCACATGTAGAAGGGTAAATGTATGTATAGACAGCATAGTGCAAGGATGAATTAGTAAATATAAATATACAGTGTGCACAGAATGACGGGATGAGTGTGCAGATATTTCACAGTTGATGTTACTGATATTTGAGTCCGGTTTTAGCTGTTCATCACAGAGACAGCCTGAGGGGAAAAAAAACTGTTCTTGTGTCTGGTTGTTTTTGCGTACGGTGTTCTGTAGCGTCTCCCAGAGGGGAGAAGTTTAAATAATTTGTGACCAGAGTATGATGGGTCTGCAGAGATATGTTACCTGCCCGTTTCCTGACTCTGGACAGGTACAGGTCTTGGATGGAGGGCAGGCTGACACCAATAATTTTCTCTGCAGACCTTATTGTCCGTTGCAGTCTGTTCTTGTCCTGCTTGGTGACCGATCCAAACCAAACAGTGATGGAAGAGCAGAGAACAGACTGAATGATGGCAGAGTAGAATTGTGTCAGCAGCTCCTTAGACAGGTTGAGCTTCCTGAGCTGGCGCAGAAAGTACAACCTCTGCTGAGACTTTTTGATGATGGTGACTGTGTTGGTCTCCCACTTCAGGTCCCGGGAGATTGTGGAACCCAGAAACCTGAAGGTTTCAACAGCAGTCACAATGTTGATGGTGATAGGCGGCAGGGTGGGGGGGCTCTTCCTAAAGTCCACGGTCATCTCCACAGTTTTGAGCGTTTTCATCTCCAGATTGTTTTGACCGCACCAACAGACCCAGCTGTTCAACATCCCGTCTGTATGCAGACTCGTCACCGTCTCGGATGAGGCCGATGACCGTTGTGTCGTCTGCAAATTTCAGGAGTTTACCAGACGGGTTTCTTGAGGTGCAGTCGTTGGTGTAAAGGGAGAAGAGCAGTATGGAAAGCACACACCCCTGGGGGGTGCCAGTGCTGATAGTCCGGGTGGTGGATGTGATGCTCCCCAGCCTCACCTGATGCTTCCTGTCAGTCAGAAAGTTTATAATCCACTGACAGGTGGAGGGCACAGTGAGCTTGGTGTGAAGGATATCTGGAACGATGGTGTTGAACGCTGAACTGAAGTCCACGAACAGGATCCTGGCGTACGTCCCTGCAGTGTCAAGGTGTTGCAGGATGTAGTGCAGTCCCATATTGATTGCATCATCCGCTGACCTGTTTGCCCGGTAGGCAAACTGCAGGGGGTCTGTGATGTCCTTCAGGTGTGACAACACCAGTCTCTCAAAGGACTTCATGACAGGCCTGTAGTCATTCAGTCCTGTGATGGTGGTTTTCTTGGGAACTGGGATTATTGTGGAGCGTTTGAAGCATGAGGGGGCTTCACACAGCTCCAGGGATCTATTGAAGATCTGAGTGAAGATGGGGGCCAGCTGATCAGCACAGACCTTCAAACAGGAGGGTGACACACCTTCTGGGCTGGGTGCCTTCCTGATCTTTTGTCTGTGAAAAAGCTGACAAACATCCTCTTCCCAGATCTTGAGTGCTGGTGTGGGATCAGAGGCGAGAGGAGGCAGAATAACAGGGGGTGTAAATGGGTCTTTCATGTCTGGGGGGGGGGGAGAGGTGTGAATGTGTCAAATCTGCAGTAAAACACATTCAACTCGTCAGCCAGTTGATGATTCATTACTGAACCTTATTTCCTTGTTTGGTTTCCTGATCCCTGATTTCTTGTTTCTCATCTTTGATTGTGCCGAGTCTACGATAGCCTGTTTGTGTCTGGCTCGACCTATCGCATGTTTCGCCGTTTTACGATTTAGCCTGCCGTTCTGGATTGTTTACCGTCTTCACTTGTATTAATAAACACACCTTCTGCACTTACATCTGTCTCCCAGCCATCTCTGACAGAATACTTCACGCTCCCTGATAAAGAGAAGCACATTCACCTGTTCATACGGCATGTTCAGGAACAAACTAATGTTAATGGGGCTGACACGGCCACCGTCAAATGGTGCGGTTGGAGTCTTGTTCTTGGACTTGACTTTAAAATTTTTTTAATGACTTGGACTTGAACACCGGGGACTCGAGACTGGACTCGGACTCGAGTGACTTGACTCCAACGTTGTTACTAACAATGAAGAATTGTTTCAGAATTTACAATCCCCTCTGAAAATATTGGAATGGCAAGGGTAATTATTTTGTTTTTGCTATCAGTTTCGGCAGTTAAAAGTTACTTTATCATCCCAGTATATTTTATATACATTCATCTATTACAGGGTAATGAAATGTCTTTTAATCAATAAAAATAAATTGAATTAGAAGGCGTGTCCAAACTTTTGACTGGTACTGTATATATTTCTTTCCATTCTATCCACATTCACTGGATATGAGCAATCGCGCGCTCTGATTGGCTACTCTACTACTAGGCTATCAGCTCATATACTGTGAGTAGAGAAAAACAAAATGGCGGAGAGCATCAAGTCCGATATATCACTTGATCATCAAGTATTTAAAAGAAACAGAAATAGGTAAAGGAATACATACATTCATATGTCAAGTTATACGGTTTTGCCGTAATTCATACGGATTTTCAACAAAAATGAACCTATACGGGAATTTCTCACCAAAAATCAAATGTCAAACAATTGTTTATTCGAAAAATAAATTGTGAGCAATCCTGTCTCACCCCACATGTGCAAATGCTGGACTCTGATAAACATCGATTATGCAACTTCCTGCTCCGTTGACATGAGTGATAAGATTTTTTTTTTTTTTAATGACTCGGACTTGAACACTGTGGACTTGAGACTGGATTTGGACTCGAGGTTTAGTGACTCGACTACAACACTGCGTTATACCATGACTTACATTGCAAATCTGTCTTAATTCATGTCCAGTGTGTTCACATTTCTCTCTTCCTCCAGAACTCCAGAGCACTCATTGTAGACGTTTACACAACTTTGTTTTACATTCACACCGGATGAAGCGTCTAGGTTCTCTAGGCTCCTAGACTGCCTAGACGCCATGAAATACTGGATGGCAGGAAATTTATTCCAGTTAAATACAGACAAGACAGAGGTCTTAATTATTCCATCCATCCATCCATCCATCCATCCATTATCCGTAACTGCTTATCCTGTGCAGGGTTGTAGGCAACTTCCTTGAGTCTGTCCGCGCTATAGACCCTTTTCAGTCACGTGACCTTCGTAAACGCGACTGCCATTTTGGACATGTATTGGACTTCGGCTCGAATCAGTTTGAATGCGAGGAAGGCGACAAACGAAAAACAAAAGAAAAAGGAGCGAGATGCAGAAAACACCTTCACTATCCAGCGACGTAGGGCATTTACAGGGCGAGCAGAGGGAGAGGTATTTGCAAAAATTGAGGTTAGCAGGCTTAGAGAACGACGTTTACCTGCTTCCACCAGGATTGTTCACTGACGTACGGAAGTACACGAAGCCCTCGTCTTTACCTGACTTCGGCCCACATGATCTGTATACCTATGTCGTTAAAAACCCATCGCCATGCCATACACATACACGCCAACGTCCGAGGTTCCGGAGCGCGCTCCGGCTTGCTCCCCCTCAAATTAAGCAGCGCGCTCTGGCTTGCTCGCCCTCAAATTAAGCAGCGCGCTCCGGCTTGCTCCGGAGCAAGCCGGTGCGCGCTGTTTAATTTGATGGGGAGCAAGCCGGAGCGCGCTCCGGAACCTCGCCCGGAGCACTCCTGGAGCAAGCCGGAGCGCGCTCCGGAACCTTGGCCGGAGCACTCCTGGAGCAAGCCGGAGCGCGCTCCGGAACCTCGGCCGGAACACTCCGGGAGCAAGCCGGCGCGCGCTGCTTAATTTGAGGGCGAGCAAGCCGGCGTGCGCTGCTTAATTTGAGGGCGAGCAAGCCAGAGCGCACTGCTTAATTCTCGGACGTTGGCTCCGGCAGCTATTTACACTGGATCCGGTGTAAATAGCTGCCGGATCATAATTACAGTAAACTAGTAAATACAGTAAAGGAAAAACTTGAGACTGAAAGGTTTTAACAGTCATCCAAATGATTGAACGTAAACATTGCTACAGTAACATACCAGCTATGATGTTGTTGACATTAGCTAGCCAACAATAGCTACTACAGAAGAACAAAGAGGTTACAATGGGTTATTTTAGCCTATTTGGTTACACACTCGCCGCCACAGAATGTTAACAGCAATGTAATGCCTTTTCTGGCTAATTTTATTCGTCTTACCTCCAACAAAGTGGTCACTACACAAGCGTTGGTATGCCGAGGGCTGCCAATCTGTTAATGGCCGCTATCCGTCTTCTCCGTCGGGATCTGATAAAATGATAACCCTTGCCTTGTTTGTTGATGGTTACTACATCCAGGTGCACAACAATATAGTGGCATGATGGAAGTCTTGCTGAAAATAAACACTTTCTTTGCTGCCGTTCCTCAATGCTGGCTGTGGTAAACTACTGGTAGTACATGTCCAAAATGGCGGCCGCGTTTGTCGTGACGTCACGTGAAAAGGGTCCATACGGTAGGTATGTGTTTATGTATGTACTGTGTATATATGTATTGTATGTGTGCATAACATAAGTATCTGTATATATGATTTGATTTGGTCGATATTATACCATGTTGGTATGTCTTGGTATGTTGGTATGTTTTTTTTTTTTTTTTTGTTGATTTTGTTTTCTTTTGTATATATAGTTTATTATGGTGGAAAGTGATGTTTGATTAGCGGTGGTATAGAGGGTTCGGATTTGATAAGTTATTTACTTCTTCCTAATCCTTTCCGAACATTATTATGTTATTGCCTTGTGGCTACGCTATTCTGTTTGTTTATGACGATGTTCTGATTATTGCATTTTTTTACTTTTATTTTTTGTTGTTTGTTTGTTTGTTTGTTTGTTTGTTTGTTTGTTTTTTTATATCTTCTTTACTGTTCGGAATAAATCTCTAAATACAATACAATTATTAGATTGTAATAGAATTGATGAGCCAAAATAATTAGGGGTCTTTTATAATGGGCCCCGACTCATTACAAGTATGAATAGGTGGGCCTTAAAGTGCCATTCCACCATTGGATGTATTCTTTGGCATAAAATACAATATATTTTATGACAACATGACTAG
Source organism: Neoarius graeffei (assembly GCF_027579695.1). Classification (NCBI taxonomy): domain Eukaryota; kingdom Metazoa; phylum Chordata; class Actinopteri; order Siluriformes; family Ariidae; genus Neoarius; species Neoarius graeffei. The sequence goes on along the minus strand of NC_083582.1, from coordinate 70,758,836 downwards.
ACAGAGAAATCTTTTAGCTTCAAAATGATATATCAAACATAATTTTTTGACAACGACAAGTATATTAATTTTGCGACCAAAGTCACCTACCCTTTTAATTTCCGCGCGGTAGTGAAACGTGATGTCATCGGCAGGTTCCCCTTCTTGTGTACCACGTGTCGGTCTATTTTTAGACCAGGAAACCCCCAAAGTGAGAGAGTAATTTCTCCTCGTATATGGGGGCCAAAAAAATTGCGAAAAATTGAGTTAATCTTTCAGTTAGCTAGATTTATTGGTATTAGCTAGATTTATTGGTATTATTTTTATCGCGTTCTATCCGCCATTGCTGATAATATGTGCCACGTCACACGTCACGTGGTACACAAGAAGGGGAACCTGCCGATGACATCACGCGCGGAAATTAAAAGGGTAGGTGACTTTGGTCGCATAATTAATATACTTGTTGTTGTTAAAAAATTGTTTGATATATCATATTGAAGCTAAAAGATTTCTCTATCTAGTGATACGATTTATATAAATATATTGTATTTTATGCCAAAGAATACATCCAATGGTGGAATGGCACTTTAAAGGGCATATTCTGGGCCAATTTCGTTTTTTTTTTTTTTTTTTTAATATATGAAAGTCTGTCCCTTTACACACTCATCCAGAAGGGTAATTTTGCACAAGGCCATCTGAAAAAATAAAATAACAAAACGCGTCTGGAAAAATCCCAAGGGAGTCTGGAGCCAGATTCGTGACGTTACCTGCGGAAGCGCCAGCAGGCTGCGAGAGCTTTGCACGGTTTCAGTGCACAGCCTGTGTAGACCAAGCGCTCCCATTTCTCTCTCATTGTCCGGTCTTTTGGGAAACGATGAGTACTAATCCCATCAAGATTGGTGTTGCTACACCCTCATACGATACATCTGTTCACCATTTTAATAATTACGCGATAACGTTGAAGAAATTTGCAGAAAACCACCAGGTCGTTTTCTCATAAACAAACCAGCGCTGACGTAGGATTCAGAAGGAGGCGTCCCACACGCGACGTCACGAAAATCAGTGTTTGCCGGGAAATCCAAATGCCAAGTTTTTTCAGAGGCGGACCAATTCGCCTCAAATGGCTCGATTTCAACTGAATTTTTCTGGTATTGCGCAAGGTAAAAAAAAATAGCTGAGAATGCAGAATGTTACAGATATTTGACCAAAGTTTAATATAAAATAGGAGAATTACATTGATCTTGCTCCTGAATTTACCCGTGATATGCACTTTAAAGCAGAAAAGGTTGAGACCTCCTGTTCTAGCAGATACTGTCACATCACCCCTCTGCTCAGCTCCCTTCACTAACTCCCCATGTGCTACAGGATACAGTTTAAGATTCTTATCGGGCACTTCATGTTCAAGCCCCTGCTTATTTGGCAGACCAAATTCACCAATAAAACTTGTTGGATCCCTTGGATCCAACAAGTAAAACCTGTGATCATTCCCACGCACTCGTTTAAAAACCTGTGTTGACTGAGTTTTTGAGGAGGTTGTCGCCCCCAAACTGTGGCACGCCCTGCCCGCAGTCTCAGGTTTACTGTCTCTGAGGACTGTTTTAACAGGCAGCTGAAGACTCACTTGTTCAAACAAGCGTTTGGGTAAACTCCTGGCTAATCTCTCATTGTTCTTATGCACTTTTGTCATTTGTGTACTGTTTATCTTGCTGTGTTTATTGTATCCATGTGTTTATCTGTATTTGTATCTGCCCTTATGAAGCACTTTGTGACTTTTGTCTGTGGAAAGTGCTATATAAATAAATAAATTATACTGACTTGTATGAATGGGGCGGCACGGTGGTGTAGTGGTTAGCGCTGTCGCCTCACAGCAAGATGGTCCGGGTTCGAGCCCAGCGGCCGGCGAGGGCCTTTCTGTGCGGAGTTTGCATGTTCTCCCCGTGTCCGCGTGGGTTTCCTCCGGGTGCTCCGGTTTCCCCCACAGTCCAAAAACATGCAGGTTAGGTTAACTGGTGACTCTAAATTGACCGTAGGTGTGAATGTGAGTGTGAATGGTTGTCTGTGTCTATGTGTCAGCCCTGTGATGACCTGGCGACTTGTCCAGGGTGTACCCCGCCTTTCGCCCGTAGTCAGCTGGGATAGGCTCCAGCTTGCCTGCGACCCTGTAGGGCAGGATAAAGCGGCTACAGATGATGGATGGATGGATGAATGGATGGATGGACTTGTATGAATCATTATGATTGCGCTGATGAAAAGCTAATTCTTGCTTATCTGATAAAAGACACTGCTTTTTTTTCTCTTTTCTCAAGCAGACGTAAAATTTGTGTGGAAAGAAAAATATTGTGCAAGTTAATGTTTTTTGGTTAACACCTTTTACCCTGCGGTGAGTGTTAAGTAACACAGCAAATAAATCTGTCTCTGTCTCTCTCTCTCTCTCTCTCTCTCTCTCTCTCTGTGTTTGCTTTTCTACAGAAGACGGACATTACCCAGCAGGCCCTGGAGTCTCTCCAAGCCAGTCAAGTGCGCAGGGTTCTGATTGTGGGACGAAGAGGTCCTCTGCAAATCGCATGTACCATTAAAGTATAAGAGCTTTTTTTTTTTTTTTCTCTCTCTCTGCATGTCAATCTCAGTATTCGTTCCTCCTCTCCTTTTTTCTTCTAATTCTTTGTCTGCCTGTCTGACTCTCTCTCTCTCCCATTTTCAGTTTATTCCTACTCTCTTTCCCCTTCATGAGTGTTGAGTGTTTACTCTGTCTAGTTCTTATCTAGAGTGTTTATACTGTTGTTTATTTCAATTATTCTATTTTTATTTTTTATTTTTATTTATTGCATTGCCTGTTTGCACCGTGGGTCAGAGAGGACTGAAATGTCATCTGTGCTGTATGTCGAGCATGTATAGCATATTTGACAATAAACTTGACTTGACTTCATTTTTTTTATCTCCAGTTCACACAGAGGCCTGTTCATCATTTTGCCATTACAGTATTCAACTTATTTATTCGAGCCTATGTTATTTTCATTGACCTAATGCAGTATTCTTACCTCAGCAGAAAACTAAGGTCCCCCCCCCCCCCCCCCAATAATCCTGTAGCAAAATGATTGGCTACCCCTTTTTTTTTTTTTTTTTTAAAGTCATTCATTCAGGGCGGCACGGTGGTGTAGTGGTTAGCGCTGTCGCCTCACAGCAAGAAGGTCCGGGTTCGAGCCCCGTGGCCGGCGAGGGCCTTTCTGTGCGGAGTTTGCATGTTCTCCCCGTGTCCGCGTGGGTTTCCTCCGGGTGCTCCGGTTTCCCCCACAGTCCAAAGACATGCAGGTTAGGTTAACTGGTGACTCTAAATTGAGCGTAGGTGTGAATGTGAGTGTGAATGGTTGTCTGTGTCTATGTGTCAGCCCTGTGATGACCTGGCGACTTGTCCAGGGTGTACCCCGCCTTCCTTTCGCCCGTAGTCAGCTGGGATAGGCTCCAGCTTGCCTGCGACCCTGTAGAACAGGATAAAGCGGCTAGAGATAATGAGATGAGATGAGTCATTCATTCAAAACATTTAAAAGCCTTCAGAGACATGACCTAATAAAGATTTAACACAATCTCACATTTCATTTGGACTACCCTCATGCCTTAAAATTTTTTTTTTTGGGGGGGCGGTTGGTTTTGGTTTCTCTTTCCCTAATAAAGTAGTGTTCTTTAGTTTCTTTTTTACTGATTTCATTTAGAAGAAGAAGAAACCTTTATTTGTCACATGCACACTTCAAGCACAGTGAAATTCATCCTCTGCATTTAACCCATCTGAAGCAGTGAACACACGCACAGCCAGAGCAGTGGGCAGCCACACTAGAGCACCCGGGGAGCAGTCAAGTCAAGTTTATTTGTATAGCGCTTTTAACAATAAACATTGTCGCAAAGCAGCTTTACAGAATTTGAACGACTTAAAATATGAGCTAATTTTATCCCTAATCTATCCCCAATGAGCACACGTGTGGCGATGGTGGCAAGGAAAAACTCCCTCAGACGACATGAGGAAGAAACCTCGAGAGGAACCAGACTCAAAAGGGAACCCATCCTCATTTGGGCAACAACAGACAGCCTGACTATAATATTAACAGTTTTAACATGAAGTCAGTTTCGTTGATGTTATAACTCTTCATTGATGGAAACTTGAGTGCAAAACTGTTCATGACAACTGCAGTCCTAAAGTTAGCAAGTCAACTGTAGTCCTCAGCCATAAAAGCATTACTGTAAGAGTCCAGAGCGTCCTCCAGGTGTGACTTTCAACTGTCCACATGGGGCCGTCCTCCACAGGAGCGATGCGATGAGACTCCAACCAGACACAGGGCACCAGGATGGATCAAGCAGGTCCGAGGAGCAGAAGAGGTCAGCATCTCGATCTCAGGACCGACGTGTAACTCAGAGAGACAGATTTGGGGGGAGGGGGAGAGAAAACACAGGTTGTTAGGTATGCCCAATGTCGTCATCATCATCTTTCTCCCTCTTCTTGGAGTTTAACCCCATGAGGACGTGTCTGTAAGTTCTAGTAGACACTTAGTGTTCTCTGCTCATCATCCATTTCCTAATCTGTTGGCTTTCCAGCCCAAGTTTCCTCTCCAGCTTTCCCCACTTTGAATCGCCTTCTGTAAATAGTACTTGTTTCCTAAGGTCATCATTTCCCATTCGGCAAATGTGAGCCAGGTACTTTAAGTGATGTCGCAGACATACAGCCCTGATAGGTGTGGTTTTTGGTGATGCGCTGAAGGTCTTCATTGGACAGCTTGAAATGCCACCCCTGATCACTATCACCGTCAGTACCCTCTCCGTTGATGTCACCCCTCTTTCTTCTCAAGCCACCCTTAACTATTCTCCTAAGAAAACCATGCCAAGCCACCTCTATCTTTGCATTTTCTTTTTCAAGTATTTGCCACGTTTGTACACTATATAAGAGTCTCGATCTTACGCATGCAACGAGGAATTTCACTCTTGTGGTCATGTGTATGCTTTGGTCTGTTAGAACATGTTTGAACTCGTTCCATTTCTCAAAGGCCAATCCAATCCTCAAACCAAGGGTCTTCGTGTTGTCCCCAGAGTTTGTGATGGTATAACCGAGATACCGAAAGCTTCTCACGTTTTTTATTTCGGTGTTGCTTACTTGCACAAGGCTTTTACTATTTTTGATGGTTTCCTCAACATTAAAGGCCATTGTTTCTGTTTTAGAATATGACATCTTTAATCCAAAACGAGTGAACGTATGGTCATAGATTTGCAGAATATCTTGTAGTTCTTCAGTTGACTCTGCAAAGATTGCTTGGTCATCAGCATACAAGAGTTCTGTAATTCTGGTCTCTCCTCTGCTCTTAGCGTTTCGTCGGAGTTCCCTTGGTGAGGCTTCATTAGGGATGTTCTATTTTATCTTAAAGCCTGTCTCTGGGTATGCTCTATGCACTTCGTAACGGGCAACTCTAACCACAAAATCCATGTACACGTTGAATAGTGTTGGTGATTCCATGGCTCCCTGTCGACGTCCGACAAACGTTCCAAATATTTTAGTTGAACCTTTGATGAATGCATTGGTGTTGGTTTACAAAGCTCTTAGGATCGCTATTATCCGAGGGCGTTTCAACCTAATCTCAAGACATTTTAGCAGTGCATCACGGGGTATCCAAACATACGCGGCCTTCAAGTCTATAAAAGCAATGAACAGTGGGCTGTTGGCTTTACAAGACTTCTCTAGTATGTGGCGTAGTATGAATATCGCATCATTAATTGATCTGTTGCCACGGAAACCAAACTGGGATGATAGTAGTACCGTATTTTCCGGACTATACGTCGCTCCGGAGTTTAAGTCGCATCAGCCAAAAAATGCATTATGAAGACGAAAAAAACATATAGACGTCGCACCGGACTATAAGTCGCACTTTTTTGACGGGTTATTCTATCCATAGAATCTGTGATTGTATCTGATAAGCGGCGCGTGGTTACTGCGCGACTGCATTGTTTATTTAATAAACGAACAGCTGAGCAGTGATAACGCGCCCTTTGCCCTGTAAGTAGCCTAGTCTGATTATTTTAAATATCTACTACTATCTTTAATACTATCACTATCGTTATTACTAATAGCCTAGATTATTATTATTATAACTAATATTAGTAGCCTATTACTGATGCATTAATCAGTTTGCTTTTAGAATATTTTTACCGGTAGGGCTTATTATCGCCCCATGGCTCTTTCATCTGTGTTATTAAAGCTGTAGTCATCATCGAGGAGTGTCATTCTTCATTTTTGTCGAATTTTATTTCATCAAATCAGAGGTCAAGTAGGCTATAGGTATATCATCTCCAAAGACAGGTACGGTAGTAAAAACAACCGTCTAGTGAAAAAAAACCCAACAACAACCACTTTTAAATCCCCTACTTAAATCCTTAAAACGAGTAATTTAACTCATGTCTTGTGTGATCTGATCTCCAATGGTGAAATAAACCGGTTGTGATGAGTACAGTCTGTTATTTTAGAAGATAAATGTAATATATAATTTAATATATAGACTAATAAAAATTAATATTTTATAATATAATATCACGACATATTACTGTCTGTAACTGTTTGTCACTAAAGCGTTTTCTAAGATCATAATGTCTGATATTATTATTATTATTATTATTATTATTATTATTATTTTACACACACAATAAGCGCATGTGCGTAAAGTTATAGTAAACCATCCCCCGCCTTTTTTTTTTTTTTTTTGAGTCACCGGACCCACCCACCTCCTGCGTTCTGGGACCTCCCACTTCACAAATTAAGCACTGCCTAAAATCACGACATAACTTATTTAAATAACTATAGCCCTATCATTAATAATAAAACACAGGTCAATCAAGTTTATCAAGCTGATGATTTCACTCCAAATCAGCAAATCCATTGAATTCCTCATCCTCGGTGTCGCTTCTGAACAATTCTGCCTCCAGCGGCAGACGAAGCGCCGTTTCCTCTTCTTCTGCGTGGCTGTCGTCAGACTCAGCATCAGCTCCAGTTATTCCGCGGTGAAAAAAAAAAAAAAACATATATACGTCGCACCGGAGTATAAGTCGCATGGCCAGCCGAACCATGAAAAAAAGTGCGACTTATAGTCCGAAAAATACGGTATATATTCATAAGCATCGCGCATCCTGTCAACGATTATTGATGACACAATCATTGAGAGCGTTGTGATGATACTTAACCCTCTGTAATTCTCTGCGTACGATTCCTCATTCCTCATGAGCTAAATGAGGAAGTTGATTCAAAAAAGAAAATCCCAGAGATAATGATAAACTGGAACAACAGTCTGGAGGAATGTGTTGTTAAGTTGTGATTACACATTAATATCTCATTCTGTGATGTTAAGTTGTAGTTACACACAAAGGTCCATTATGATGTGTTCGTAAATTGTCATTACGCATGAAGAGCCAGAAGAATGAGCTCTTGGTACATAATTAGAACTCATTAAGGCATGGGAACAGGATTTTGGTGCATAGCTGCAATTAATTAATGTATCAGAACGGAACTTATCGCAGTTTATTAATGGCGGCTTATTAATCGCAGTTTATTAATGCATGGGTACGACATCTTGGTGCATAACTGCAACTAATAAATTCAACTTTTTGTTACAAATTGTTGTGGAAAACAAATTTTTTTAAAGAAACTTTACAATAAAATTAAAGCCCAAACTGAAAGTGAAGCAGTAACTGCTGTCCTGTCTCCATATAGCCTAGAGATGTCTAGCTAGCAGCTGTGATTTATTGCAAACTGAAAGTGCACGGCAAAATCCCCATTGTTGTTTTAACACCCAGAGTCTAACACTTTCAGAGTTCATTTATGTAAAACTAGACAACCTTTCGATTTCATGAAATCGGTGAAATGTAGTTCCCTCTGAAATGTGGTCATTGTGATATGGGTCTGTCTCAGAAACTGGGTACTGTGGGGGTCCCCCACTAAACATACTCTCAGTCAATAAACTATACGGTTTTGAATGGTGATGTTGGTTTGAATTTGAAATAAAACGATGAAAGAAATAATACAGATAAAACTAAATCTTTGATGTGAATACTCTATTCAGAATTTGGCAAAAATTCTGCAAATTCGTGGAAAAATGGCGGCTTGATCTGGGACATGATAAACGGTCGACTACATCGCGTTCCCTTAAAAAGGTTGTAGTCCACTGAAAAGTCTACAGTTATCACTAATTGTATTTTAAGTTGTAAATTTATACACCTAAGGATTGGTGCGCTCACAGAATAATCATAACCGTAATAAAACATCATGCAAAATATTTGATCACCGTTGTAACTCCGTTTTCCACAGACCCAAAACCAATACGATCGTGTGTTTTGATCTAAACGGAAAGCCTCAGGGTCGAGGTCACGACCTCACCAAAAGTAGGAACTTAAAATCACTACGCCATATAAAAATCTAGTTATAAATCTGCGATTTTTTTTTTTTTTTTTAAAACAAAAGCTGAAACTTAGGTATAGAATATGTTTCTTGATAGAATCTACGGCCAGTCATTTTGCCCCGCCCCCGCTCCGTCCGGTGCGGTAGTGATGTCCCGTTGCTCGCGCGCCGCAGCAGAGACCCACACGACCTTCAGCCGGTACAGTCGCTGCTCTTTTACCACCGCCGTTATTCTCATCTTTCCGGTGTGTTCTTGAATCATCAATTCAGTCATCATAACTTGCCATTTTTAACCCAAACAATCAAAAAGAGGAAATTTATTCAATATTTTCACTCATCTGTAAAGGAGGGGCTTTAATTCTTCATGATGTAGTTATTTTATATGGAAATCAATTTTACAAAAGCATTTGAATTGTAGTCAAAAAACATTTTCCACAGTGAAGGCCAGATAAAGCAAGATACTATCTTTATTCTTATTAAACATGACAAAAGAAACATTGAGTGTTGGGTAAATGCAAAAAAAAAAAAAATTAAAATTAGAAAATATATTTTTTGACCATAATGTCCCAAATGAGAGACCAGTTTCTGAGACGGACCCATATATGTTTATTTCTGTAATATCTCACAAAATATCAGGCCATTCTGTTCTGTGGCTGGGAAGTTATTTAATTTGAGGGGATTAAAGCAGATAACGTGCATGAAATCACTCGCTTCGCGCAGTCAAGCAGACAGAGGAAGTCCGTGTGTGTGTGTGTGCGCATGCGTGCGCAGGTTTACCTACAAGTGACCGTCCACTGACAGTTCCATCATTCTGTCGCTAAACGAACAGCTGATCACACCGAGGTGCTCGCTGACCGCCGATATTTATTAGTTTGGTCCTGCGTTTCCTTTCCTTCGTATATAACATAACGTCTTTTCTTCTCGCTTTCCATTACTGGGCAATTCCATGTAAATGTCAACCTCACCATGCAAGAATAAAGCAACATGTAATACATCAAAACCACTCCCAGAGATATCACCTAGGCCTGTATTTTACAGATGTGAATAAGTTGAACCAATTTGTCACAAGAATTGTTCCCTTCGCCTTAATATGTCAGTCTTTCTTTCTTATAATGTAAACCCCAAGCTAAAATCAACTTTGATCATGTACAATTCTATATTATTGCCACAAGCCACAGAAATGTATGCTAAAATCCACAAGACAGCAAAACAATAGCCATCCTAAATATTATTTAAGAACTTTGATAGTTTTAGCTGATATTTAGAGAGTTTTTCAAAGGGTTATGGTGGTTAAATTGCTGATTTTCTAAACGTATGCCATGTCCATTTCAGACGCGTCACATCCATAACGGAATTTCGTCACATCCATAACGCTGACTTTTCCTTCCGAAACTCTGCATGAAATACAAAATATTTTAAACAAAGATTTTTTAATATTCACCTTGGACCCCTCTATCAAATGGATATCTCCATTTCGACATTAGGTTTACGATTTCACAGAGTTTGATAAAAATGTACAGTCACCCAAGAAAAGTGATACTTTTTCTGTCACATCCATAACGCATCTTTTATTGGCATTTTCTGGCATGCCCTAGATGTACTATGGGAATTGTTCTTGTTCTATCACTTCTCCAGTATGGTACAGCCTTAAAATATGCAACACCTGTTTAAATACTGGGAGACAATAAAACATGCACTGGGTCATTTGTTGCCATTTTGAGTTCAAGTGTCACGTCCATAACGCTGGAATTGCTCTACTGTAGTCGTCTCATTTCATTCGCACACTCATCCTCCATTTTTTTTTCTCTCCTGTTTCAAATTTGTATCCCACAATGCCTTGCGCAAACGGGGAAAGCCCATCATGTCATGCATGATGTAGTATCTTGAATTGGGTCATGGTGAAGCAGGAAAAAATAGCAGAGAATTTAGGGCCAAGTGGCCTTAAAGGATATGGGACATGGATTTTTTTCTGGGCATAATTATGTATAAAGGACATAAGAAATGCCATCTAAATCACTGCAGGGCGTCAAAAATGTGAAAATCATCACATTATTCAAGTTTTTTTATACATCAGCGTAAAACAAGGATTCGTTAATGAGCTAGGTGGTCACGTGACGCAACAAAAACTTTCCAAGGAGCCAGCGCTTGGGAATCTAATGTAAACAGGTTACCGAAATGGACACCATCGACAGTGATATTCCCGATGTTTCACAGAGATGTGAAGTTAGACCCTACCAATTCGAACCGATAGCTGGAAATTCACATGAACATGGATCTTGTCTTTACTCTGACGGGTCAGATGATTCTGAGAGTGAGAGTTCATTCAATCCCCATGAAACTGAAAGCGGTTGGCTCGATAACACTTCCTGGTAAGTTAAAAACAATTCTGCTCAAAGGCTAATGATCTGTTGAAAGAAGTATTATTTTTGTATCATACATTGAAAGTTCATCATAGATCTAGCTAAAGTCCGTTGCAAGCTAGTTTTTTTTTTTGCTGATATCTTTCGAGATTGATTGAGATACAATGCTTCCAGAGTCTGAGATGAAAACATTCAAAATGGTGAAACGCCATCACACTGCCAACAACACTACGCCGTTTGGCGAAAGAGATGAAAATTAAGAAAAGTTAAACAAACTTACCAACATAATTGATACACCCAAAATTATAATACTAATCCTTACCTCGGCTTTCAGACGCTTAGCGAATGCACCTCGTGGTGGCCGTAACACTTCTGGTTTCACTCCGCCGTCTTGTTCCTGAATTGGGACGTTGGGAACTGCTCCATCTTTAAGTAGCCTCTTAAATTTGGCTTGGCAATTAATATCGCTCAGTACCTGAGTATTAAAGTTGAAAGAATCCTCTGTGAAATGGTCCGAACACAGTTTGTGGGAAACAGTAGGTGCAAAGTTTTTTCTACGGCAGTAGTGAGCCCACACTTTCCTCAGCTTCGGGTCCTTGGGGAATGCAAAAAAACTTACTCCAGGGCATTTCCCATTGGAATTATTGCAACCATAAGCAGCACAATACACCATGATGTCCAATGTACTTTAAAGACTATAAAAACAATTTTCTTGTCATCCACTTCTCCATTCATCTACCCACTTGTGCTGTGCCCGAAAGTTTTTGTGACGTATGATCACGTGACAGCGGCTCTTCCGGTTGTAGAAAATGCATATCGGAAGTCGAGCAGAAATGCCATATAATCATCACGAATATAACGATTTTGCTGAATTTAATAGATGATTTTGTATTTGTTGATGCAATTAATTCATATTTTTAATGGAAAGAAACTGATATAGCGTGGATTTATGTTTCATGTCCCATATCCTTTAAATTAATTAATTGTTCTATTAAAAAAAAAAAGAAGAAAACTGGAAGTCTGTGATTCGAATTCAGTAGCTTTCAGTCCATTAAACACAAATAATTGAGTGTTGGGAAAATTATTTTTATGACCTACAGTTGAAAAATCTGAAAGTCAGTCTAGCTTTACTGTAAAAGCCTTCAGAGACACGACTCAAAAAGATTTAACGCAGTCTCACATTTCCTTCGGACCACCCTCATGAGATAAATTGTTTTTTTTTGTTTTTGGTTCCTCTTTTCCTAAAAAAGCAGTGTTCTTTAGTTTCTTTTTGATTTTCATTTTAACGTTGTGTCATGTTTTAATGAAGGCTTTTGTTAGTTTGATGAAAACAGTCTAGACAATTGTACCATAATAGAACGCTCTGAATGGTTCGAGGCACTCTGCGCTAGACACACAGGCTCTGCGAGCGACTGTAGGAGATGGGTGGGGAGCACAGTGAAAGTTTTCACATCTCGCCTTGCATCTGGCATTATGTTGAATAAGTGAAAGCGATAAGAACTTGCTCACCCGGACTTGATCAGGTTTAAATAAGTGTAGACTAAGTTGTCCCTGCTGTCTTGTTTCTCTTTAGGAGGTAAGAGAAATGATTAACCTGCCTGAGACTGAAGCCGACATGCTCCCAGGTGACTTTGAGGGCATCACTGAGGCTCTGAAAGGTACAGGCACTAAACATTACATTACGTTAGATTACATTACAGGCATTTAGCCTGTAAAAAAAAAAAAAAAAGTTGGAACAGAGGCAAAATAAAACTGAAAAGTTTATCGGATAATCAAGTAACACCATTTTGGAAGATTCCACAGTTAACAGGTTACTTGCTATCATGATTGGGTATAAAAGGATCATGCACCAAAAGCTCAGTCTTTGCAAGCAAGGATGGGGCGTGGCTCACCACTTTGTGCCAAAATTCATGAGAGAATTATTAATCAATCAAAAACAAACATTTCTTAATGCAAGATTTTCGGTCTTTCAAAATCTACAGTACATAATGTTGTGAAAAGATTCAGGGAATTTGGCGACATCTCGGTGAGTAAAGGGCGAGGTCTGAAACCACTGCTGAATGTGTGTAACCTTTGAGCCCTCAGCCTGAAAAACCATCATGCTAATGTGACAAATATAGCCACATGGGCTCGAGAGTACAGTTGTGGCCAAAAGTTTTGAGACTGACACGAATTTTGGTTTTCACAAAGTTTGCTGCTTCAGTGTTTTTAGATCATTTTGTCAGATGTTTCTGTGGTATACTGAAGTACAATTATAAGCATTTCATAAGTTTAAAAGGCTTTTATTGACAAATACATCAAGTTTATGCAAAGAGTCAATATTTACAGTGTTGACCCTTCTTTTTCAAGACTCCTGCAATTCGCCCTGGCATGCTGGATATCAGCTTCTGGGCCAAATCCTGACTGATGGCAACCCATTCATACGTAATCAGTGCTTGGATTTTATCACAATTTTTGGGTTTTTGTTTGTCCACCCGCTTTTTGAGGATTGACCACAGGTTCTCGATAGGATTAAGATCTAGGGAGGTTCCTGGCCATGGACCCAAAATTTCAATGTTTTGTTCCCCGAGCCACTTAGGGATCACTGTTGCCTTGTGACATGGTGTTCCATCATGCTGGAAAAAGCATTGTTCATCACCAAATTGCTCCTGGATCATTGGGAGAAGTTGCTCTTGGAGGATGTTTTGATACCAGTCTTTATTCATGGCAGTGTTTTTAGGCCAAATTGTAAGTGAGCCCACTCCCTTGGATGAGAAGCGACCCCACACATGAATAGTCTCATGATGCTTTACTGTTGGCATGACACAGGACTCATGGTAGCACTGACCTTTTCTTCTCCGGATAATCATTTTTCCAGATGCCCCAAACAGTCTGAAGGGGGCTTCATCAGAGAAGAAAACTTTTTGCAGACTGCAGACTGGGGTAAAGTTATTTTGACTTTGACAAGGGCCAGATGGTTATGGCTAGATGACTGGGTCTGAGCATCTCCAAAATGGGACATCTTGTGGGGTTTTCCCGGTATGCAGTGGTTAGTACCTACCAAAAGTGGTCCAAGGAAGGATAACCGTGAACAAGTGACAGGGTCATGGGTGTCGAAGGCTCACTCCCTGTGTCCGAAATCACTCACTCATTCACTACTCCCTACATAGGGACTTACTATATAGAGGACTATATAGTGAGCTCATCGGTAAAATGAGGGGAAAAAAAAAAAAACACTTTTGGACACTACTCTGTCGTGCCGTTATTTACGTCATTACTGTCGCACAATTAAAACGTGCCAGATCAGTCGGCTGGTGGGTTTTCAAAATAATAAATACATGTATGTATTTTTGTGATAAATCCATATTATACTGAGCGCATTTCCCACATTAATCAATACAAAGTTCTTTGTGTCTGCTGCGTCTTTCAGTTCTTTTAAATCAAGGCTGAATACTTTTCTTTCTTCTTTGCCGCTGCCTTTTATTACAGGGCTGTGAAAAATTAGCGGAATTCCGCGGATTTGATCACAAAAATACCATTTTTGTAAATAGTGTATTTTTGCAAAAAAAAAAAAAATGTAGCGGTGGGGGAACTCTGCTAATGGCTGGGGACTGTAATCGCCATCGTACAAGTTTTTATATATATATATATATATATATATATATATATATACACGACATCGTAGACCGTTTTACGACACGGCGGCATTTCTTTCTTACCATTTTCGGGTTACTCTTTTCAAACACGTGTTGACAATATAGCTTGTGATTAAGTGATGATAAAAGATTTTTTCGGTATGTCCGTGTCACGGAGAGATATTGTGCAGAGGGAGGATGGCGATAACGACAATGTGAAAAAATTCGACAAGGGAAACGGTATCAAGAATCCGTGGAACTGGCAGTGGCTGGAATTTAAAGTCAGAAATTAACATCTTTATGAACACATCTGAAAGATCAAGGAACCAGGCAAGGCGTACTGCACGTTATACCATCAGGATGTAAATTACGGATCGGGAGGAAGAACACGCTCGGTCGATCATGTCCAGGGAAAGAAATACGCAGGACTGGTGAAATTAAAGCTGTCAAATTACAGATTACCAGGTATTTTATATATTGTTTTCATATTTGTCTGTCGATCATACATGATACTTTTCTTACTAAATGTTTATTAGTGTTATAACTTGTTTTTAATTTGCCTGGGAGGTCCATATCGTGAAATACCGTGACCGAGGTCTTGAAAGTACTGACTGAGGCCCTCTGGGCCGAGGTCAGTATTTAAGGCCGAAGTCACGGTATTTCACCATACGGACCGACCTTAAGCTGGTAAATAATACATTTATTTTTTTCTTTATCAAATTCTAACAGAAAACGAGAGCGCCCGAAAGGGAAAACTGAGCCGAGCCGCCATTTTGAATCCTCATTCACGGCTGTAATGCAAATGGCTTCCTCCTCGGTATACAAGTGCACTTCCATGGCAGGAAAAAAAACTACATTTTGCCGCCTATGTAGTCCCCTATTTATACAAATAGGAGTCATTCAGGATTCAGCCATGTTTTTACTCAGTGTTTTTGCTCGACCAAAGTTATGCAATATAAAGGTCATAATACTGTATAAATAAAGCCATTTGGTGAAACTTTGAAGAAGAGATTGTACTGGTTTAAAGATTTTACCTAATGTAATATTATGTATTAGGATAACATGGTCCAAAATGGGCCTCATTAACTAATGAGATCAAACCGTTAACAAGTTAGAGGTTTTTAGCTTTCTCCTGAAATGTTTTCTTTTATTTCTTCTTCCTCAGGGTAGTAAAACTCGCTTTCGCTGTGAACACTGTCGTTATCGCTATCCATGCTGTAAAATTAATGCTATTTTGAATCCTCATTCACGGCTGGAATGCAAATGGCTTCCTCCTTGGTATACAAGTGCACTTCCATGGCAGGAAAAAAACTACATTTTGCCACCTATGTAGTCCCCTATTTATACAAATAGGAGTCATTCAGGATTCAGCCATGTTTTTGCTCGGCATTAGCAAGTTAGAGGTTTTTAGCTTTCTCCTGAAATGTTTTCTTTTATTTCTTCTTCCTCAGGGTAGTAAAACTCGCTTTCGCTGTGAACACTGTCGTTATCGCTGTCCATGATGTAAAATTAATGCTATTCTCCTGAGAAATGCTGGCAAAAATTTATAAGATTTTTGATAATCTTATAAATAAACCTTGTAAAAAAAAAAAGAGATAAATGTTGACAAAAAATGCTATTATGTTGTTTGTTGTCGTGAACGAGCGAGTCGCCAGAGGTCCATAACCGGGGTCCATAACTGGGGTCCATACCACAGGATACGGACCCGCTGGCCAGCCAATCAGAGTGCAGGATTTGGACCGCGAAAAAAAATAATGTGACTTAAGGGATTTTTCTCCCAAATATATCAGTACCAGTAAAAGCTCCCGACCCCCTGCATTTTTTTCCCTCGGATTTAACGTTTTCCATTTCACAGCCCTGTTATTAAATCAAATTTGAGGCTTTTGATTAATTCCTCGTTCTGCACTCTAACTTTTATTCTTGTATTTTATCTGTCTTATTCTATTTTAGCTTATTTTCTATTCTCTTACTATTTTTAATTGTACTTGAATGTCTGTTTATAATGCATTTCTTCCTCTGTCCATTCACCCCAACTCTTTTTTTCTTTCAGCACGACTGCAATGCATGATGGTATATATTGCTTGGTTATTACCCATCGGTTGGACACTACTTTTCACTGATGCGTTGTGGGATACTATGAGTCCACTATATAGGGTGTAATAATTCTCACTATAAATTCGGACAGCACTACAAAATGGCAAACTCGCTATATAGTCCACTATCCAGTGAGTACGGAGTGATTTCGGACACAGGGCTAGATTTGCATGGGGCACGAAGGCTAGCCCATATGGTCCAATCCCATAGATAGATAGATAGATAGATAGATAGATAGATAGATAGATGGAATTTAAACAAGGAAATTAAATTGTTCAGTGTCTTGAATATTTAATATTAAAGATTCTGCACTAGGCGGCACGGTGGTGTAGTGGTTAGCGCTGTCGCCTCACAGCAAGAAGGTCCGGGTTCGAGCCCCGTGGCTGGCGAGGGCCTTTCTGCGCGGAGTTTGCATGTTCTCCCCGTGTCCGCGTGGGTTTCCTCCGGGTGCTCCGGTTTCCCCCACAGTCCAAAGACATGCAGGTTAGGTTAACTGGTGACTCTAAATTGACCGTAGGTGTGAATGGTTGTCTGTGTCTATGTGTCAGCCCTGTGATGACCTGGCGACTTGTCCAGGGTGTACCCCGCCTTTCGCCCGTCGTCAGCTGGGATAGGCTCCAGCTTGCCTGCAACCCTGTAGAACAGGATAAAATGGCTACAGATAATGAGATGAGATTCTGCACTATTTCTAGGGCCCTATTTAGATGTGTGCTATTGACAATGTTAACTGCTTTGTACAAAAGGTCCGATTTTCCTCATGCCTAATCTCTTCGATTGAAGCATGTGTTCAAATGACACTAAAATTTGATTTGATCTCAAATGAATCATAAGGTTCGGCAAAGACTTGTGGCGTCCATGCCGGCTGGAGCGCACACTGTTGGTTATTAAAGCAAAAAGGTGACCAGAAGAAACTGAAATTCATTGTAAATAATTTTAAGAGTCGACTTTTCACTCTGGTTGTTATCAGTAGTATTATTTGTAATGAAGTTTGTTGTGTTTACATGGTGTGTAGATCTCCCCAGGCCGAGGAAGAGGCTGACGGAGCTAATACTGAAGACGGTGAAAGGGGACGAAGGAAGACGGAAAGCAAATAAACAGTGGGGTTTTCGTTTCCTGCGCAGTCCTGTGGAAGTGCTTCCGGATGCTGATGGGACGAAAGTAGCAGGGATTCGCTTGGCAGTGAACAAACTTGAGGTGAGGATTTATGCATCAGGGCCTGTTCTTGCTTCATTACAGAAGCTTACACAGCTGTACTCCAGCTGGGATTGGCTTCGGAGTGTTATACGTGGCTTTTTGAACATCACAGTTTAATGAGCTATGATGTTGTGTGGTGATATTGCGAGGTAAGAGTTTGAGTTGCTTCTCCTGTATCTGTGCTCAGGGTTTAGGGGAGGACGCTCGGGCTCTTCCCACAGGACAGACCCAGGATCTCGAGTGCGGTCTACTCATCAGTAGTATTGGTTATAAGAGCCTACCTATTGACCCCTCCGTGCCCTTTGACCCTCGCACTTCTACAGTGCCAAACGACAATGGCAGAGTGATGCATACAGCAGGTGAGAGGAAGAAAGGTCAACTGTCGTAGCCTCTTGCCAGGAATGTGTCTGTGTGCCTGATGTCCTGCCACATGTTGCATGACTTTCTGATCCATTTTCTCATATTACATTAATGTCATTTAGCAGATGCTCTTATCCAGAGCCATGGACAACATACCCAGAGCAGCCTGAGGAGCAGTTAGGGTTACATGCTTTGCTCATAGCACTTCAGTCATTCCTGCTGGTCCAGGGAATCAAACTGACAACCTTGTGGTCATAAAGCTGCTTCTCTAACTTTTAGGCCATGGCTTTCCCCCTATGATATGCTAAATGACATGTACAGTGGCATGCAGAAGTTTGGGCACTCTTGCTGAAAACGTCTGTTACTGTGAATAGTTAAGTGAGCAGAAGATGAACTGATCACCAAAAGGCATAAAAGTAAAGACGAGACATTTCTTTTCAGCATTTTATGCAGGATTTGTGTATTATTTTTTGTTTTGTACAATCGGAGAGTGAAAAAAAGAAAAGGAACACTATGCAAAAGTTTGGGCACCCAAATACATTTGAGTTCTCAGGTAACTTTTACCAAGGTTCCAGACTTTTATTGAGCTGTGGCTTGTTCAAATTCTTCATTAGGAAAGGTCAGATGATGCAGATTTCAAAGCTGTATAAATTCTCTGACTCCTCAAACTTGTCCCTAAAATCAACAGCCATGGGCTCCTCTAAGCAACTCCCTCGCATTCTGAATAATAAAATAATTGATGCTCACAAAGCAGGAGAAGGCTACAAGAACGTAGCAAAGTGTTTTCAGGTAGCTGTTTCCTCAGATCATAATGTTATTAAGAAATGGCAGTTAACAGAAACAGTGGAGATCAAGGTGAGGTCTGGAAGATGAAGAAAACTTTCTGAAAGAACTGCTCGTTGGATTGCTAGAAAGGCAAATAAAAACCCCTGTTTGACTGCAAAAGACCTTCAGAAAGATTGAGCAGACCCTGGAGTGGTGGTGCACTGTTCTACTATGCAGCGACACCTGAACAAATACAACCCCGATTCCAAAAAAGTTGGGACAAAGTACAAATTGTAAATAAAAATGGAATGCAATGATGTGGAAGTTTCAAAATTCCATATTTTATTCAGAATAGAACATAGAAAAAATTGGGACAAGGCCATGTTTCCCACTGTGAGACATCCCCTTTTCTCTGTACAACAGTCTGTAAACGTCTGGGGACTGAGGAGACAAGTTGCTCAAGTTTAGGGATAGGAATGTTAACCCATTCTTGTCTAATGTAGGATTCTAGTTGCTCAACTGTCTTAGGTCTTTTTTGTTGTATCTTCCATTTTATGATACGCCAAATGTTTTCTATGGGTGAAAGATCTGGACTGCAGGCTGGCCAGTTCAGTACCCGGACCCTTCTTCTACGCAGCCATGATGCTGTAATTGATGCAGTATGTGGTTTGGCATTGTCATGTTGGAAAATGCAAGGTCTTCCCTGAAAGAGACGTCGTCTGGATGGGAGCATATGTTCCTCTAGAACCTGGATATACCTTTCAGCATTGATGGGGTCTTTCCAGATATACATATCTGGAAAGACCCCATCAATGCTGAAAGGTATATCCAGGTTGCCCATGCCACACGCACTAATGCAACCCCATACCATCAGAGATGCAGGCTTCTGAACTGAGCACTGATAACAACTTGGGTCGTCCTTCTTCTCTTTAGTCCGAATGACACGGCGTCCCTGATTTCCATAAAGAACTTCAAATTTTGATTCGTCTGACCACAGAACAGTTTTCCACTTTGCCACAGTCCATTTTAAATGAGCCTTGGCCCAGAGAAGACGTCTGGACTTCTGGATCATGTTTAGATACGGCTTCTTCTTTGAACTATAGAGTTTTAGCTGGCAACGGCGGATGGCACGGTGAATTGTGTTCACAGATAATGTTCTCTGGAAATATTCCTGAGCCCATTTTGTGATTTCCAATACAGAAGCATGCCTGTATGTGATGCAGTGCCGTCTAAGGGCCCGAAGATCACGGGCACCCAGTATGGTTTTCCGGCCTTGACCCTTACGCACAAAGAGTCTTCCAGATTCTCTGAATCTTTTGATGATATTATGCATTGTAGATGATGATATGTTCAAACTCTTTGCAATTTTACACTGTCGAACTCCTTTCTGATATTGCTCCACTATTTGTCGGCGCAGAATTAGGGGGATTGGTGATCCTCTTCCCATCTTTACTTCTGAGAGCCGCTGCCACTCCAAGATGCTCTTTTTATACCCAGTCATGTTAATGACCTATTGCCAATTGACCTAATGAGTTGCAATTTGGTCCTCCAGCTGTTCCTTTTTTGTACCTTTAACTTTTCCAGCCTCTTATTGCCCCTGTCCCAACTTTTTTGAGATGTGTTGCTGTCATGAAATTTCAAATGAGCCAATATTTGGCATGAAATTTCAAAATGTCTCACTTTCGACATTTGATATGTTGTCTATGTTCTATTGTGAATACAATATCAGTTTTTGAGATTTGTAAATTATTGCATTCCGTTTTTATTTACAATTTGTACTTTGTCCCAACTTTTTTGGAATCAGGGTTGTGTGACCTTCATGAGAGAGTCATCAGAAGAAAACCTTTCCTGCATCCTAGCCACAAAATTCAGTGTCTGAAGTTTGCAAATGAACATCTAAATAAGCCTGATGCATTTTGGAAACAAGTCCTGTGGACTGATGAAATCAAAATAGAACTTTTTGGCCACAATGTGCAAAGGTATGTTTGGAGAAAAAAGGGTGCCAAATTCCAGGAAAAGAACACCTCTCCAACTCTGAAGCATGGGTGTGGATCGATGATGCTTTGGGGTCGTGTTGCAGCCAGTGGCACAGGGCACATTTCATTGGTCGAGGGAAGCATGGATTCGAATAAATACCAGCAAACTCTGGAAGCAAACATCACACCATCTGTAAAAAAGTTGAAGTTAAAAAGAGGATGGGTCCTACAATAAGACGATGATCCAAAACACACCTCAAAATCTACAATGGAATACCTCAAGAGGCACAAGCTGAAGGTTTTGCCCGGGCCCTCACAATCCCCTGACCTAAACATCATTGAAGATCTGTGGATAGATCTCAAAAGAGCAGTGCATGCAAGACAGCCCGAGAAACTTGTAGAACTGGAAGCCTTTTGCGAGGATGAATGTGTGAAAATCCCCCAGGTAAGAACTGAAAGCTTATTAGCTGGCTACAAAAAGTGTTTACAAGCTGTGATACTTGCCAAACGGGGTGTTACTAAGTACTGACCATTTCAGGTGCCCAAACTATTGCTTCAGGTCCTTTTCATTTTTTGGTATTTTACACCTGTAAATGATGGAAATAAAAATGTAATCTTGCAGAAAATATTAAAGAAATGTCTCGTCTTTACCTTTATGCCTTTTGGTGATCAGTTCATCTTCTGCTCACTTAACTATTCACAGTAACAGACATTTTCAGCAAGGGTGTCCAAACTTTTGCATGCCACTGTATATGATAAACATGAAGGGTGCTGATGTTTGCAGGTTTGACTCGAAGTTTTATTTGAGTTTTGGTTGCATTTCATAGATTTTAATTTTCATCAGCGTTGTAGTCGAGTCACTAAACCTCGAGTACGAGTCCAGTCTTAAGTCCCCAGTGTTCAAGTCTGAGTCATTAAAAAAAATTTCGAGTTGAGTCCACTATTGATCCGAGTCGAGTCCAACACTCCAACCGCACCATGTGACGGTGTCTGTTTCAGCGCCATTAACATTAGTTTGTTCCTGAACATGACGTATGAACAAGTGAACGTGCTTCTCTTTATCAGGGAGCGTGAAGTATTCTGTCAGAGATGGTTGGGAGACAGATGGAAGTGCAGAAGGTGTGTTTATTAATACAAGCGAAGACGGTCAACAATCCAGAACCACAGGCAAAATCGTAAAACAGTGAAACAGGCGATGGGTCGAGCGAGGCACAAATAGGCTATCATACAGTGATGCTTGAAAGTTTGTGAACCCTTTATAATTTACTATATTTCTGCATAAATATGACCTAAAACATCATGAGCAGATGGGGGATGTGACCGTGTCTGCTAGACCAGCGGTTCTCAACCTGTTCTGCTTTAAGGCCCACCTATTCATATTTGTAACGAGTCGGGGCCCATTATAAAAGATCCCTAATTATTTTGGCTCATCGATTCTATTACAATCTAATAATCTACTGTAAAGTGTACTAATGGGACGCAACATCACTCCCTGTTACAGATGGGAGCCCAGGAATTAAATAAATTCCATAAAAACAAACTCTTTTTAATTGTAGGTATTGTATTTAAAACTGTGCCAGAAGCCAATATACAGTGGTGCTTGAAAGTTTGTGAACCCTTTAGAATTTTCTATATCTCTGCATACATATGACCTAAAACATCATCAGATTTTCACACAAGTCCTAAAAGGAGATAAAGAGAACCCAGTTAAACAAATGAGACAAAAATATTATACTTGGTCATTTATTTATTGAGGAAAATGATCCAATATTACATATCTGTGAGTGGCAAAAGTATGTGAACCTCTAGGATTAGCAGTTAATTTGAAGGTGAAATTAGAGTCAGGTGTTTTCAATCAATGGGATGACAATCAGGTGCAGGCCTTTCAATTACAAAATTTGGGCCACACCCTGTATTTCTGAATTTGGGCTTTTTCCGTCGTGATTCAGGGTAATTTGGGCTTTTCTGCACGCGCAAAGTACTGTTTTCCCAGGGCTCTGTGTTTTAAACCTGCTGCTACTTATTTAGCTCCAAAGTTATGAATAAATAAAGAAATCTATGAATGTTATTTTTAACCTTTATTGCAAAATGTCTACAGCATTAATCCATCTTGATGTACATGACAAAAATAATTAGAATACAGTTAGTTAGTATTTAAAAGATGTGTTGGGGCCTGAGGAGAGCCTGGCGGAAAGGAGCCTGGGAACGAAAAATCAAGTTCTGCACTGTTGCCATCAAAGAGACAAACCTGTAGCAGACCTGCGACACAAAAGGTTTTTCAGTCACATGACAAGAATTGGCAGCGCAATTCACAGTATGTAGTCGGGTCAAAGATCTTAGTTTAAATGAAAGGCCAGTGTCTAAGACTATCATCAACAAGAGGACCAAGCTCCAAGTCACTGATTCCACCCGCACTTACACAAACTGTGTGTAGTTAAGATGCAAGCTGTATCTTAAATACACACAGCTGTGTCCTGAATAACTCTCTTTTATTCAGTCTTTTACCTGATTTAAATCATATGACGCTAGGTATCAGAGAGATCTTGCAGTTCAGGTCCGATAATGTGGGATATAGGGCTATTTTTAAGTTTTTAAATGATACAGGAATTATTAGAATTTAGCACGATAGGGTGTGAAACGTTCTGGTTCACACTCCAGTCCAGAAGGTGGCGGTAATGCACCTAAAAGCTGTTTACCAACTGCCATAAAATGATATAAAAGAAGAAGAAAGAAGATTTACCTAATGTGGAAATCCCGCTCTGGTCATTGGTATGCGAGTCTCGCTCCTCCACAAAATCATGGCGTGCCGATCGCCGTTGATGGAGAATTCGTGCTCTGTGCGAGGCTTACGGCTAGTTCGACAAACCCAGAACAACATGGGAATGGTGCGGATTTCGTGTCAATTACGAGAAATGCATGCTAATTCTCACTAATTTCGGTGTTTTTAAAGAAGAAAGTCAAGACATTGGGTTTTATGCAGCCAAGTTTATTTAATCAACATTTAGGGGTTTTTTTTGTTTGTTTTTTGTATTTACATTTTTTTTTTTTTGCTTTTGGTAGCATATGTTGGGCACTTGACCTTAATTTGGGCGCCTTTTTAATTTGGGCGCCTACGACGTTATCCGTCACAGGTTTCATGTAATTGAAAGACCTGAGGTGTGAGTGGGCACCCTGTTTTATTTAAAGAACAGGGATCTATCAAAGTCTGATCTTCACAACACATGTTTGTGGAAGTGTATCATGGCATGAACAAAGGAGATTTCTGAGGACCTCAGAAAAAGCGTTGTTGATGCTCATCAGGCTGCAAAAGGTTACAAAACCATCTCTAAAGAGTTTGGACTCCACCAATCCACAGTCAGACAGATTGTGTACAAATGGAGGAAATTCAAGACCATTGTTACCCTCCCCAGGAGTGGTCGACCAACAAAGATCACTCCAAGAGCAAGGCGTGTAATAGTCGGCGAGGTCACAAAGGACCCCAGGGTAACTTCTAAGCAACTGAAGGCCTCTCTCACATTGGCTAATGTTCATGAGTCCACCATCAGGAGAACACTGAACAACAATGGTGTGCATGGCAGGGTTACAAGGAGAAAGCCACTGCTCTCCAAAAAGAACATTGCTGCTCGTCTGCAGTTTGCTAAAGATCACGTGGACAAGCCAGAAGGCTATTGGAAAAATGTTTTGTGGATGGATGAGACCAAAATAGAACTTTTTGGTTTAAATGAGAAGTGTTATGTTTGGAGAAAGGAAAACACTGCATTCCAGCACAAGAACCTTATCCCATATGTGAAACATGGTGGTGGTAGTATCATGGTTTGGGCAAGACAACGACCCTAAGCACACAAGTCGTTCTACCAAAGAATGGTTAAAGAAGAATAAAGTTAATGTTTTGGAATGGCCAAGTCAAAGTCCTGACCTTAATCCAATGGAAATGCTGTGGAAGGACCTGAAGCGAGCAGTTCATGTGGGGAAACCTGCCAACATCCCAGAGTTGAAGCTGTTCTGTACGGAGGAACGGGCTAAAATTCCTCCAAGCCGGTGTGCAGGACTGATCAACAGTTACCGCAAACGTTTAGTTGCAGTTATTGCTGCACAAGGGGGTCACACCAGATACTGAAAGCAAAGGTTCACATACTTTTGCTACTCACAGATATGTAATATTGGATCATTTTCCTCAATAAATAAATGACCAAGTATAATATTTTTGTCTCATTTGTTTAACTGGGTTCTCTTTATCTACTTTTAGGACTTGTGTGAAAATCTGATGATGTTTTAGATCATATTTATGCAGAAATATAAAAAATTCTGAAGGGTTCACAAACTTTCGAGCACTACTGTAGACACTGCAGAATCAAAGACGAGAAACAGGAAATCAGGGATCAGGACACTGTTCCCAACTTTTTTGGAATCGGGGTTGTACAAATCCTAGAAGTGGGAGTGTTTTCTCAATGTTCACATCCCAAAGCATTTCACGTGCACTTACACACATCACAATTGAGAACAAAGTAATTTTCACATCTATTATAAACGCTTGCTTTAATGCTTGTAGCTGTGTGCTTGAGCATTACTAGGTCACATAACCATAATGTGCTAGAAACGTAGAGTCGTATCAGAACCTGTTTTATTGTTTACTGTATTGTTCTGCGCTTTAAGCTCCATGAGTACTTTTTTGTTTGGGCAAGAGAATATTAGGAAAGCGTGAGCACTTCCTGGAGTGCCTTTATACTGAGGGGAGGGGAAAAACGCTCAAGTCATATTTTCTCACAGGCTGTAATGGAATCTTTGGCAAGTTATTACCTGTGGTTGTTATTGTTTCTCTCTCTCTCTCTGAATATAAACTTCAATGAAATCTTTGCAGATTTTCATGTGCATTTTGTTAAAAGATCATACGACTTACTTGGACAGGACGACAGTCCCAGATCCCAGAGATGCACCATAAATAATCACATTATTCCACCTCCCCACATAAAACTAATCCCCCTTGGTGTTTGTCCTGTTTTGTTGCATTACAAGCTGGAATTAAAATGGATTTTGGGAGGGTTAGCACCATTTGATTTACACAACATGCCGACCACTTTAAAAGTGCAATTTTTTTTTAAAATTGCGACCATACCTGTCAACTTTGAGGTTTGAAAAAAAGGGATATTTCCCAGATTTTTAACTCAAAATAAGGGAAAATTTTGGAAAGTCATACCCTTCACCAAAAGTGGGTGTGTAGTTGAATGGGGGCAATTTTCTATCTAGTATTTGTGATTTCCTGTACTCTGGTGCATGTTGGTGATAGCCAAGACCCAAACTCAATATGCTTATGGTTTATAGAGTGCATTTGTGAATAAACTATACATTTATTTTTATTTGCTTTCAGTGGTACCAGTTATTTCTCAAATTAAGGGCTAAAATACGTATCTTATGTTAAAATAAGAAAGGTCATTATATAACCAGTCAATAAATTCAATTCCATTGCAATTTATTATGGTTTTACCATAGTCATGGCCTCGGAACACTAGATAGATGGCCTCGGAAAGATAGATAGATAGATAGATAGATAGATAGATAGATAGATAGATAGATAGATAGATAGAGTAATATAAGATATTAAACCAAGAGTGATTTAAAATGGGTAAGTTTCAGATAGAAAATAAAATAGACAATGAGTGGATAAAACAATTAATACACCAATTAGTTTACACTAGGCTATTTATGAGGTCTTAGCCAGGACATACTTAATGTAAACATGTGTAGCTTACCTTTGATTATTTGGGAGGCTTTCGTTTTCCCCATGGAAAATTTCTTTGCGATGGAAGAGTCTGGGAACATTCCAGCCACGCACTTGTTGAAATCATCAAAGAAAGAGAGGCTAATGTTTTTCTTAGCTATTAGCATCGCCATCTTCACCTCAGACCTAATCAGTGTTGCCAGATACTGCTGACGTTTTCCAGCCCAAAATATGTTCAAAACCCGCCAAAATGCACTTGAAACTGCCCAACTTGGGAGGGAAACCGCCCAATCTGGCAACACTGGACCTAATCACTTGTTCAGCCTCGCCTCCGGACGTAGTTATGTAATTACTGATGCCTGAGAGGGCGGGGACGTGAATTCATGGCCCGACTTCCTGCTGTAAACTCCTGTCAGAGGCGCGTCATGAATTCTGGACCTACCGACTTTTATATAATGTGAAAATACGGGACTTTTATATAATGTGAAAATACGGGATATTTTCGGGAAAATAAAAAAACGGGAAGACAGCGGGAAATAAGTCAAAATAAGGGATTTCCCGGGAAAAACGGGAGGGTTGACAGGTATGATCGCGACACAAAAAATAATTAAGATGGAAAAAACACAGAAATCTGGAGTGTGCATAGGTATCCACCCCTCCAAAGTCAATACTTTGCAGAGACACCTTTTGCTCCAATTACAGCTGCAAGTCTCTTGGGGTATGTCTCTATTAGCTTAGCACATCTAGCCACTGGGATTTTTGCCCATTCCTCAAGGCCAAACTGCTCCAACTCCTTCAAGTGAGATGGGTTGCGTTGGTGCACAGCAATCTTCAAGTTATGCCACAAATTCTCAATTGGATTGAGGTCTGGGCTTTGATGAGGCCATTCCAAGACATTTAAATGTTTCCCTTTAAACCACTACGGTGGCACTTTAGCAGTATGTTTAGGGTCATTGTCCTGCTGGAACGTGAACCTTCATCCCAGTCTCAAACCTCTGGCTGACTCAAACAGGTTTTCCTCCAGAATTGCCCTCTATTTAGTGCCATCCATCTTTCCTTCAGTCCTGACCAGCTTTCCTGTCCCTACAGATGAAAAACATCCCCACAGCATGATGCTGCCACCACCATGCTTCACTGTAGGAATAGTGTTCTCCAGGTGTTGGGTTGGGATGTGTTGGGTTTGCGCCACACATGGCGGTGAAATCTTTTGCAGATTTGCATGCGTAGTTTGTTAAAAGATCATACAACTGATTTGGACAGGACTTCATCATCATCATATTCCCTTTGTGGAGTGTCCTCCTTAGGGTGCTTCTGTCTTGGTAGGAAGAATCCTGTCGAGCAGTTGCAAGAAGCCTGATTTATCCATCATTGTACGTCTTATCTGTTCTGTGTCTAAACCCAAAAGTTTTTCAAATTTTGACCACTTAGGAGATCTTGTGTCGAACAGTAGTTGTTTTGGGAGTTCATCGTTGCCCATACGACATGTGTGTGCAATACGGTATATCTTAATTGTTGTTTATGGCAGAATAGTTTAATGGGAAGGGTCTTTGTTTACTCACGTAGTTCTGCATTTGATATTTCAAAGCTCCAGTCTATCTCTCCCTCGATATCTTTATCTTGATTATTTCTGTCGGGTGCGTTTTTACGCTTAAATCCACCTTTTACCGTTTTACGAAGGAGGCCATGCCATCCAACTTCAATTTTACTCATTTCTCGTGCATTTAACTGCCATGCCTGTACACTGCACAACAGCTTTGATCGAACACACGCTGTGAGGAACTTTAGTTGATAGATGGATGCGACGGTCAGTTAGAATGTGTTTTAACTCGTTCCATTTTTGAAAAGCGGCTCCAATCCTAGTACCAAGGAATGCAGAATTGTCACCAGAGTTCATGATGGTATCTCCAAGGTATTTAAAGCTACCTACATTTTTGATCTTATCACCAAGGCAAATGAGACACTCCTTACTTTTCACCTCCTCATCCACATTATAGGCCATCGTGGCCGTCTTAACATAAGATATTTGCAATTCAAAGCAAGTGAAAGTGTTGTCGTCAACCTGCAGAACATTTTGAAGCTCCTCAATGGATTCTGCAAAAATGGTTATCCGATTTTCCCCATTTGCTCGTGCTTTTTTTTTACGAAGTTCTCATGGCGACACCTCATTTGGGATACGATATTTGATCTTGAAGCTAGTGTCTGGGCATGCGTTATGCTTTAATATTTCATGGCGGGCAATTCTTACAACAAAGTCCATATACACGTTGAAAATGGAAGGGGATTCCAGAGCACCTTGTCAACATCCAACTAGAGTTGATGTCAAGCTGTCTCTTTGATGAACGCTTTTGTGCAGGTCTACTACAATCCCAGAGACGCACCATAAATAATCACATTATTCCGCCTTCCCACAAAACTAATCCAGTCTGAATAGGGCTTCAGTCTGAGTAAGAATTACAGCTCAAGTGACTGACTGACTGAAATACGAGCTGTTGTAATTTTTTCTCTTTGGAGACGAGTGTATGAATACACTGCGCATTATACAACAACGATGGAATGAACATAATTTAAAAAGTACAAACCTGGTGCTTTGTCTGAATTTGTGCCAAGTGAAAAAGTAAATTCACGCCACGATATTTAAGTAAATGTAATATTCCTGAACTCTATTTCTAGGAGGAAATTAAGGGTGCTGTGTTTTGATTTAAAAAAAAAGACGCGTTTTGTGAATGTCTGTATGACCTTTTTATAGCAGCAAGTGCAAACTTTTAAGATGTTATTGAATATATAAGCAGTGTGGTTTATTACTGTAAGTGCGTAAGGTAGCATATCGTTCTAGGCAGATACTAAGACCATGTAAGTGCATGGGATCGTTTGAGAAGCAGCTGATGTTTCTTCGAGCTGACTTGCTTATTTGTAATAAATGAGAGAAATGTAAATATCTCTGGATGATGCCGTTTGCCAAATGCAGTCACTGTAAAACATGTGTGTTTGTGTTCAGGGCTGTACTGTAGTGGCTGGGTAAAGCGTGGGCCGACTGGTGTGATTGCAACAACTATGAATGACAGCTTTGAAACAGCACGAATTCTCCTGAAAGATGTGGACTCAGGAGCACTCGACCTGTCCGTCAACAAAGCCGGTGCTCAGGAGATTACAGTCTTACTGAAGACTCGAGGTAACATACATGCACACAGTTACAAATTATATACAACCCCGATTCCAAAAAAGTTGGGACAAAGTACAAATTGTAAATAAAAACGGAATGCAATAATTTACAAATCTCAAAAACTGATATTGTATTCACAATAGAACATAGACAACATATCAAATGTCGAAAGTGAGACATTTTGAAATTTCATGCCAGCAACACATCTCAAAAAAGTTGGGACAGGGGCAATAAGAGGCTGGAAAAGTTAAAGGTACAAAAAAGGAACAGCTGGAGGACCGAACTGCAACTCATTAGGTCAATTGGCAATAGGTCATTAACATGACTGGGTATAAAAAGAGCATCTTGGAGTGGCAGCGGCTTTCAGAAGTAAAGATGGGAAGAGGATCACCAACCCCCCTAATTCTGCGCCGACAAATAGTGGAGCAATATCAGAAAGGAGTTCGACAGTGTAAAATTGCAAAGAGTTTGAACATATCATCTACAGTGCATAATATCATCAAAAGACTCCGAGAATCTGGAAGAATCTCTGTGCGTAAGGGTCAAGGCCGGAAAACCATACTGGGTGCCCGTGATCTTCGGGCCCTTAGACGGCACTGCATCACATACAGGCATGCTTCTGTATTGGAAATCACAAAATGGGCTCAGGAATATTTCCAGAGAACATTATCTGTGAACACAATTCACCGTGCCATCCGCCGTTGCCAGCTAAAACTCTATAGTTCAAAGAAGAAGCCGTATCTAAACACGATCCAGAAGCGCAGACGTCTTCTCTGGGCCAAGGCTCATTTAAAATGGACTGTGGCAAAGTGGAAAACTGTTCTGTGGTCAGACGAATCAAAATTTGAAGTTCTTTATGGAAATCAGGGACGCCGTGTCATTCGGACTAAAGAGGAGAAGGACGACCCAAGTTGTTATCAGCGCTCAGTTCAGAAGCCTGCATCTCTGATGGTATGGGGTTGCATTAGTGCGTGTGGCATGGGCAGCTTACACATCTGGAAAGACACCATCAATGCTGAAAGGTATATCCAGGTTCTAGAGCAACATCTGCTCCCATCCAGACGACGTCTCTTTCAGGGAAGACCTTGTATTTTCCAACATGACAATGCCAAACCACATACTGCATCAATTACAGCATCACGGCTGCGTAGAAGAAGGGTCCGGGTACTGAACTGGCCAGCCTGCAGTCCAGATCTTTCACCCATAGAAAACATTTGGCGCATCATAAAACGGAAGATACGACAAAAAAGACCTAAGACAGTTGAGCAACTAGAATCCTACATTAGACAAGAATGGGTTAACATTCCTATCCCTAAACTTGAGCAACTTGTCTCCTCAGTCCCCAGACGTTTACAGACTGTTGTAAAGAGAAAAGGGGATGTCTCACAGTGGTAAACATGGCCTTGTCCCAACTTTTTTGAGATGTGTTGTTGTCATGAAATTTAAAATCACCTAATTTTTCTCTTTAAATGATACATTTTCTCAGTTTAAACATTTGATATGTCATCTATGTTCTATTCTGAATAAAATATGGAATTTTGAAACTTCCACATCATTGCATTCCGTTTTTATTTACAATTTGTACTTTGTCCCAACTTTTTTGGAATCGGGGTTGTACTGTATACACAATTGCATTGCATATAATCACTTGAAATGCTTTTTAATTAACAGGTGTGCCTCGTCAAAAGGTAATTAGTGCAATTTTTGTCGCTCAATGCATTCGAGATCAAACAGTAAATAATAAAAATACAGTAAACAGCCCTATTCAACACCACAACTGTAGTAATCCATATTATGTCAAGAACCAAACAGCTATGTAAAGAGAAACGACACCCATCATTACTTTAAGACATCTTTTATTTGATAAAAATAAAGAAAAAACATTGAATTAGATGGTGTGTCCAAACTTTTGACTGGTAGAGCAACGGCTACAGTTATCGACAGTCCATAATTATCGACACCTTTTCAGATTTACCAATAAAAAACAATCTTACAAAGGTGAGTTTCAGTTCCAGCAGTTATTATTGGTTAATTAATCAACCGGAAGACCCGCCTCGCCATTTGATCTTGTCATCTGATGATACAGTTCGTTACCGGAGATGGAATTTTTTTAGCACGATCAGCAGTTTGAGGAAAACCCGGACGTTATCATCGCAGGTAAGCGTGGTGGAAAGATCATGGACATGTTTTTACTGATCAAATTCACTATCTCCTCGTCGAAACCTACTTTGTTTCTTACGCTTTCATTTGACAGCTGCCATTCTGTATTTAAGCGCGTGTTTGAGAAGTCACATGCGTGAGGTGTCGATAATAGTGATCACTT
Source organism: Neoarius graeffei (assembly GCF_027579695.1). NCBI lineage: Eukaryota > Metazoa > Chordata > Actinopteri > Siluriformes > Ariidae > Neoarius > Neoarius graeffei. Next base: position 70,726,879 of record NC_083582.1, on the reverse strand, counting down.
TCACCGGTGTCCACCATTATCGACACCCTGTGGAATTAAGGGACATTTACAACTGTTATGGATCGATCTTTGTGTAATGTTGTTGAAGTACTTAAAAAAATAAAAGTGCTGTGATTTTATATATATTTTTTCTGATTCATAACAGAATGGAATGTTTGTAGAGCATTTTGGAATCTGATTGCAATAAATAGAATTAGAGCAGAATTAAATTCCTAGCATATAAAAAAATTACATGCTTGATGTATTCAGATTTTTCTATTCCATTCAGATTTTTTTTTTTTTTGCAGTTTGTTGTAAATATCTACCACATATTACAATATCAGCAGACATTTTATATTTTTAGATGTAAATTTACAATCTCAATGAAAAAAAATCACTTGTTTGAAAATACTGAAGCTCCACCAATCTGAATCTAATTGCAACAAATTAGAGCATTGTTTGAATTATTGGTAAACTACAAAACTAGAAATTAATACAAACAACAGCAAATGATTAACAAAATGTGATTTATGAAAATACTTAGTGGGTAGAAAGTGGAACAAAAAGATTTTCTGACGCAGGTTAAACATTATCAGTTTATTTGTTTACAAACATTAGAATTACTTACTCATTTACGTAAGCACCGACATTTGATATATTTATATAAAATATATTTTGTACTAAATATAAGTCTATGTAAAACAAATTTTAAATAAAAACTGTTTTGTTAATACCACAAACTGATTTTTTTTTTTTTTTAAATAATCATCTGGATGTCGATAATTGTGGAACGATGTCGATAACTGTGGACATGGGTGTCAATACTTGTGGAACCGTGTCATGTGATCTGATACACTAAGTAATCGGGAGTCAACTCATTTTTTTCCAGTGGAAGTTTGAGTAATTATTCATGCACGATTTATATATTGAAAGTCTTTTCTACTTTTGCAACGGCCAAAAGATCGTTAAGGTGTTGATAATTGTAGCCGCCGCTCTACTATTAATAATAATAATAATAATAATAATAGTAGTAATAATAACGAAACTGACATGGTTAATTTTAATGACCAGGTATTTCTGTAATTAGACCATGCTCGTGGGCATGTGATGTCATCACTGTTTACAAAGATGGAAAATTTTCTATTATCTCTTCGTCAGTTGTTTGTTGCCTCAACCCTTGAAGGAATTATGTAAAACGTCCCGTCTAAAACAGCTGAGCTTGAATTTCTGGTCCGAAGAAGTCAAAATGAGACGACTGTAAGACAGATTGTGGTTGGTGAGTGGATGTTTGACTGATGACACAATCCTGAATATGAATATAAGAGACAAGGCTGAAAACTGACGCTGGATGCCTGTGATCTTCAGGCCCTCCGGAGGCACTGCATTAAAAGCAGACACGTGTGTGTAGTGGAAATCACTGTATGGGCTCAGGAACACTTCAGAAAACCATCGTCTGTGAAAACACTTCATTACTGCATCCACAAATGCAAGTTAAAACCAGATATAAACAATATCCAGAAACACCGCCACCTTCTCTGGGCCCGAGCTCTTTTATGATGGACTGAGGCAAAGTGGAAAATTGTCCCGAGGTCTGACGAAACAAAAGTAGAAATTCTTTTTTTTTAGAAATCATGGACACCACGTCCTCCAGGCTAAAGAGGAGAAGGACCATCCGGCTTGTTATCGGTGCACAGTTCAAAAGCAGCATCTGTGATGGTATGAGGGGTCATTAGTGCACATGACATGGACAGCTTGTACATCTGGGAAGGCATCATTAATGCTGAATGATATATACTGTATACACGTTTCAGAGTGATATGCTGCCATCCAGACAAAATTTTTTTCAGGGAAGGCCTTCCTTCTTTCAGCAAGACAATGCCAAACCACTTTCTGTACATGTTAAAACTGCATGGCTGCGTAGTAAAAAAGTCCGGGTGCTAAACTGGCCTGCCTGCAGTACAGACCTGTCTCCCATTTAAAACATTTGGGGACCCCAAATTGTTGAGCAACTGAAACTGTATATCAGGCAAGAATGGGACAACGTTTCTCTTTCAAAACTCCAGCAATTGGTCTCTTCAGTTCCTAAACGTTCAGATTGTTGTTAAAAGTAGAGGTGATGCAACACAGTGGTAAACGCGCCCCTGTCCCAACTTTTCTAAAACGTGTTGCTGACATCAAATTCAAAATGAGCATATATTTTTCAAAAAACAGTAGAACTTCTCAGTTTCAACATTTTGATATGTTGTCTTTGTACTATTTTCAATGAAATATAGGGTTTCCATGATTTGCAAATCTTCACCTTCTGTTTTTATTTACAGTTTACACAGCGTCCCAACTTTTTTGGAACTGGGGGTGTATTGTTTTGGAATATATTTGCAATCCCCTGCATTCCTGCAACATCCAAAAGAGTTTCTAAGTTCTACTAATACGGAGAAAACACTGAATGAATATACTGTTGATGCCAAGAAAAATCCAAAAACAATAATTTGGCCTTCATGACTTTAGAGTGTACATGAACTTACAGATTTGTCGAAATAAGGAACTGTTGTTTTCAGCTACCAAAAAAAAAGACAGTTTAATAATAATTTTTTAAAAAGCTGTGTGTTTTTGCAGTCTTATCCTATATCTTTATTTGAAGGGTCAGGATGTGTCTTCTATTTTCAGATGTGAGACCAGTGTACTTCTCAGACTGGGAGAAGATCAACGCGGAGGAGGTTCGGAGAGGAGAAGCTCTGGGAAAGCCCCGGGAAAAAGTCGTGGATGTGAGAGAGATGCTGGACGTAGCCTGGTCCTGATCCTGACTCAAAAATATTTGACTGATTTGATTGAGGTCATCAAATCTCATCTCGTCACACTACGTATGTGGTGATTTTAATTAAGGATGAGATTGTCTAATGTACATTTATCTCGCGTCAGATTAAACAGCAGCTTGAAATGTTCCAATCTGCAGCTTTTTATTTTGCTCAGAGTCTGGATGAGGAAAAAATGCAAAGAAGGTAATTTTTAATGTCTTAGCTTTTAATATGTAACCATATGAACTTTTTCGGATTGGGTTTATAAATCATTGGGGCAGTAAACGGAATCCTGTGCCAAGATATGAAATCGTGGAAAAATAGTTAAAGATTATAAAGCAACATGGCCACTTGCTGTGAAAACCCGTTTCCAAAAACAGTTAAGATGCCAGCCCTGTGATGACCTTGTCCAGGGTGTACCCGGCCTTTCGCCCGTAGTCAGCTGGGATAGTCTCCAGCTCGCCTCCGACCCTGTAGAACAGGATAAAGCAGCTAGAGATAATGAGATGAGAGAAGTCAAGATGCCCTTTGTTTTAAGACCGAGTTCAAGAGTCCGTGAACACTATGAAGTCTCCTGTAAGGGTGCGCTTCCGTTGCAGCTGGGATTACTCTCATTTTGGCAAGACATCAGCCTGGGTGGCCGTGACGTAACACTATGGATTGTGCAAGCAGGTTTTGGTTTACATTATGATTATGCAACCTAAAAAATTGTATCATGCTTTCTCTGTTTTAACATGTCGAGTTCCATTTTGAACAGAACTATTGGCATTATTGAACAGTCTCAGTCTGAAATAATGTGATTAGGGAAAGGATGGTTTCAACTGGAAGGAATTTGACTTCAGTTACAGCCTTAAAGTAAAACAAACATACAAACAAACAACAAAAAAAAAACCTCAGTTAAGCAGTAAACAAGTACAAGAAGAAAGGTACAGTTAGGTCCATATATATTTGGACACTGACACAAATTTTGTTTTTTTTTTTTTACCTGTTTACTGAAACATATTCAAGTGATAGTTATATAATGGACATGGACATAAAGTCCAGACTTTCAGCTTTCGTTTGAGGGTATCCATATTCAAATTGGATGAAGGGTTTAGGAGTTTCAGCTCCTTAACCTGTGCCACCCTGTTTTTAAAGGGACCAAAAGTAATTGGACAATTGACTAAAAGGCTATTTCATGGGCAGGTGTGGGCAATTCCTTCGTTATGTCATTCTCAATTAAGCAGATAAAAGGCCTGGAGTTGATTTGAGGTGTGGTGCTTGCATTTGGAAGATTTTGCTGTGAAGAAAACATGCGGTCAAAGGAGCTCTCCATGCAGGTGAAGCAAGCCATCCTTAAGCTGCGAAAACAGAAAAAAACCCATCCAAGAAATTGCTACAATATTAGGAGTGGCAAAATCTACAGTTTGGTACATCCTGAGAAAAAAAGAAAGTGCTGGTGAACTCATCAATGCAAAAAGACCTGGACACTCACAGAAGACAACAGTAGTGGATGATGACAGAATAATTTCCATGGTGAAGAGAAACCCCTTCACAACAGCCAACCAAGTGAACAACACTCTCCAGGAGGTAGGCGTATCAATATCCAAATCTACCATAAAGAGAAGACTGCATGAAAGTAAATACAGAGGGTTCACTGCACGGCGCAAGCCACTCATAAGCCTCAAGAATAAAAAGGCTAGATTGGACTTTGCTAAAAAAAAAAAATCTAAAAAAGCCAGCACAATTCTGGAAGAACATTCTTTGGACAGATGAAACCAAGATGAACCTCTACCAGAATGATGGAAAGAAAAAAGTATGGCGAAGGCGTGGTACAGCTCATGATCCAAAGCATACCACATCATCTGTAAAACACGGCGGAGGCAGTGTGATGGCTTGGGCATGCATGGCTGCCAGTGGCACTGGGTCACTTGTGTTTATTGATGATGTGACACAGGACAGAAGCAGCCGGATGAATTCTGAGGTATTCAGAGACATACTGTGTGCTCAAATCCAGCCAAATGCAGCCAAACTGATTGGTCGGTGTTTCATAATACAGATAGACAATGACCCAAAACATAAAGCCAAAGCAACCCAGGAGTTTATTAAAGCAAAGAAGTGGAATATTCTTGAATGGCCAAGTCAGTCACCTGATCTCAACCCAATTGAGCATGCATTTCACTTGTTAAAGACTAAACTTCAGACAGAAAGGCCCACAAACAAACAGCAACTGAAAACCGCTGCAGTAAAGGCCTGGCAGAGCATTAAAAAGGAGGAAACGTAGCGTCTGGTGATGTCCATGAGTTCAAGACTTCAGGCAGTCATTGCCAACAAAGGGTTTTCAACCAAGTATTAGAAATGAACATTTTATTTACAATTATTTAATTTGTCCAATTACTTTTGAGCCCCTGAAATGAAGGGATTGTGTTTAAAAAATGCTTTAGTTCCTCACATTTTTATGCAATCATTTTATTCAACCCACTGAATTAAAGCTGAAAGTCTGAACTTCAACTGCATCTGAATTGTTTTGTTCAAAATTCATTGGGGTAATGTACAGAACCAAAATTAGAAAAATGTTGTCTCTGTCCAAATATTTATGGACCTAACTGTGCTTGTACAATATACTGTATATTTAAGTTATTCCATGAAATCGAGTCGTACATGAGCTTGACAGCTGACGAGGCGCGTAGCACTGAGTTGGCTATGAAACATGTATGATAAGATTGAGTGGAATAACAGTTTTATTCTATCCACATTCACTGGATTTTGAGAAACGGAGCATTTTTATTTCTTTGCAAATTCGATCAATAAAAACTTTATACAAAACGTCCAACAAAACTTCCGCTTAGAATGTAAACAAACCGGCAAAATGACAGGAGCAATTTGTGAAAAATGCAATAATAATAATAATTGTTGAAAAAAAAAGAGATGTTCTTATTAAATACTTTTTACATTTTTTGGGTTTTGTTCTCGAGTAGAGTTTTTATTTCATCCTCGGTTGGTTCAGTAACACGCGCTGCCATTTTCTTCTTCTTCTTCTTTAGGGTTTTTTTTTGGTGGTTACTTCAAGGTGCAGTAGCGCTACCTACTGAGCTGGAGTGTGAAACAGGAGGTTTTTTTGGGGGGGGTTCCCTTATAAAATCCTTATAAGATGCAAAATAAAATCCATCCATCCATTATCTGTAGCTGCTTATCCTGTGCAGGGTCACAGGCAAGCTGGAGCCTATCCCAGCTGACTACGGGCGAAAGGCGGGGTACACCCTGGACAAGTCGCCAGGTCATCACAGGGCTGACACATAGACACAGACAACCATTCACATTCACACCTACGGTCAATTTAGAGTCACCAGTTAACCTAACCTGCATGTCTTTGGACTGTGGGGGAAACCGGAGCACCCGGAGGAAACCCACGCGGACACGGGGAGAACATGCAAACTCCGCACAGAAAGGCCCTCGCCGACCACGGGGCTCGAACCCAGGACCTTCTTGCTGTGAGGCGACAGCGCTAACCACTACACAACCATGCTGTAATATTAATAACAATAAACCTTCAGAATAAATACAAACCTCCAATGTTTGACAGAAACACAAAGTGTCGCTCGAATGTCCTGAATTGTACTCCATGGCATCTTTTTTTTAGCACTCTGCACCAATGCCTCACGAGGTTGCACATGTCTGTGTTGCTCTTACACTGCAGTAGGCAGGTCAGTGTGTCTGCATTCAGGTTCTTTCTGCTCTCTGTGTGTATCTTGCTGACTTGAGAGAAAACTCTCTCACCGTCAGCATTACTGTGGGGTAAACGGAGCACCGCCCCGTTACTCTCCTCATCTGAGGAAGTCCGTCCTCTCCCATGACTGTCTTTTCCTTCAGGATGTCCGTAAAAGTAAACAAGTGAACAATGTCTGGTTGCGGGGCAATTTAACGTTAGACAGGAATCCAGTCTATGAAATCTTAACGTGAAACTTGCTGCGCGACCCGACACTAGAACCAATTAACACGGACACTAATCTTATCGCTCATGTCAACGGAGCAGGAAGTTGCATAATCGATGTTTATCAGAGTCCAGCATTTGCACATTTGGTATGAGACAGGATTGCTCACAATTTATTTTCCGAATAAACAATTGTTTGACATTTGATTTTTGGTGAGAAATTCCCGTATAGATAAACATATATACGGCCGTATAGGTTCATTTTTGTTGAAAATCCGTATGAATTACAGCAAAACCATATAACTTGACGTATGTATTCTTTTACCTATTTCTGTTTCTTTTAAATACTTGATGATCAAGTGATATATCGGACTTGATGCTCTCCGCCATTTTGTTTTTCTCTACTCACAGTATATGAGCTGATAGCCTAGTAGTAGAGTAGCCAATCGGAGCGCACGATTGCTCATATCCAGTGAATGCAGAGAGAATGGAAAGAAATATATACAGTACCAGTCAAAAGTTTGGACACGCCTTCTAATTCAATTTATTTTTATTAATTAAAAGACATTTTATTGCCCTGTAATACATGGATGTATATAAAATATACCGGGATGATAAAGTAACTTTTAACTGCTGAAACTGATAGCAAAAACAAAATAATTACCCTTGCCATTCCAATATTTTCGGAGGGGATTGTAAATTCTGAAACAATTCTTCATTGTTAGTAACAACGTTGGAGTCAAGTCACCCGAGTCCAGTCTCGAGTCCCCAGTGTTCAAGTCCAAGTCATTAAAAAATTTTAAAGTCAAGTCCGAGAACAAGACTCCAACCGCACCATTTGACGGTGGCTGTTTCAGCGCCATTAACATTAGTTTGTTCCTGAACACGATGTATGAACAGGTGAACGTGCTTCTCTTTATCAGGGAGTGTGAAATATTCTGTCAGAGATGACTGGGAGACGGCTGTAAGTGCAGAAGGTGTGTTTTTTAATACAAGTCAAGATGGTAAACAATCCAGAACGGCAGGCAAAATCGTAAAACAGTGAGACAGGCGATGGGTCGAGCGAGGCACAAACAGGCTATCGTAGACTCGGCAGAATCAAAGACGAAAAACAGGAAGTCAGGAAACCAAACAAGGAAATAAGGCTCGGTAATGTATCAGCAATGCAACTCAATACTTCGCAAAGTAAGTGTGTTTTCAGAGTTTTTATATCGGCGCACTGATTACACCTTAATCCTATGCAGGTGCCAGACGTTTATGGCATGTGCGAGAGTCCGCTTGGTGCGCGCGCTGTCCGGAGCGCACCCCAGAGTCTATCTGATGCACATACCAAGGCACGCAGCTGTGACACTCTTACACGAAATTAGTACAAAAATTAATGTAGACATAAATATCTTATGGCAAATTATTATAGCATGTTACAAAAAATAAAGAAAAAGTCCGAGTCTCCAATTTACGAGTCCGAATGCAGTTAATGTACAAGTCCGAGTCATCAGTGCTCAAGTCCAAGTCGAGTCACAAGTCATTAAAATTAGGGCACGAGTCGGACTCGAGTACTACAAGCCTGGTTAGTAATTTTACTGAAATGTTGAAATTTTCCACATGGTTTGTTTAGAACTATTTAGGTTACTAATTTATTTGCGTCTTGCCGTAGTGTCCCATTTCAGGATTTTTGTCACAAATGGAACTCTGTATTAATGCACCTAATTAATATGCGTCTCTCTTCACACCACACTGGCTTTGTTTCACTACTGTTTTAATATTACTGCTCTTGTCAATGTCTTGTCACTGTTTCCCTCAGGGAATCCAAATTACTATCTCAATAACCTTTATCTGCTCAGGTTGTTGTATGAGTCATGAGAAGACGGAGATAATAAGGCAACAGAATCTGAGATTTCATGTGCTGAGAAGGTATTCTGATCTGACAATGTCTGTAAACTGTAAAACCTCAGATGTGTTCTGCATTTTAGTACGCACAATGAAGCCTTGGAATGAATACATTAAGTAATTAATGTTATTTTTATATATTAAATAATCTAATAATAAATGTCTAAAGGCTATTATTTATGTGAATTGATTGATTTCAATCTGTATATATTATATTTATCAGAAGGACTGGCAGATGGGTGCGTGCGATGTTGGTAGTTATTTAACAGTTATTCCACAAAATCGAGTCGTACATGAGCTGATAGCTGATGAGGTGCGTAGCACCGGATTGTCTGTAAAAGAGCCCTGCACTCCCGCGGGACCCGACACAAAGCAGTGAGTTTTGAAAGCTCATTGCGGGCGCGGGCGGGAGTGCACAATGCGGGCGCGGGCGGGAGAGGTGATAAGCTGCAGTCCCGCTAACTAAAAACGTGTTTAAAATAAAATTGATAAATTATTAATTTATGTCTATCATATATAATTTGTGCTGGATATTTTATTTGGCATTAATAAAAACATTTTAAGATGCCTAAATTTGCGGATGTGGTCTGTTTCCGATTCCTTTCCGCTCTTCCGTGTTTGAGATCTCCGATCATGGCAGAAGAGCAGAGCTCCTCTAGTGAAGCTCACAGTACTTCAGAAGTAAGTGCTGCTTTAAAAAGAGGTACATTTACCATTATAAAGTCAAGAGTCTTGAAATCAGACATTTAGAACGTGAACTGTAGATATTTATGCTCAAATCCACTCAAAGTAGGGGGCGGGGCACCATCACGCTGTGTCTTTAAATTATATTAATTTCTTATAGGCCTACTTGTATTTCCTAGAATGTAAATGTGAGGAGTGACATATAAGCTATGTGCAATGTACAATATGTGTCAGATAACGGAATCCAGGGACACATGTTGGCCCGGGGGCATTTTGAGTTATTGACAGATTCAGAAAGTACAGTTTCTAAGCTTTCCGATGATGCCTTCCATGTGGAGATCTGACAATAGTTGAAGAATGTGTGGCCTTTTGAAAGTGCATACCTCTTAAAACAGAAAAGGGAGAAAATCGCCCTCAAAGTTTTCCATCTCCGCTACTCTGGGTGTAGGGCGGGCACATAATGGTGCTCATTTGCATGACATTAAGGAAAGCCCTACCCCCTACGAGCTAGCACGATACTACTTTCATGTAAACAAATCACCACGTCAATTTTCCTTCCATGCAAAGTATGCCCAACACAATTATGAAGTACAAAAATAAGTCCTAAAGTATACTTGAACGTTTTGTGGTTGAAAAATTACTCACACCGTAAGAAAGAAAGATAGCACGATGATGACACAACTAACACAACGCTAGTTTCATGTAAAGCCTCGGTCACAACCGGCCGTACGTGCTCCTACGGCCGGTGTACATGCAAAAAATGCAAGAAACGCGCGGAGGGCGCGCATGAAACGCACGAGAGCGCGCGTGTGACGTGCTGATTTTCGAGCCGCAGACCGGCCACAGAGGTTCGTTGTCATGTCAAACAAACTCTACGGGCGCTTACGTTTTTTTCAGGTTTCAAGACAAACTTACGGCCAATGCGCGTCTTTCTCCACGAACAAAAAAAAAAACGCAGCGATTTGGGGAAACGCCAAAAATAGCACGGCCAAAAAATCGTACGTCCGGTTGTGACCTAGGCTTAACCAAACCACAACACTCTCCGTTACATGCAAAAATAACCACACAGCCTTAGATTAATAAACTTACCCCATCAGAAAGAGAAACGTCGCCGTGCACACATCAATGCCTCCGATGGAATGTAGTCCTAGAACGGTCCGTGTATCATCCGATCATTCAAGTATTCCATTCAATCTGGAAAACGAGGTTGGGGTTTTTTTGCTAGAAATGTTTATCTCCGATGTAAATACCGTGTGTCTGTTTGCTTCGCGGTGTTTCAGCTCCTCTGCGCTCTGTTTAGCTTGCTCATTCCATAGTGAAATTACACGCCTGTATGCAGTTAAGTAGCCACGCGCTCAGCTCGTATCATACAGCTGATTCATGAAAAAAAACCAAAAGACTTAAATCATCATGTGAATGGCCCATATGGTAATTTACCCACACCCCCCAGCAGGCTACAGTCCTGACAAAAACGAGACAATTTGCAACAAAAAATGTATGCTTTTCCAACAAAACAATCTATTATCTGAAATACTGATTGCATTCTTCAAGATCTCAACTTGCACATGATGGAAAAAAACAAATCACAAATTTCGAAAAAAAAATGCTTCTTTTGCGATTATCTCGGATTCGTTTCGGCCGACATGCGTCCCTGGATTCGGTGAGGGGTCACATATTCTTAATATCCACTGTAGATTTTGGTAGGTGTGTTGGGTATCTCTGTAAAGCCTCAGCTGCGCATGCCGCCTGGCAACGCGCACCCTCGCTACGTGCACTAGGTGAAGGATCGGTCAGTGTAGAGCTCAGCTAAGCTCAGCATGTTTAATTCCCCAAGCCAATGACAAGAACTTTCGTGAGAAATAACGCGAATGTCTGCATCATGCGGGATTTGCGAGCGGGAGCGGTACAAAATATGGCAGGCGGGAGCGGGACTGAAAATCATAATTCTTTGCGGGAGCGGGACTGCACAATGTGGGAGTGGGACTGAAAATTCTGTCCCGCGCAGACCTCTAGTCTATAAGCCATGTACGACGAGATTGAGTGGAATAGCACTTTTATTCTATCCACATTCACTGGATTTTGAGAAATGGAGCATTTTTATTTTTTGCAAATTCGATGAATAAAAACTTTTATTCAAAATGTCTGACAAAATAATTTCTGTTTAGAATGTAAACAAACCAGTGAAATGACAGCAGCAATTTGTGAAAAATGCAATAATTATTTTTTTAAAAATGTTCTTACCATCAAATACTTTTATTCCACATTTTTCTGCACTTTTTTTTTGGGGGGGGGGTTGTTTCGTTTTCGAGTAGTTTTTATTTCGTCCTCGGTTGCTTCAGCAAGACGCTCCGCCATTTTGTTTTTCTCTACTCGCGGTATATGAGCTGATATCCTAGTAGTACAGTAGCCAATCAGAGTGCACGATTGCTCATATCCAGTCAATGTGGATAAAATAAATACAAATGTTCTCTCGCTTTGAATTATTCAGTTAACTGTCAAATAGATATGTTGACTTCTAATCGTGATCTAAGAATAATAATCTCATCTCATGATCTCTAGCCACTTTATCCTGTTCTACAGGGTTGCAGGCAAGCTGGAGCCTATCCCAGCTGACTACGGGCGAAAGGCGGGGCACACCCTGGACAAGTCGCCAGGTCATCACAGGGCTGACACATAGACACAGACAACCACTCACACTCACACCTACGGTCAATTTAGAGTCACCAGTTAACCTAACCTGCATGTCTTTGGACTGTGGGGGAAACCGGAGCACCCGGAGGAAACCCACGCGGACACGGGGAGAACATGCAAACTCCGCACAGAAAGGCCCTCGCCGGCCACGGGGCTCGAACCCAGGACCTTCTTGCTGTGAGGCGACAGCGCTAACCACGACACCACCGTGCCACCCAAGAATAATAATAATAAATTATAATAATTATTCTTTATAATGCATCACATTACATTATAATAATGTTCCTCGCTGCTCGATATCAACCAGATCCTCGAGCAGCGATGTTGTTAAGTATAATGCCTGTAAGCGTAAAACCACAACCTACCAGAAATCTTTTACTGTTGGAACTACAAGAGTTTGGAACGTTCTTTCTGACGAACTGAATTTAAACGAAACAATCTTTGCTTTTTTAAATCTAATACCATGTTATTATTGTTCTGCTTTAAATAATTATGACTGCAAGAACCCTTGCACTTTTAAATCAATATGTTTGAAATGTAATTTAGTCCGTAGTCTTGCACGTCCCGTCTTATGTTGTCAGTAGATGACTTTGTTTATAATGTACTATATAGCTTTTTTTTTTTTCCCTCCCGTCTTAAATACTGTGAGCCTACAGTAATTGGCAAACACTGTTGTGGTCACACTGTATATACAGTGGTATGCAAAAGTTTGGGCACCAGTGAAGCAAGTTGAAGATGAAATGATCTCCAAAAGGCATGAAGTTAAAGATGACTCATTCCCTTTATATTTTAAGCAAAAACAATTTTTTATTTTCATCTTTTACATTTTCAAAATGACAAAAAAGGAAAAGAGCCAAAAGTTTGGGCGCCCTGCATGGTTGGTACCTAGTAACACCCCCTTTGGCAAGTATCACAGCTTGTAAACACTTTTTGTAGCCAGCTAATCATCTTTCAGTTCTTACCTGGGGGATTTTCACACATTCGTCCTTGCAAAAGGCTTCCAGTTCTACAAATTTCTTGGGCTGTCTTGCATGCACTGCTCTTTTGAGATCTATCCACAGATTTTCAATGATGTTTAGGTCAGGGGACTGTGAGGGCCAGGGCAAAACCTTCAGCTTGTGCCTCTTGAGGTATTCCATTGTAGATTTTGAGGTGCGTTTTGGATCATCGTCTTATTGTAGGACCCATCCTCTTTTTAACTTCAACTTTTTTACAGATGGTGTGATGTTTGCTTTCAGAGTTTGCTGGTATTTATTCGAATCCATGCTTCCCTCGACCAGTGAAATGTGCCCTGTGCCACTGGCTGCAACACAACCCCAAAGCATCATCGATCCACACCCATGCTTCAGAGTTGGAGAGGTGTTCTTTTCCTGGAATTTGGCCCCCTTTTTTCTCCAAACATGCCTTTGCACATTGTGGCCAAAAAGTTCTATTTTGATTTCATCAGTCCACAGGACTTGTTTCCAAAATGCATCAGGCTTATTTAGATGTTCATTTGCAAACTTCAGACCCTGAATTTTGTGGCTAGGACGCAGGAAAGGTTTTCTTCTGATGACTCTCTCATGAAGGTCATATTTGTTCAGGTGTCGCTGCATAGCAGAACAGTGCACCACCACTCCAGGGTCTGCTAAATCTTTCTGAAGGTCTTTTGCAGTCAAACAGGGGTTTTTATTTGCCTTTCTAGCAATCCAACGAGCAGTTCTTTCAGAAAGTTTTCTTCATCTTCCAGACCTCACCTTGATCTCCACTGTTTCTGTTAACTGCCATTTCTTAATAACATTATGATCTGAGGAAACAGCTACCTGAAAACACTTTGCTATGTTCTTGTAGCCTTCTCCTGCTTTGTGAGCATCAATTATTTTATTATTCAGAATGCGAGGGAGTTGCTTAGAGGAGCCCATGGCTGTTGATTTTAGGGACAAGTTTGAGGAGTCAGAGAATTTATACAGCTTTGAAATCTGCATCATCTGACCTTTCCTAGAGAAGAATTTGAACAAGCCACAGCTCAATAAGTTAATTAAGGTCTGGAACCTTGGTAAAAGTTACCTGAGAACTCAAATGTATTGAGGTGCCCAAACTTTCGCCTGGTGTTCCTTTTCTTTTTTCACTCTCCAGTTGTACAAAACAAAAACAATACACAAATCTTGCAGAACAAGATTTGTGAACAAGAACAAAAGCTAAACACAGGAAAACACCTTTCTGCAGCCATGAAATATGAGATGTTGATGAGAACATCTCATCTCATTATCTCTAGCTGCTTTATCCTGTTCTACAGGGTCGCAGGCAAGCTGGAGCCTATCCCAGCTGACTACGGGCGAAAGGCGGGGTACACCCTGGACAAGTCGCCAGGTCATCACAGGGCTGACACATAGACACAGACAACCATTCACACTCACATTCACACCTATGGTCAATTTAGAGTCACCAGTTAACCTAACCTGCATGTCTTTGGACTGTGGGGGAAACCGGAGCACCTGGAGGAAACCCACGCGGACACGGGGAGAACATGCAAACTCCACACGGAAAGGCCCTCGCCGGCCACGGGGTTCGAACCCGGACTTTCTTGCTGTGAGGTGGCAGCGGTAACCACTACGCCACCGTGCCGCCCCTGATGAGAATATATAGTAAGTTTTATATAATCATGCATGATCACATTGATGACTGTTCAGTAACATTATTATTATTATATCTGCACAGTGCTGAAGTAACAGTGAAACCTCAGAGGAGTTCTGTCTGTATTTTCGTATGCATGTTGAACCCTTGAACACCGAAGACGCCCGAGTTTCCCAAAAGCATGGCAGCACAAAGATCATCGTTAAATGGCAGAGCGAGCAGCACAACGAACACTCACTCTCTCCTAGTTAAGATGCTCTTAGCGTTAAGAGGCTTTTGGGAAACCCACCCCACATTAGTTATCTTCGTTTGGCGGGGGATTTAGAAACAGGTTCCGTCAGTCCGGTCATGTTTTCATTTCCGGGCCATATCTTTTTAAAACTACTGAAGATATCTTCATGAAACTTTGTATGCGTATCAAGCAACATGTGAACTGGTGCCTTTTTTATTTTGAATTTTGTTTTTTTTTTTTGTTTAAGTATTTTTCACATTAAAAATAGATTTTGACTGAGTTTCTAAGAGCAATGTTTGTTTCTAGAGCATATATCCAAAACTATTCATGATACGGATTTGAAACTTGGTATACATGTTAACAAGGTGATGTAGATGTGCCTTTTCATACTAAGAAATTTTACTTTTTCATGTTTCCATGGGGCAGCACGGTGGTGTAGTGGTTAGCGCTGTCGCCTCACAGCAAGAAGGTCCTGGGTTCGAGCCCCGGGGCTGGCGAGGGCCTTTCTGTGCGGAGTTTGCATGTTCTCCCCGTGTCCGCGTGGGTTTCCTCCGGGTGCTCCGGTTTCCCCCACAGTCCAAAGACATGCAGGTTAGGTTAACTGGTGACTCTAAATTGACCGTAGGTGTGAGTGTGAATGGTTGTCTGTGTCTGTGTGTCAGCCCTGTGATGACCTGGCGACTTGTCCAGGGTGTACCCCGCCTTTCGCCCGTAGTCAGCTGGGATAGGCTCCAGCTTGCCTGCGACCCTGTAGAACAGGATAAAGTGGCTAGAGATGATGAGATGTTTCCATGGAAACAATTTCAGACTTAGTCTCTCAGGTTAGTCTACGGGGTAGGTTTTGTTTCTGGAGCAGAACTTGAAAACTGTGAGTTGTATGGTCTTGAAAGTTGGTATATGTGTTGATTGAGTAATGTATATGTGCCTTTTGATACTAAGAAATGTGAGAGATTTTAATTTTTAGCTCACCTGGACCAAAGGTCCGGTGGGTTTATGCCATGGGCTGCTGAGGTCATTGTAAAGAGGTAGGGTTGGTTTCCTGCAGCAGAACTTGAAAAATGTGACAATATCTTGAAACTTGGTGTATAGTTGGTATATAGGGCGGGGGATATAGATGATGCTGTCTTGTTATTATTTTAATGTATATACGCTGTACAATAAGCCTAAATTAGCAGTAACAAAACTGTATTGTATTTGTTGTTTCTTTTTGAATTGCCAACTTGAAGGAACACACAACTGCTGAAACCATCAGCGTGATCATCTGACCAGATCTCATCAAGTCACATATAGGAGGCCACCCAAATCTGCTCGAACTACAATAGAAATCTTTATTCATGTACTGACTTTATAATAAGTGTTGCTGTACTAGTTAATGACCAATTTATGACGCAGTACTCAATATGTGAGAAAATCATAGAATGTAAAAACATCTTGGCAGCTTTCATGTCGAGAAATGGCCTAATTTGCCTGAAATTGTGAATGTTGAATTTTACTTTATTTGACACCCTTTTCACATGACTTTTGAAGGTTAATGTGGAGGCCAGGGTTACTCCCAAATACTTAACTCATTAACAAGACGGCTAGAGATGATATGAAGCTCTTCTCCTCTAAGGAACACATTAGAATGTGTCAACTTCATAGCCTGTTTAGAGAACATTATGCAGACTGTTTTTTTTTTTTTTTGGTGTTCAGATATAGGCATGATTCAGTTAGCCAGTCCTGAATATGAGTCATTACAGATGTTAAAGTCGATGTAACTTGGATGTTTTTAGCATGCGTATAAATTACTGCATCATCCGCATACATCTGGATGTTAACACTATGACAGATATCAGGTAGATCATTTATATATAATGTGAATAGAATTGAAGATGACCAATTTGGCGGTTGTGGGTCTGGAGGTGCCTGATGAGGCCAATCTGGGCTTTGAAGGTATGCCCACATGTTGGTAGGTGCTGTATTGGGGGTGGTAATAGCTCAAGCCTTCCGGGGACACGTGCCAAGGTCGAGTACCTTCACTATCTTATTTATTTTCTTGTATTTTGATTGCTGAGTGGGATCCTTGCCAGCCATGAGATGAAGCAGGCAATGTTTGAGGCATCTTTTCTAGCCCCTTCCTCCATGGTGAGTAAAGCAAATCCCAAACAGGGCTGCTCAGACACCTGGGGGGCTGCCGAACTCCGCTACTGCTTCGTTCCAGCAGAGAGCGACCCAATGTCCTGGGTGGCCTGTGTGCAGGTTCGTGACTACAGCTTCGTGTTTCTGTTTCGCCACTTGCCCATCGCCACAGGACTTGAATTTGAAGTCATGACTTGGATTAGAGTGAATGAGAGTTGCGCAGCCGTCAGCTTCACTCTCTTATCCCGACCTAATTAGGTCCAGGGGCACGACAGAATCAAGACAGATGGAGCTACAGTGGGGCAAAAAAGTATTTAGTCAGTCACCAATTGTGCAAGTTCTCCCACTTAAAAAGATGAGAGAGGCCTGTAATTTTCATCATAGGTATACCTCAACTATGAGAGACAAAATAAGAAAAAAAAAATCCAGAAAATCACATTGTCTCGTCTCGTCTCGTCTTCTTCCGCTTTATCCGGGACCGGGTCGCGGAGGCAGCAGTCTAAGCAGGGAAGCCCAAACTTCCCTTTCCCCAGACACCTCGGCCAGCTCCTCGGGAAGAACACCGAGGCGTTCCCAGGCCAGCCGAGAGACATAGTCCCTCCAGCGTGTCCTGGGTCTTCCCCGGGGCCTCCTCCCGGGGGGACATGCCTGGAACACCTCCCCAGGGAGGCGTCCAGGAGGCATCCGAAAAAGATGCCCGAGCCACCTCAGCTGATTCCTCTCGATGTGGAGCAGCAGCGGCTCTACTCCGAGCTCCTCCCGAGTGACTGTGCTTCTCACCCTATCTCTAAGGGAGCGCCCAGCCACCCTGCGAAGGAAACTCATTTCGGCCGCTTGTATCCGCGATCTTGTTCTTTCTGTCATTACCCAAAGCTCATGACCATAGGTGAGAGTCGGAACGTAGATCGACCGGTAAATTGAGAGCTTCGCCTTTTGGCTCAGCTCCTTCTTCACCACAACAGACCGGTAAAGCGACCGCATCACTGCGGAGGCTGCACCGATCCGCCTGTCGATCTCACGCTCCATCCTTCCCTCACTCGTGAACAAGATCCCGAGATACTTAAACTCCTCCACTTGAGGCAGAACTTCTCCACCAACCTGGAGAGGGCAAGCCACCCTTTTCCGGTCGAGAACCATGGCCTCGGACTTGGAGGTGCTGATTCTCATCCCAGCCGCTTCACACTCGACTGCAAACCGCCCCAGTGCATGCTGAAGGTCCTGGTTTGAAGAAGCCAACAGGACAACATCATCCGCAAAAAGCAGAGATGAAATCCTGTGGTTCCCAAACAGGATTCCTTCTGGCCCCTGGCTGCGCCTAGAAATTCTGTCCATAAAAATTATGAACAGAACCGGTGACAAAGGGCAGCCCTGCCGGAGTCCAACATGCACCGGGAACAGGTCTGACTTACTGCCGGCAATGCGAACCAGACTCCTGCTCCGTTCGTACAGGGACCGGACAGCCCTTAGCAAAGAGCCCCGAACCCCATACTCCCGAAGCACCCCCCACAGAATACTACGGGGGACACGGTCGAATGCCTTCTCCAGATCCACAAAGCACATGTGGACTGGTTGGGCAAACTCCCATGAACCCTCGAGCACCCTATGAAGGGTATAGAGCTGGTCCAGTGTTCCGCGACCAGGACGAAAACCGCATTGTTCCTCCTGGATCCGAGGTTCGACTATTGGTCGAATTCTCCTCTCCAGTACCCTGGAGTAAACCTTCCCTGGGAGGCTGAGAAGTGTGATTCCCCTATAATTGGGGCACACTCTCCGGTCCCCTTTCTTAAAAAGAGGGACCACCACCCCAGTCTGCCACTCCAGAGGCACTGTCCCCGACCGCCACGCGATGTTGCAGAGAATCACATTGTCTGATTTTTAAAGAATTTATTTGCAAATTATGGTGGAAAATAAGTATTTGGTCAATAACAAAAGTTCATCTCAATACTTTGTTATATACCCTTTGTTGGCAATGACAGAGGTCAAATGTTTTCTGTAAGTCTTCACAAGGTTTTCACACACTGTTGCTGGTATTTTGGCCCATTCCTCCATGCAGATCTCCTCTAGAGCAGTGATGTTTTGGGGCTGTCGCTGGGCAACACGGACTTTCAACTCCCTCCAAAGATTTTCTATGGGGTTGAGATCCGGAGACTGGCTAGGCCACTCCAGGACCTTGAAATGCTTCTTACGAAGCCACTCCTTCGTTGCCCGGGCGGTGCGTTTGGGATCATTGTCATGCTGAAAGACTCAGCCACGTTTCATCTTCAATGCCCTTGCTGATGGAAGGAGGTTTTCACTCAAAATCTCACGATACATGGTCCCATTCATTCTTTCCTTTACACGGATCAGTCGTCCTGGTCCCTTTGCAGAAAAACAGCCCCAAAGCATGATGTTTCCACCCCCATGCTTCACAGTAGGTATGGTGTTCTTTGGATGCAACCCGGCATTCTTTCTCCTCCAAACACGACAAGTTGAGTTTTTACCAAAAAGTTCTATTTTGGTTTCATCTGACCATATGACATTCTCCCAATCCTCCTCTGGATCATCCAAATGCTCTCTAGCAAACTTCAGACGGGCCTGGACATGTACTGGCTTAAGCAGGGGGACACGTCTGGCACTGCAGGATTTGAGTCCCTGGCGGCATAGCGTGTTACTGACGGTAGCCTTTGTTACTTTGGTCCCAGCTCTCTGCAGGTCATTCACTAGGTCCCCCCATGTGGTTCTGGGATTTTTGCTCACCGTTCTTGTGATCATTTTGACCCCACGGGGTGAGATCTTGCGTGGAGCCCCAGATCGAGGGAGATTATCAGTGGTCTTGTATGTCTTCGATTTTCTAATAATTGCTCCCACAGTTGATTTCTTCACACCAAGCTGCTTACCTATTGCAGATTCAGTCTTCCCAGCCTGGTGCAGGTCTACAATTTTGTTTTTGGTGTCCTTTGACAGCTCTTTGGTCTTGGCCATAGTGGAGTTTGGAGTGTGACTGGTTGAGGTTGTGGACAGGTGTCTTTTATACTGATAACGAGTTCAAACAGGTGCCATTAATACAGGTAACGAGTGGAGGACAGAGGAGCCTCTTAAAGAAGTTGTTACAGGTCTGTGAGAGCCAGAAATCTTGCTTGTTTGTAGGTGACCAAATACTTATTTTACCGAGGAATTTACCAATTAATTCATTAAAAATCCTACAATGTGATTTCCTGGATTCTTTCCCCCCCATTCTGTCTCTCATAGTTGAAGTGTACCTATGATGAAAATTACAGGCCTCTCTCATCTTTTTAAGTGGGAGAACTTGCACAGTTGGTGGCTGACTAAATACTTTTTTGCCCCACTGTAGGTTGGGATGCAGTGGATGGCCAACAGTGTTCTACGTGTTGCACTGGGCTCTGTTCGCACTCCCCAAATGCTTTGCTGGGTCCACATTCCTTCCTGCCCATTGAACCACCATGTGGTGGTTTTTCTTCTGTTCTCTGTGCAGTCTGCCAAGTCCAGTCTTGAGTCATAACCCTGACCAGGGGGAGTGAGGGGTTGCTCAAGGCACCACCCCAGGCCTTTCTACTCCATTACATGACACGCGTCCACTGCCCTGCATTGTATAGCCTTGGTTACTATATGATAACGATCTGCTCTTGTTTCGTAATGTGACTTATTTTTTAAACTCTAGTCGTTCCTTCCCCTTCCTTTGTTCTTGTTTTTCCTCTTTTACTTCTGCACTCTCTTACAATAGAGTCGTTCGGCTGTCTGGGATTTCCAAATCCTGCACTGAGATGTGGAATTTCCAAATCCGTGCTGTGCTTTACAACAGCTGAGCAGATAAATGGCAAGGATGATGTAATAGTGTGTGCATATCTGTGTGCGTGCATGTGTACGGATGTTGTCCTGAAATGGATGGGATGTTACTTTAAAAAAAAAAAAAAGTCTTAGAAAATTCCAAGTGTCCCAGTATACCGTCCTGTATTGGCTTCACAGCTCATTAGCACAATGATTCTGCAGAGGCATTTGAATCATGGAACAGTACCAAGCATTAAACTGAAACCCATTTTCTACTTCATTTCCCTTTCCCTGAATCTTTCTGAATGCTACTCATAGGCATGAATAGCTTAGGAGTTCTGCTTGGAGTGGGCCATGACCTATCCGCTCTGCTGTTTACCCTGAGGCTTTGTTCCAACTAGAGATGTAATCTATTTCCTGAACCGGAGATTCCCATGTTTATTTTTGGAGGTTTTTTTAAGGTCCACTTCTCAGAATCATGGCCTTGGCTGCTGCTTGTTGTTAATTTGAAGGATTTGTGTACGAGTACTAGCTCTATACTGGGATCAGAACCCACACATTCAACCGTACTTGGACACACTATTCAACATCAGGAATGGTAAAAGGGCCTTGTAGTGTGACAACTGAAAAACAACGATGTGGCACCTGGGCGTAGTTTTTACAACTCCTACATCATGCTCCTTGACATTCCTTCTGTAGCCATGATTGAAAATTTACCCCCCCCCCTCCAAACACCACTAGGACTTGAACGATGATTGGTCGTGGTTGAGCTTGTAAGTACTGCTAGTCTGTTAACCAAGACATGTCAAGAAGTTATGGCACTATGATTGCCTAATCTGACATGGTGACCATACTGAAAGGAAAAGCTCATATCATGTCTGATCCTGGTATTAGGAGTCCTGTTTTGGCTCCAGGCTTTATTTTTGTTTATATTGTGAATTATGTGACTGTCACTAAAATGCGACCTATCTGGTTTTAAAGGAACTTATTAGAACAATTTTTTCAATAAAGAAAATTGAATTAAACTAAAACCAACCTCCAGATTTTCACATCCGATGTGGCATCTGTTATTGTATAGGATAGGGCAGAGACGTCGAGGACGCCCTTATCAAAAAGAAGTATACTTAAAAGTATATTTCCTTAAGTATACTTGTAAGTAAACTAATCTAATACTTCTTGGGACTAAATTGGCCCACTTTTAGTTTATAAAAAGTATATTTTAAGTCTAATAGAAGTAAACTTTGAGTATACAACTAGTATTTTTAATTTTGTACTGCAAGTATACCACAAGTAAACTTGTATACAAATAGTTTACTAGTTCTATCCACTCTTTAGTTTACAAAAGTATACTTCATAGTATACTGGAAATATACTATGAGTTTACTTGTTTTCTACTTCTAGTCCACTTTTTAGTTTACTAAAGTATACTTTGCAGTACACTGGAAACATACTATTGGTTTACTCGTTACACACTTCTAGTTTATAAAAGTATACTTTATAGCATATTGGAAATATACTAGTTGTTACTGGTTATACACATCTAGTCCTCTTTTTAGTTTTGAAGTTTACTGCAATTACCCTTCTAGGTATACTATTAGTTTTCTAGCCCTAACCCTTACCTCATGCACACTACCAGTAAACAACTTGTCTTGTACCTTAAGTTACAATGAAGTTATAAAAGGTAAGAATTCACAAAATAACAGATACTCAGGATTAAGAACATATTCATTTTCTTTAACAAATCAAAATTTAAAGTAGCATTGTATTAAATGCCAAAGTATAAAAACATGGCAATGACAACTGAAATTGGCATCAAAGCTCTAAAGAAAATGAAATTAAAAAAAAAAAAAGTAAATTATCCATCCCACTCAAGAGAAATTAAAAAAAAAAAAAAAAAAAAAAATTGTATGGAACCACAGACAAACTGAAGAGTCAACAACGCTGTTTATAAGGCACAAATATTTAAATACTTTTACGTATAGCTTGATCAAAAGTTTAAGCTTAATATACTTAGACTTTTCTAAATACTTTTCAGTATAAGCCAGGTATACTTATGTATAACTTTATTAAGTATATCTCTAAGTAAATACAAAGTAAACTGAAAACATAGTTTAAAAGAAGCATACGAGACGCACACTTGAATAAACTTTTATTTTTTTAAGGGCAACCAAAATATCCAATTGGAAAATCCAGACATTTAATCAACATTTGTCTGAGAATATTATGATGTGATGAGGTTACCCATGAGCTAGGGCGTAATTTTGGGGAGGGACGTGTCCATACCAGTATTCAGCCGCTACTGTGTAATCACGATCAATAAAACCGATGTCCTAACCTGAGCAATGATTATATGGCACACAAAGGGTTAAATGTATGACACTGCTAATAATCCCCCCTCTAACGTAGATATTCTCTGATTAGCTACCTGTTTCTCGCTAACTTACATGGTTGGCTATCCCAGCTGTCACTCCATCTGCTGTAAAAGCAGCACACTTCCCACAGCAGCCGTGACTACCCGCCCATCAACCCCCCGTATCTCACACGTACACACCTGACCTACCCCACACACACCCCACTCTCCGTCAGCCTACAAATTGAGCTGGACTTCGATATCCATGCATGCTTGCCCTACGACTCGCATGCTGACTTGAGTATCATGGACGACGGCCCCCTTCCAAGACATTCGTTCATTCTTCTTCAAAGTCAAGAATGTAAGTGCAGGGTTTCCGTCGAGCTTTAAGAACTCAACAAAATCCTTTTGATGTATGGAAACCCTTCATAAAAGTATTGCTGCGGCTCCTTAGGCAGGTTTAGCAACATGACAGGACTCAGAGCTAGGTTACAGTCCCTGGAGCAATGTTGGGTTAGGTGCCTTGCTCAAGGGCACTTCAGCCATGGATGGAGATGTAGGGAGAGGTAAGGGCGGGATCCGAACCTGCAACCCTGGGATCCAAAGACCAACTCCCAACCATTAGGCCACGGCTGCCCTCATTAACCTATAAGATCTGCATGACATGAAATTATGATTGCTAATGGAAAAAAAAAAAACCACCTTTCAGAAGCTCTGCCTTGGATCACATTTGTGTCCCCACCAATGTCAAAATCAAAAGTTACTCCCTTGCCCATGAGGAGTTATGAAATCAAGCGGGGGAAGAACTAGTCACGCTACAGATGAGGGTGAATAGGTCAAAGAGAGGAAGAGAGGGATTGAAGTGCACAAGTCAAAGAGGAACAACATATTGGCCAGGAACTCTTCAAGAAAGAGGAAACAGCTGGAGGAGAGATTCAGATATAAAGAACTTAGGGAGCAAGGATTAAGTTGGACAGATGTAGGGAGAGAGGTGCGCGCTGGAAAAGGATCGTCGATGGTCTTAGGCCCTTCGCTCCTTGCGGCACAAAGAAGAATTAGAACTGATTATTTTCTAACTGGGTTAATGTGGGGAAGTGGTTATGTGATCCAGACATACAGGGTGTTTCAAAAAAATTTGATATCTAATAACTTTGCCAGTTTTCGTTCAATTGACCTCAAATTTTAACAGCATGTGTGGAAACAGGTCAAAAATGTTTAATTTTTTTTGTTTTTATCTTTTTAGGTATAGAAAATGCTATTCGCTGGAAAAGAAAAGGCGTTTTGCTCATTACGTGTTATATACGCTCGAACAAAGTCGAACGTGATAAATTTGTGAAATTGTTCATGGAATCCACATACCTTTTGAATTTCTCGTTCAAATTTTGAGGAATAAATCTTGATTGCTCAACATGAAAGTGCATACCACGGGTAAATTCAGGAGCAAGATCAATGTAATTCTCCTATTTTATATTAAACTTGTCAAATATCTGTAACATTCTGCATTCTCTGCTATTCTTTTTTTTTTTTTACCTTGCGCAATACCAGAAAAAAATTCAGTTGAAATCAAGCCATTTGAGGCGAATTGGTCCGCCTCTGAAAAAACTTGGCATTTGGGGGCGTCGTGGCTCAGGTGGCTAAGGCGCCATACCATAAATCCAGGGACCCGGGTTCGATTCCGACCTGAGGTCATTTCCCGATCCCTCCCGGTCTCTCTCTCCCGATCATTTCCTGTCCTGTCTCTACACTGTCCTATCCAATAAAGGTGAAAAAGCCCCCAAAAAAATCTTAAATAAAAAAAAAAAAAAAAAAAAAAAAATTGCCATTTGGATTTCCTGGCAAACATTGATTTCCATGACATCGCGTGCGGAACGCCTCCTTCTGAATCCTACGCCAGCGCTGGTTTGTTGATGAGAAAACGACCTGGTGGTTTTCTGCAAATTTCTTCAACGTTATCGCGTAATTATTAAAATGGTTAACAGATGTATCGTAGGAGGGTGTAGCAACACCAATCTTGATGGGATTAGTACTCATCGTTTCCCAAAAGACCGGACAATGAGAGAGAAATGGGAGCGCTTGGGCTACACAGGCTGTGCACTGAAACCGTGCAAAGCTCGCGCAGCCTGCTGGCGCTTCCGCAGGTGACGTCACGAATCTGGCTCCAGACTCTGTTGGGATTTTTCCAGACGCGTTTTGTTATTTTATTTTTTTCTGCTGTAGACAGATGGCCTTGTGCAAAAAGAAAAAAAAAAAGAGCCGTTATATTATTTGAATGGATCAGTGTTGGGTTGGGTGATTGTGTTTTGTCAAGTCCAGTAAAAGTTTTCTAGCACAGGAAATTTTTCAAACTGCATCAACTCGTACTGCTTCGGATATTTCATAACGCATCCGTTTGTTTGTTTATTTAAAAGTCTGATTGGCAAGTTTCATGCCTAGTGAACTGTATCATGGAATTAAACCATTTTCTTTACGAGAAGAAATTTCTACAGTCACAAACATCCAGCATGCGTTTTCAGTAAATGCCGTACGTGTGTTCTTTTCCGGGTCTGTAGCGGTCCAGGTATCGAAGCGGCTGACCGTGAGGGTATTTTTTCTGGGGTGGATGATACACCGGTGGTTGGTCGTACTCAAACACTGGCTCTCTCATATCTGTAGAGAAGAAAAAGCATTTTTCATTTTTACTTTCTTAATTACATACTTCAGTCACAAATAATTTGGCTTCTCGGTTCTGCATGAACAGAATCAAAGCACTCCGACTGTTCAAGTGCCTTTGGAAACGATGCTAAACTATATTAATGAAATGATACGGTTTACAGGTTTCATACATTAACATTAACCCTGAACTCAAACATGGCATGTTTACACTTCAGTGATCGTCACTTATTCTGCACTATGATCGACCACAAAGCTTTAGATAACATCTCGAGCGATATGATTGTTTTTCTTACATGAAGTTCAGAACAACGTGAAACATTTCAATGAATTGCCCGTAGGGGAAAAAAAAAAATCCTGATAAAGCCACTTCTTTGAAAACCAGCGCAGCGTTAATTACATAACACCGTGTGCATGTGTGGTTTGAACAAAGAAAACAACACCTTACTGAACAATGTGTGGAAAGTTGTGGTGACAGACTCGTCCCACTGGCTCTGAAAGAAAGCCAGTCCAGCAGGAGTAATTAGACCTTCGTGTTTCCTGTAGAAGTCCAGTGTCTTAAAACTTCGCTGCTGCAGACTGTAACTACAAGTGTACACACACAAAATGCCCTTCATAATTATTGGCACCCTTGTAAAGATTCATATAAAAAATATTTTGATGACGTCGCTTCATCTCTCACTGAAAAAAAATGAGGAAAAACCCAACCTTTAATCGAAATACATTTATTCAGACACAAACAAATCCCTCATCGAGAAAGAAATTCCTAATACTTCCATGAATCAAAGCAAAGGTGAACTAAAATGGATTTATAATAGTTTACTACCATTGATCACAGGTATTTTATATATAATCTTAATTCAACATCTCAAAAAAAAAAAAAAAAAAAAAAGGTCCTGTTTACAATTGCTCTCGACTCCGGATTGACAAGGACAAATACTTTGGTCTTCTTAACTCGAACACCGAGGATGATCACAGGTTCAGAATGCAGTCATTTAATAGTTCGGATGGAAAAAGACTGGAATCTGAATACTGCCAAGCACGTTTCTCCAGGAGAGGAGTGGGGTTACGTTCTTGGGTTAGGGACACACACACAGACCGGTCATATTCAGGATTGTGTTCTCGTTAATCCTACTGCAATCAAACGCTTACTCACCAACACAAGCTCTCTTCCAGTCATTTCAGTTTGATTGAAATCTTCAGACCAGAAATTCAAGCTCAGCTGTTTTACACGGGACTTTACACACAATCCACTTGAGGGCTTGTACAATAAACACCCGACCAAGATAGCAGAGATCCCCCCCCAATCTTTATAAACAGTAATAACCTCGCGTGCCCACGCCTTATGACCCAAATACCTGGTCATTAAAATGAATGTCAGTTTCGTTATTACTGTATTGGATACCGTACAGATTTTAAGCAGACAGTAGGTCATAGAATTTTCCCCGACACCCAATTAGTTTTGTTTAGTGGACAAAAACTACTGAATTTGAATCACAGACTTCCAATTTTTTTTTTTTAAATAAAAAACAGTTAATGAATTTAAGGCCACATGGCCCCAAATTCTCCGCCATTTTTTCCTGCTTCACCATGATCCAATTCAAGATACTACGTCATGCATGACGTGGTGGGCTTTTGCCGTTCACGCAAGACAAACGATAGAGATCTTGCATGTGACGTCACAGCCGATCCAGACTGTAACAGACGCCATCTTGTCGGTCAAACACCATATTTCCGCCTTCTACTTCTAGTTCCACTTCTACCTTTTCTTCTGGAAAACCCTACTATAAACAATTCTACTACAACAAGCTCTCCCTACCTGTGCATGTTTGTTTGTGTGTGTATTTTTGCGTGTTGTTCGTCTGTACCGGACTTCAATATCCACTACAACCGTACGGACTTACTGGACATTGGTTTCCAGCAGAAAATGACGGTTTGTAGCGATTTCCATCGCATGCACAACATTCCGGACGAGATAGCGAGACCAGCGGGGTCTCCGTGGATTGTTATCGGGTCTGGCAGGCGAAGGAGGCAGCGTCGGGAGCCGAAGCAAAAGCGAGGCTGCAGGCAGAGCCGGCCTGTTGACTAAGCTCAGAAAACAGCCACTCAAACCTCCACTGCCAAGCCTTTACCTCTCCAACGCCAGATCCATGGTAAACAAGACGGACGGTTTGGAATTACAGCTGGAATTACCTTATTCTATAAATCGGCTGGTCAGTGCTATACTAGATACTGATATATCTAGTATCAGTACTAGTAATACTTAAGTGACTTACCAGTCCAATGAGGATTGTTATTTTCTTGTTTACAAGATGCCACATCTGAGGGCGGCTGACAAATCCTGAATTTCTGTAAAGGTAACTGTCCAGAGATTTATAAGCATGCAGTGCTTCACCACTGAACAGCGAGGGAAAGTTAATGAGGTAATTATACACGTCTGGGTATTCCACCTCTGGCAGTTCAATATCCACTGACACGGTCGTGAAAACTACGTCCGGTAAGCGATAAGGGTCACTAATCTGTAGGTTGTTTATTTTAGACACATCTAATTATCTGTTCATTAGAAAAATGAGCCGTGTCGTCCGTCGGTTGAAATTGATCCATTTTGTACACGAGTGCAGCAGTATTCAGCTGTGTTTTTTACCGACAAGATGGCGGCTGTTTACATTCCGGTCACATGACTGCAAGATCTCTATCGTGGGATACAAATTTGAAACAGGAGAGAAAAAAAAAACAGAGGACGCAAGTGTGCGAATGAAACATGAAAGAGCAACTACAGTAACGGAAAGAAAGCGAGAAGAAAAGACGTTAATGTTATATACGAAGGGAAGGAAATGCAGGACCAAACTAATAAATATCGGCGCTCAGCGAGCACCTCGGTGCGATCAGCTGTTCGTTTAGCGACGGAACGATGGAGCCATCAGTGTGCAGTCAAAGGTAAACCTGCGCATGCGCACACACGGACTTCCTCTGTCTGCTTGACTGCGCGAAGCGAGCGATTTCATGCGCATTATTTGCAAAGCTATAAAAACACACTGTCGAAGGTGTAGTTGTGATAATTGTTGTGTATTGAAACGGTAAAGATCACACTTCTACAGCTCGCTCCATGACCATGCAGCCCCACTTAGGGATGGCCTGCGTGCCCCAAATCAGGGGAGGGCACTGGAAAAGGTGCACTAACCCTTTATTAGTGTACTGTATGAAAATCAGCACACTCGAACACCAAAACACCATAAAAGCCCAAGAATACGTTCTGAACTTGAATTCTGACTTGCGGAAAGTGATCTCTCTTGATTTCCAATATTTGTTCGTATAATGGGTGAAGTTAAAGAGGAACTGAAGTCATTTTTAAACAGTTTTATTTCTTAATTAACGTGTTATTCGATTACGTTTTCGGTTTTAGTAACCTTATATCGTGACTCGTACTGACAACTAATCGCAATTAAATATTATACTTATCGGCCTATTCGTTTTTTAGCCGTGTTGAATTTAGTTCGTTTGGTCCACGGCAGGCGTCGCTTATCCGTGCGATCTTCACGAGACTTCGAAACGTGAAGTGTCAGCGCTGCCATTTTGAAAACTGTTTTCCAAACAAAATATTGCACAAAAACGAGTTTAAATGGCGATTACTGCCGACTTTTTTCAAACTTTCCTGATTGCTATCAAAACAAACAAAACTTCCGGCTTGATCACGTCAGAATTTGAAAGAGGGCGCGCACGTCTTTTGACAACGTTGGCAGATGTCGGTCACTTTGATTTGCGCTGTACGTTTTACTTCCGTCCTACGATGTCTCGCACAGGTCTCAACAAATCTCGTTTACGGCCATTGCTTTGACATATGGACTGATATATTACAGAGCATATTTCAAACACTCAGAACTTGCTACAGCAGTGACAAAATAGCGATCAAAAATGCATTCCTATATTTAATAAAATGAGAAATAGAATTTAAAGTAGATAAAGAGAACCCGGTTAAACAAATGAGACCAAAATATTATACTTGGTCATTTATTTATTGAGGAAAATGATCCAAGGTTACATATCTGTGAGTGGCAAAAGTATGTGAACCTTTGCTTTCAGTATCTGGTGTGACCCCCTTGTGCAGCAATAACTGCAACTAAACGTTCGCAGTAACTGTTGATCAGCCCTGCACACCAGCTTGGAGGAATTTTAGCCCGTTCCTCCGTACAGAACAGCTTCAACTCTGGGATGTTGGTGGGTTTCCTCACATGAACTGCTCGCTTCAGGTCCTTCCACAGCATTTCGATTGGATTAAGGTCAGGACTTTGACTTGGCCATTCCAAAACATTCACTTTATTCTTCTTTAACCATTCTTTGGTAGAACGACTTGTGTGCTTAGGGTTGTTGTCTTACTGCATGACCCACCTTCTCTTGAGATTCAGTTCATGGACAGATGTCCTGACAGTTTCCTTTAGAATTTGCTGGTATAATTCAGAATTCATTGTTCCATCAATGATGGCAAGCCATCCTGGCCCAGATGCAGCAAAACAGGCCCAAACCATGATACCACCACCATGTTTCACAGATGGGATAAGGTTCTTATGCTGGAATGCAGTGTTTTCCTTTCTCCAAACATAACGCTTCTCATTTAAACCAAAAATTCTATTTTGGTCTCATCCATCCACAAAACATTTTTCCAATAGCCTTCTGGCTTGTCCACGTGATCTTTAGCAAACTGCAGATGAGCAGCAATGTTCTTTTCGAAGAGCAGTGGCTTTCTCCTTGCAACCCTGCCATGCACAGCATTGTTGTTCAGTGTTCTCCTGATGGTAAACTCATGAACATTAACATTAGCCAATGTGAGAGAGGCCTTCAGTTGCTTAGAAGTTACCCTGGGGTCCTTTGTGACCTCGCCAACTGTTACACGCCTTGCTCTTGGAGTGCTCTTTGTTGGTCGACCACTCCTGGGGAGGGTAACAATGGTCTTGAATTTCCTCCATTTGTACACAATCAAGCTGACTGTTTATTGGTGGAGTCCAAACTCTTTAGAGATGGTTTTGTAACCTTTTCCAGCCTGATGAGCATCAACAACGCTTTTTCTGAGGTCCTCAGAAATCTCCTTTGTTCGTGCCATGATTCACTTCCACAAACATGTGTTGTGAAGATCAGACTGTGATAGATCCCTGTTCTTTAAATAAAACAGGGTGCCCACTCACACCTGATTGTCATCCCATTGATTGAAAACACCTGACTAATTTCACCTTCAAATTAACTGCTAATCCTAGAGGTTCACATACTTTTGCCACTCACAGATATGTAATATTGGATCATTTTCCTCAATAAATAAATGACCAAGTATAATATTTTTGTCTCATTTGTTTAACCGGGTTCTCTTTATCTACTTTTAGGACTTGTGAGAAAATCTGATGTTTTAGGTCATTTATGCAGAAATATAGAAAATTCTAAAGGGTTCACAAGCTTTCAAGCACCACTATTTTTTTTTTTTTAATCTGCCTTCAGTTCTCTTTTAATATTGTATTGATGAATCTCAAATTTGTTGTACGTTAGAAGACATAAAATGTAATTAGTAAACCATTTTTATCTTTTTTTTTTTTTCCATTGTGTTTTAGGAATGTGTATTTTTTGTAATCTCATACTTCCTGGAGGGGTCGTAGAGATCAGTAAAATTCATTGTCATAATACGTTACAATTGCCAAGAGTAAGAACCGAACTGGCCAAGAAATCCTTTTATTATCACGGCTGTATCATTTTTAATAGATTAAGCTTATAGTTTATAGTTCATATTATATATTTTATTTTATTCATATACGTTTTTTGCATTTATAACCAATTTGAATATATCAAATATATACAGATTGTAAATTAATATTAATCATAACTAGTTCCTTTTTAGTTTCTATTTATTGTATACGTGTAGCAGGGCTCCTTTTGATAGCAGAGGCGTATAACCACTGATTGGACTACCCTGTTTTTTTTATTCAGTTTTAAATACATTTTCTGTCTATGGGATGCACTGGGTGATCAGAACTGAAATAAAATGATTGCTGTGAAATTCATAGACTATTTTCTTGATTATAGATTGCATAAGAAGTGTTATTTATCCATATATTGCTGTGGACAAAAGAAAATATACGAAAAGTTAATGTTTATATGATCAAATTGCCTAATTATTAAAGCAAAGCAAAGATTTATACTAAACACGAACAAACAGCTCCCGCATTAACATCCCGAATCCGCCTGAACCTGAACCAGTTCCCACTGCCAATAGTTTTTAGGCTAATCTTAATCCCTGTTCAGGCAAAATCTTCCTGAGAAACGCAGCTAGACTGAGACTTCGTGGATCATTCCTGCTCATGGGGTTTCATTTTCTGTACCTGCCAACATGGCTGCAATAGTTAACACCTCACTGGCACAATCAAACTCGCATGACGCTAACAGAGCTTTCGACATCTGAGGGTCTAAGGGCAGCTCAGACATAATGATCCCGATCTCAGAAAGGTTTCCATCATCATCCAAAGCTGCAAGATAATCCAGCTCTTCTAAAGCTTGCATTAAGCCTTCAGTATCCGAGGGAAACGGCGAGAGAGAAACACATTTCAGTTATCCTCGACTGCATCGATTCATAAGGCAACAGATTCGAGGGCGCGTGCGTGTCTTTTGACAACGTTGGCAGATGTCAGTCACTTTGATTTCTGCTGTACGTTTTACTTCCGTCCTACGACGTCTCGCACAGGTCAACGAATCTCGTTTACGGCCGTTGCTTTGACTGATATATTACAGAGCATATTTCAAAACTCTCATAACTTGCTATAGTAGTGACAAAATAGCGATCAAAAATGCATTCCTATATTTAATAAAATGAGAAATAGAATTTTGATTTAAAAAAAAAAAAAAAATTGCCTTCAGTTCTCCTTTAATCGTGACGTATTCCTGCCCCTTTCAAGGAATTTCACCCACTCTCATCTATCATTTAAAAAAAAAAGTGATTAACCAGAAAATTGATGTTACGGGGTTATGAAATGTCATCATTATACCTTAAAAGTCTCATTGCATCGTTTTTTCATTAATTGTGTGGTGGTCTCTAGTATGAATGAATGCCCTGTAAGCCGGTTTTGGTGAAAAAAAAAATGCTGTGGTTCTCCTGTTTCAGGCTGTTCTAGTTTGGTGGAGGAGCGGGTGGCAGGAGAACGACAGGATTTCAGCTCTTACTCATTAATATTCATGACATGTAAACATGTTACCTCTGATTGGCTAACAGCACTGTGACGCTACCTCCAGTGGGTCAGAACAAGCGGATGTGGGTGTCTTTGTAAAAACTGTTTTGATTGGCTATTATGGTCTCGACATCAATATTTTGACCAATAACAATGTAGATAACACGAATTTTACATCACATTCAACGAGATTTAAACGAGACTAAAGATGGCGACTTACAAATAAATGTGTAAACATCGTTGGAGTTAATAAAGTTTGAACAGCATGAAAGAACATACCTCAACCCCCCGAAATTAATAAAAAAAAAAAAAAATTCTCAACGGATTTGGCATAATATAAAAAGGTCGTTTTTTTTTTTACTCAGAAAAAGCGGAAATCCGCCAAAAAGCGGAAAACTCTCATCCCTGCCGAGCTTGTGACCATGTCATGCATGCTAACGTGGAGAATATGAACATGCTATTTTGTAACAAAAACCTTCGAACAAAAAGTTCATGTTTTACTTACAGCTTGTGAGCTGGTGGTCGATCGTCTTGACGGTACAGATCCAGGGATTAAAAACAACCTCGAAGCAAAGCCACTACTGAAGGCACCGAAGTTTGAAAAGTCACTGTGGTTGAAATGATCAGAACACAGTACTAACGCTGAATTATACTTCGCTGGTGGTGTTCCAAAGATAAATTCCAACCATTTCTTCTTCAGCTCTTCTATCTTGGGCAAGAAATGCAACGTTGATGTGTTACTGCCACAAATAACACAGGCACGAACTTGTTCGGACATATTTTCAACTTGCTGTCAGGTCCTCTTCGTTAGCTACTGACGAGATGGGCTCTGCTATCTCTCCTCGCGCTTAAATCCAAACTTTCTTCCCGTGGGCGGTCGCAAGCCAAGGTGGGCGAGGCCATGACTAATTTTCGAACTTACGTAAGTTTGTAGGGCTTTTTCTGATCCGCTCGTTTTTCCAACTATTTTCTTTAAGCTAATACAGGGAATGGGAGTAGAATTACATTTTCACATGCAGCATGCATATGCAACTTGGAATGAACTATGGCATTTCAAAAAGAGCCAGTATTAAACATTTTTGGTAGAAGGGCACCTTTAATAAAAGCAGATGTTCTAGACCCAAAAAAAAAAAAATTTAAGCAGACTTTAGCTTCAAAGTTATAGCATCAGTCCATTGGGCCATTTCCCTGTGCGGAGACATACTGGATTAGCCAGATACATGGATGTACTAGGAAACAAAAACAAGGGTGGCACTGCGTGGCATAGGATTCCGGACGACAGCACACCATGTCACGCATCAAACGGATGGAATGATAAGCAGGTACATATTTTTAAGTCACCAGGAAATAAACTAGCCACAACTTTATTTTGATTCCTTTTCCAATCCTACATTACCATAAATTTTTGTAGAGAAATGCAAACAAATTGGCCGAGTCTATACTATAATACTGTTAGGATTTAAAGCCATGATTTAAGTTAGTTTTATAGCTACACGTGATTTAGGATTGTTAGATTTAACCAGTCTCTTCAGTGTTGAATTTGAAATTGAAACGATTGAATGTTAGATTTAAAGCTGCATTAAGTGATTCAAGTTAGTTTTGTAGTTTTAGAATGCAGAATGTGATTTGGGATTGTTAAGACTTTATGAATTTAACATTTTAGCCTCTTAGATCCTGTACCTGTAGCCTGGCAAGCCAGACTAAATGTGAATATTTAGTTTGGCCTCGATCCGTAGACATTTCCGACGGGTGCAGGAGGAACAAACCGCTGTCTTTCAAACTGTCTCTGTGCGTATAGGCCAACGCTCTGACCAATCAGCGCAACAGTGACTGTGACGTAGTCAGAGCGACAGAAAGCAGTGGGGGAGGCCTTGAAATAAATAATTTTTCAAAATGCGTATTAATTAATAAACAGGTTCTAGATATTAAGAAGTTTGGAGATAATGACCACAAGTTTGGAGTCTGTACCACATACACTCATTTTTTTCCAAGTGTTTTTCAAGTGTTTGCTTAAACTGTTTTTGAGAGTTTTTATTTAGTGGTGTTTGGTGAAATAATTTCCCTTAAATTTAAAATAACGGGAAAATAAGAAACAATCAAAAAGTAATGTTTCAAAGCTGTTTATTAATTCTTCGTACTGCACAAACTAGCCCCATCCTTTTGGCTACGAGCGGAGCCAGCTGGTAGATCAGACTTTTGCCATAGCCGGTCGGCAAAACGGCGAACACGTCCTTCTTGAAAAGGAATGAGCGGAGAGCCTCTTCCTGCTCATGTTTCAACGAAAACTCCAAGTCTAATTCTTCTAAAACTGATTCCAAAGCGGAGTCAAACGCGCGCTGTTCACTAGCGGTAGCCATCTTTCCTGTTGCGCTTTCTCCAGCGTCGCGCAGCTTTGTCGTCACTCCTGCAAAAGCCCGCCCAAAGAATCCAAACAAAAACCTTGCGTTGTGATTGGCGGGCACGATTTGATGCCCGGGGTGTTTTTGTTTATATGGTGTTTTTGTTTATATGGTGCAATAGATAGACCCACTCGCTAGGCAAAAATATTTTTGGCCGCTAGGCAGGTGGGTCCAGTTTACTAGGCTACTATTCCTGTATAATTTCCTGTAAAGTTAGTGTGACCTTCCTCAAGTGGAGAAGACACACACTTCTTTGCTAGACTAGACATAAACATGTCTTTGTTTAAAATTGTCGTAAAAAACATCTCGCGCTTTGACGTGCGTAAATGCCGAGTTGCTAAAAAATATCCGTTGATATGAAATATATACAGGATATTTTGCTTATGATTAATCCAAGGTTTCACATATTGATGGAATTAAGATGTGATTTGCTGACTTAGCACAAGATATCAACACATTCACATACACGCACACAACACACACACACACACACACACACACATCCTACCCTCACCCCTTTACACACACAAACACCGCCAAGGTCACGCACACACATTCACACACACATACAACAGACACAAATACAGCTGCCTTTAGAAAGATAAACAGACATTTGTTCTGATTATAATTTGTTATAAAAGGTTGTTTGGAATATTTCATCTTTGGTGAAAGGACTGTGAATAAACAGCGCTGAAGCCAATCTCTGGATTTTTCTGGTCTGTTTTTCGCGGTGTTTTTTCGCCCCAGAGTTCTGCAGGTGGCACGAGGGCACTGATCTCGAGAGGTTGACCGTTCCAACTGGGGGAACCTTTACAAATACGCTCGACCATAATATTACACTATAGTCTCATACAGCATGCACTGGTACACCTCTGCTGTGCTCGCGGAAAATGACATCACGCACGATGGAGTTATGGCAGCATCCCTGACCCCCCCCCAAAAAAACAAACAAAAAAAAAAAAAACACGTGTATTTTCATGGTTGTATCATTGGGAACAAAAATTCACCACGCAGCAGGGCTTTGAACCAGAATTTTTTTCCTATTGGTTCGTTCCGAACAGAAACGGAATTTTAACGTTTCCGGTTTTGGGTTCCACCATTAAATAGACGTTCCCGAACCGGTTAGAACAAAAAAATTTCGTTCCCGGAACGGTTAATTACGTTCTCTGTCAACAGTTTAACAAATGGCTATAAAGTTATGTCTCTGTCTCATCCAGCTTAAGCCAAATGTAGGCTAATTCTATTACAACCTTCATTAAATAAGACAAGAAATAATTCAAAAACAATTATTATTTCAAATGTTGGCGATTTGGATTCTCAGTATGTCTTCCCATCTACACAAACAGAAAAAGTGCCAAAAATGAAAAGAGAATTCGTTTAGTGTGTTACCAAAGTCTAGTCAGGCCCTATAGAGGGCTACCGCATGACGTCACCGCGCCGCGAGATTTTGTTAGGCGCCATATTGGAAGACCAAGTACACATCTATGCAAGTACATACATACATAAAACAAACTACACCTGAAATGTAGCCAGGGCCGGTTCTGCCCTAATCTGGACCCGGGTGCAACATCGCGCAACCCCAAAAAAAAAAAAAAAAACCACCAGTCTAAATCAGGACAACCATCACATAACTATAAACATTTTATATCAACTATTTTAACTAAATGGGCTATAATAAATAAGCCTGCAGGCAGCCACGGCGGGCTGCCTCAGAAAAGTAACCATTTGTCCTACCTTAAAACTCGTTTTGCATTTTCTGCCTCCTTTTTTGTATTTTCGACCCTCCGTTTATTTTCTTTCCTTTTCTGAAAACCCGATTTGTGTCCAGACATTTTGTTCTGCTACCAACGAACTAACTCGTCAGGTCTCGTCTCTCGAGCCCGCGATGATTCCCGTGGGAAGGGCAACAACTGATACATTTTTACAAACAGCCAATAGGGAGGTTGCAACGTTCAGGCTCTTCTTTGCTCAGACACGAGACGTGATAGTAGTCCACCCTCCCGCTCTCTCCATTCAGTCAGCGAACGTCACACAGGAAGTGAACCCCAGCAGGTCATAGAAACTTGCGCAGGAGAAGAATGGCTTTTTTATTTGTAGGCTACGGAAACTTTGAGGAACGAAATAAAAACCGGTATTAACCGGTTACCATTATTTTTAATAAGCGTTTTTGTTCCGGAACATAAAAAATAATAAAGTTTCTGGTTTCGTTTCTGTTCCATGTGAAATAGAAAAAGTTCCCGGTTTTCGTTTTCATTCCTTGAACCGGTTCAAAGCCCTGCCACGCAGCCTTTTTTTTTTTTAATAAAAGGACAGACAAAGACTGACTTTTAGCTCAATTTGTTTATTTCTGAGATATTTACTTTAAAGGACAATAAACAGCTTTCCAAGATGCTGCTGTGATGAGTATGTCCATTCTAGCGCATTATTGTATTTCTATCCCTGTGTCCAAAAATCACTCACTCGTTCACTACCCCCTACATAGGGAATTACTATATAGAGGACTATATAGTGAGCTCATTGGCAAAATGGGGAAAAAAAAAAACAAAACCACTTTCGGACACTACTCCGTCACGCTGGTATTTACATCATTACTGTCGCACAATTAAAACGTGCCAGATCAGTCGGCTGGTGGGTTTCAAAATAAATACATGCGTGTGTTTTTGTGATAAATCCATATTATACTGAGCGTACTTCCCACATTAATCAATACAAAGTACCTGCATCTTTCAGTTTTTTTTTTTAAATCAAGGCTGAATACTTTCTTCTTTGCCGCTACCTTTTATTAAATCAAATTTGAGACTTTTAATTTGATTCCTTTCAGCGCGACCGCAATGCATGATGGGATATATTGCTTTGGTTAGTGACCATCGTTCTACACTGTTTTCGTGATGCATTGTGGGATATTTTGAGTGCACTATATAGGGTGTAAATAATCCTCACTATCATTTCGGACAGCACTACAAAATGGCGTCCTCACTATATCGTCCACTATTCAGTGAGTAGGGAGCGATTTCGGACACCGGGAGGGACGGCATGTTCACAGTAAGCATCATCATCGGAGTTTTATAGCAGCTGGTATTACATCCCTGCCAAGTTCTGGAAATAGTCTGTTCCTGTCTCAAGGGGGAAACGAACTGAAAACGAAAACAAAAGCTGATCTTATCTATAATTCTATTTCAGTTTAGTTCATGTTGAATCGTTCAATGTAGCTTTTTTATTTTTATTTAATTCTAAACTGTTTTATTTCAGTTAATTTTTCTTCATGGCTAGTTTTAGTCTTTGGTAAAATGGTATTAACCCTGGACCCCACTGGTTTCCAGTCCTGTCAGCCATGAACAGGAATCCGTGGCGGTCATGGCCACAGGGCAGATTCACGCAAACTCTCTGGGTCTCTAAACTCGAGACTGTTTGTGTGTGAGAATCGCAGGATATCAGCAGTTTCTGAAATACTCAAACCAACGCTAGGATTAAAGGTCAGAGGTCATGTTTTTTTTTTTTTCCCCTCGTTCTGATGTGAACATTAACTGAAGCTCTTGACCTGTATCCCTTTGGTTGTTTGCATTGTGCTGCTGTCACATACTTAGCTGACGGGATAAACAAGTGGGTGAACAGACGTTCATTATTAAACGTGGCTCTGTCTGTCTGTCCGTCCGTCCACAGTTTCGTGCCAAATGGTATTGTGTGATCTTTGGGAGAACAGGAAAATCCCAGAGCTTACCAGGGATTTGGTCTGACATCATCGCTGAAGTCGACAACATCATCCTGTCTGAAGAGGATAAAGACGTATCTGTGAAACCCTGTTCCCTTGGCAGGAAATGGAGTCATGTAATGAGCGAGCTCATCACCGGCGCATACAGCGTCACCGGGAATATTACCACTGCATCAAAAGAAAAGAGAGGTTTACATCATCATCATCATCATCATCATCAAGTGGCTACAATTTTGATATGTAATGCAAAATCCCAAAAGTGTAAACATTCAGATAAACAAAAAAAAAACCCTGAAAAATATAGTTAGAAACACAGATGCACAGTGGGATCCAAAACAAAAGTCTGAGCTCACATCAATTTTCTCCATTTAAAACTGGAAAAATCATACTGAACAGGTTTAATCCAAACCAACAAATTTAAAAAAATAAAAATTTAATTTAAATGCGTCAGTGCAAATACACTTTGTAATAAACAGCCATAGCCAATATTAAAGCTAGACGGCCTTTCGATTTCATAAAATCGGTGAAATTTAGTTCCTTCTGAAATGTGGTCGTTATGATGCATGTTGATTTCTGTAATCTCACCATTCTGTTCTGTAGCTGGAAGTTCTTTAATTTGAGCGGATTAAAGCAAAATGTGCATGAAATCACTCGCTTCGCGCAGTCAAGCAGACAGAGGAAGTCCGTGTGTGCGCATGCGCAGGTTTCCCTTTGAGCGTGCACTGACCGTTCCATCATTCTGTCGCTAAACGAACAGCTGATCACACCGAGGTGCTCGCTGAGCGCCGATATTTATTAGTTTGGTCCTGCATTTCCTTTCCTTCGTATAGAACATAACGTCTTTTCTTCTCGCTTTGTTACTGTAGTCGTTTCATTCGCATGCTCACGTCCTCCATTTTTCTCTCCTGTTTCAAATTTGTATCCCACAATGCCTTGCGTGAACGGGGAAAGCCCACCACGTCATGCATTAGTCTGGTTAACACCAGACCATATCAAGTGAAATATGGTCTGGAATCCGCCTATTGAATTTCTCGTAAGGGAGGTGTGGTTTACGATTGTCAACGGTCGTTTATTGGACGTTGCGAATGTCTATCATTTGGCGTATACGTAGCCCATGGCCAATCATGGCAGTTGTACCCGGTGACGTAGTTAGAGCGACGAAGAGGCGAAGAAGAGAAGGAAAGAGAAAGAGAAGGCAAAACAAAAATAGGAAAACAATGGCACCGAACGATTACTGCTTAGCCACTAAGGGGGCTAGTTGGTAAATGAGACTTTTACCAAACCCTGTCGGGAACAAGGCAAAGGCATCTGTCTTCGTGTCAACGAAAGACTGTAACGCCAAACGCTGTTCTTTTTTTAAAACAAACTTTTGCTCTAAACTATTCAGAACAGTGTCTAAAGCTTGATCGAAAGTTTGGTTCGTATCGCTCACCGCCATGTTAAATGTGATCCGTAAACAGTCCCAAATAAACTACAAGCTTCCGTTTGTCGAGTAGTACGCGTCACCGTCTTTCCACCCCTCCCCACTCTCTGATTGGCTCCCTAACTCAGGCAAGCCTTTAGGCCAAGTTTACATTAGACCGTATCGGTCTCGTTTTCTTCGCGGATGCACTGTCCGTTTACATTAAAACGCCTGGAAACGCCGGGAAACGGGAATCCGCCAGGGTCCACGTATTCAATCCAGATCGTGTCTGGTCCGGTGCTGTGTAAACATTGAGAATACGCGGATACGCTGTGCTGAGCTCTAGCTGGCGTCGTCATTGGACAACGGCACTGTGACATCCACCTTCCTGATTCGCTGGCGTTGGTCATGTGACGCGACTGCTGAAAAACGGCGCGGACTTCCGCCTTGTATCACCTTTCATTAAAGAGTATAAAAGTATGAAAATACTGCAAATACTGATGCAAATACTGCCCACTGTGTAGTTATGATGGTCTTTAGGCTTGCCATCCTTCCACTTGCAAGTGGTAAGTGACTGAGCCGCTGTGCGCAAGTCCCGAATCACTGCTCGTGCACTACACTCGCGCACTCTGAGCTGCGCAGGGCCGGAGTGCGCACCCTCCAGAGGGAACTCGCTGTTCAGGGCAGAGTGATTTGGAGCGCAGCCGCTGAGGAGGAAGCGATGAGCCGCACTGACACATTTCAACTTGCGTGCCGAATTAGTCATGTGATTAGCGTATCCGTGTATTGGCGTTGCTGTGTGCACGCTAATCATTTTTAAAAACATTAATCTGATGATCCGCTGATACGGTCTAATGTAAACCCCACCTTAGACCATAGTTTCCATGCTGTCTTTTCAGATCGGAACAACTGTGCAAAGCAGCATGGGATTTCCCAGGCTAGTCATGCATGGCATCGTATCTTGAATCGGGTCATGGTGAAGCAGGAAAAAAAAAAAATAAAAAATAGCGGAGAATTTAGGACCATGTGGAGATAAATTCATTAATTGCTCTGTTTAAAAAAAAAATTAAATTGGAAGTCTGTGATTCAAATTCAGGAGCTTTCGGTCCACTCAAAAAAAAAAAAGTGCTGGGGAAAATTCTTTTTATGACCGACACTTGAAAAATCTGAAAGGCAATCTAGCTTTAATGTCGAAGCGAGCAATCGTGTATTTTCTGAAAATGATTTCAGACGCAGCTTATATCACTTTCACGACTCCATACTCACTATATAGGGAATCCTATATAGAGGACTATATAGTGAGCTCATTGAAAAAATGAAAAGCAAAAAAGAAAAAACGCTTTCAGACACTACTCCGCCATTTACGTCATTACTGTCGCACAATTAAAACGTACCAGATCAGTCGGCTGGTGGGTTTTCAAAATAATAAATACATGCATGTGGTTTGGTGATAAATCCATATTACACCGAGCGCATTTCCAACATTAATAAATACGAAGTACTTTGTGTCTGCTGCATCTTTCAGTTCTTTTAAATCAAGGCTGAATACTTTCTTCTGTCGCTGCCTTTTACTCCATCAAATTTGAGGCTTTTGATTAATTCCTCACTTTACACCAACTTTTATTCTTGTATTTTATCTGTCATTCTATTTCAGATCATTTTCTATTCTCTTACTATTTTTAATTTTACTTGAATATCTGTTTATAATGTGTTTCTTCCTCCGTCCAGTCACCCCAACACACTCCCCCCCCCAAGCATGACCGCAATGCATGATGGGATGTAATCGCTTGGTTAGTGACCATCGGTTGTGCACTACTTTTCACGGTGCATTGTGGGAAACAGAGTGCACTATACAGGGTGTAATAATTCTCACTATACATTCGGGCAGCACTACAAAATGGCGAACTCGCTATATAGTCCGCTATCCAGCGAGTACAGAGTGATTTCGGACACAAGGATAGAAAATTTGGAATGTTGGTTTTTCCTTTGTAAACCAGCGCAGTCCTTTTAGAAGGAGTTGTGGCGCTGG
The DNA here is from genome assembly GCF_027579695.1 of Neoarius graeffei. Taxonomy (NCBI): domain Eukaryota; kingdom Metazoa; phylum Chordata; class Actinopteri; order Siluriformes; family Ariidae; genus Neoarius; species Neoarius graeffei. The sequence goes on along the minus strand of NC_083582.1, from coordinate 70,684,474 downwards.
CTCCAGTCCAAGAGGACTGACACACCCCCTTTAACTTGGAAAGCGACTGAATTTGGTTTCTGCGATGGAGAGAATTTGACTTAAATTTTACTTGGGAAATTTTTCACTCACAAGGTGTAGATACTTTAAAACTGCTCCGTGTTTGGTTCATTGGCTGAACAAATTTAAGAGCTTGTACAAATCTCAACAATACGTAAAATATAAGAGAGCCCGTTATTAATTCTCTTTACTAAGTGTTTTTAATTTACAACCCCGATTCCAAAAAAATTGGGACAAAGTACAAATTGTAAATAAAAACGGAATGCAATAATTTACAAATCTCAAAAACTGATATTGTATTCACAATAGAACATAGACAACATATCAAATGTCGAAAGTGAGACATTTTGAAATTTCATGACAGCAACACCTCAAAAAAGTTGGGACAGGGGCAATAAGAGGCTGGAAAAGTTAAAGGTACAAAAAAAAGGAACAGCTGGAGGACCAAATTGCAACTCATTAGGTCAATTGGCAATAGGTCATTAACATGACTGGGTATAAAAAGAGCATCTTGGAGTGGCAGCGGCTCTCAGAAGTAAAGATGGGAAGAGGATCACCAATCCCCCTAATTCTGCGCCGATAAATAGCGGAGCAATATCAGAAAGGAGTTCAACAGTGTAAAATTGCAAAGAGTTTGAACATATCATCATCATCTACAGTGCATAATATCATCAAAAGATTCAGAGAATCTGGAAGAATCTCTGTGCGTAAGGGTCAAGGCCGGAAAACCATACTGGGTGCCCGTGATCTTCGGGCCCTTAGACGGCACTGCATCACATACAGGCATGCTTCTGAATTGGAAATCACAAAATGGGCTCAGGAATATTTCCAGAGAACATTATCTGTGAACACAATTCACCGTGCCATCCGCCGTTGCCAGCTAAAACTCTATAGTTCAAAGAAGAAGCCGTATCTAAACATGATCCAGAAGCGCAGACGTCTTCTCTGGGCCAAGGCTCATTTAAAATGGACTGTGGCAAAGTGGAAAACTGTTCTGTGGTCAGACGAATCAAAATGTGAAGTTCTTTATGGAAATCAGGGACGCCGTGTCATTCGGACTAAAGAGGAGAAGGACGACCCAAGTTGTTATCAGCGCTCAGTTCAGAAGTCTGCATCTCTGATGGTATGGGGTTGCATTAGTGCGTGTGGCATGGGCAGCTTACACATCTGGAAAGACACCATCAATGCTGAAAGGTATATCCAGGTTCTAGAGCAACATATGCTCCCATCCAGACGACGTCTCTTTCAGGGAAGACCTTGCATTTTCCAACATGACAACGCCAAACCACATACTGCATCAATTACAGCATCATGGCTGCGTAGAAGAAGGGTCCGGGTACTGAACTGGCCAGCCTGCAGTCCAGATCTTTCACCCATAGAAAACATTTGGCGCATCATAAAACGGAAGATACGACAAAAAAGACCCAAGACAGTTGAGCAACTAGAATCCTACATTAGACAAGAATGGGTTAACATTCCTATCCCTAAACTTGAGCAACTTGTCTCCTCAGTCCCCAGACGTTTACAGACTGTTGTAAAGAGAAAAGGGGATGTCTCACAGTGGTAAACATGGCCTTGTCCCAACTTTTGAGATGTATTGTTGTCATGAAATTTTAAAATCACCTAATTTTTCTCTTTAAATGATACATTTTCTCTGTCATCTATGTTCTATTCTGAATAAAATATGGAATTTTGAAACTTCCACATCATTGCATTCTGTTTTTATTTACAATTTGTACTTTGTCCCAACTTTTTTGGAATCGGGGCTGTAATTTGAGCGAAGCTCCTGTTCTGTTTTCCCTTCTCTTTTCTTTCCTCGCTCAACCTTTGTATTCTTGCCTTATAAGTGGCATGTTTATGTTCATGGTTTTCAATTAAAAAAAAAAAAAAAACACCGCATTGCTCAACCATTAAACAAAAATAGTTTGTCACAGCTGCATTTTTGTTTTTCTACAAAGTATAAAAGCTGAATAAGCATCCTCCAAGAGTACCGATTCCGTATTTTTTTGCCAGGGGTTGTACATTACACAAGGTCATGTTCCCTTCACGTGGTTTCTATTATTTTTAAAAAGTCTATTCGAGTACAAGGTGGACCTGTTTGTATATTTCTCTCTTCCGTGTTGGCTAGAGAAGAGAAATGCCACAAGGCTACACAAGCATAGCAGCTTCATTAGCTCACTACCCAGCCTCTAGTATCGGTGTGTGTGCATGTGTGAGATGAATTATTGCTTGAATACCCACACTAGCCAATGCACATATTCCTGCTCACCATCCTGCAAATGCTCATCTGGGAAAACACAGAAAAGCAAATTATTCACCTGGTCAAGGTGAGGAAGCGATTCACCATTTTAACAACCGTGAAAAAACAGCAGACATCGCCATCATGTGGTGTAAACTGAAACTGACAAGAAGTGTCCACACAGATGATTTGCAACCACATGATCAAAATGTGGCACATCATGAACATCTGCCATGATGGAAGAGATACGAAGCAACTAGGACTGCAGCCGCTGAAAGCGTATCAGTAAACAATGCTGAATTTTCTCAGTATTACCACGATTTGAACGCTCGAGTGAAGATTCGATACAAAGAGAAGATAGGTGTGTGTGGTTTTGACCCATATTCTTTAAAAAAAATAAATAAATGTCAGACTTTTCTGAAGACGCTTCTACCAACCATCGAGTACAAATACAGGTCATTTCGTCCAAAGCCTTTTTCATACGCACTATTATCTCTAGCCGCTTTATCCTGTTCTACAGGGTCGCAGGCAAGCTGGAGCCTATCCCAGCTGACTACGGGCGAAAGGCGGGGTACACCCTGGACAAGTCGCCAGGTCATCACAGGGCTGACACAGACAACCATTCACACTCACATTCACACCTACGGTCAATTTAGAGTCACCAGGTAACCTAACCTGCATGTCTTTGGACTGTGGGGGAAACCGGAGCACCCGGAGGAAACCCACGCGGACACGGGGAGAACATGCAAACTCCGCACAGAAAGGCCCTCGTCGGCTGCTGGGTTCGAACCCGGAACCTTTTAGCTGTGAGGCTACACCACCATGCCACCCATTTACAGCTGGGGTCAGACAGACACCGTCTTTCATGTAAGCAAGACTTAATCTGTCTTCAATATGGTTAATTTCTGCGCCGTTTTTGCTTCTTCAAACAGAGAAATAGATAAAAGGCATTACCGTCTCCCCGCTATCAAGAAAACTGTTAACAAATAGAAGAAAATGCTTCAACAACAACAAAATGAGTGGTTAAAGAATACGAAGAGAGGAGCTCAGGCTGGAAACTCCAGAGAAATTCACGATTGTATTTAAAATGTATTTTACAAAAACAAAGTCGGAAGTGAGGATGGAGGAGTTTGCTTAAGAATCTCGTTTTATTTATTTTCTGCTCGCATTCGAGTTAGCTCCTTCATGAAAGTGTTTGATTTTCTTACAGGTGAAGCCGCTTCCTTATTCGACACAGAAAACCCGGATTGGTTTCAGACAGTTCGGGCATAAAAAACTCAACAAGGAGCGACGTGCGATAAATCCTGAAAGAACAGAACAGATTAAGAGCAGAGAGAGCTGGAGCTCTGTTTCGGTTATCAGAGGAACACAGTCCTGTGCAAAATATTTATACATCAGGGTTTGTTTGTTATCACATCTAGGTTTAAAAAAAAACCCCGTCAGACCAGCTACACTGATTCAGTTACAGGTTGCCAGGTCTATATAAAACACCCACAACCTACACACTAGGGAGGTGGAGGTGGAAATTAACTCCCAACTGCCCCCCCCAGGGCAAGTTGGTTCAAAAGTTAATATCGAGCCCTGTAAGGGGTGTAACCACGTCAGCCTGTGCCACTTGCTGACCCTGGGATGAGTTTAACTCCCTTGTCATTGCAGGCTGCTCGCTTGCATGTCTGTTTCTGGCTGGATCATGTTAAATCTTCAGGTGCAGAGCAGAGCTCTCACAGGGGCTTTGTTCACGAATCACAGGCCGAGGCGCGGTCCTACCGACCCGAGATCATGCTCTTTCAAAGGGGGAGGCTTAGAGGGAGGTGCCTGTGAAATTTGGCTTCGCTGTGAGCCATACCTGTCAACTTTGAGTTTTGAAAAAAAGGGATATTTCCCAGATTTTTAACTCAAAATAAGGGAAAATTTTCTATGGGGGCAAAATGGGGGGCAATTTTCTATCTAGTATTTGTGATTTCCTGTACTCTGGTGCATGTTGGTGATAGCCAAGACCCAAACTCAATATGCTTATGGTTTATAGAGTGCATTTGTGAATAAACTATACATTTATTTTTATTTGCTTTCAGTGGTACCAGTTATTTCCCAAATTAAGGGCTAAAATACGTATCTTATGTTAAAATAAGAAAGGTCATTATATAACCAGTCAATAAATTCAATTCCACTGCAATTTATTATGGTTTTACCATAGTCATGGCCTCGGAACGATAGATAGATAGATAGATAGATAGATAGATAGATAGATAGATAGATAGATAGATAGATAGATAGATAGATAGATAGATAGATAGATAGATAGATAGAGTAATATAAGATATTAAACCAAGAGTGATTTAAAATGGGTAAGTTTCAGATAGAAAATAAAATAGACAATGAGTGGATAAAACAGTTAATACACCAATTAGTTTACACTAGGCTATTTATGAGGTCTTAGCCAGGACATACTTAATGTAAACATGTGTAGCTTACCTTTGATTATTTGGGAGGCTTTCGTTTTCCCCATGGAAAATTTCTTTGCGATGGAAGAGTCTGGGAACATTCCAGCCACGCACTTGTTGAAATCATCAAAGAAAGAGAGGCTAATGTTTTTCTTAGCTATTAGCATCGCCATCTTCACCTCAGACCTAATCAGTGTTGCCAGATACTGCTGACGTTTTCCAGCCCAAAATATGTTCAAAACCCGCCAAAATGCACTTGAAACCGCCCAACTTGGGCGGGAGACCACCCAATCTGGCAACACTGGACCTAATCACTTGTTCAGCCTCGCCTCCGGACATAGTTATGTAATTACTGATGCCCGAGAGGGCGGGGACGTGAATTCATGGCCCGACTTCCTGCTGTAAACTCCTGTCAAAGGCGCGTCATGAATTCTGGACCTACCGACTTTTTTATATTGTGAAAATACGGGACTTTTATATAATGTGAAAATACGGGATATTTTCGGGAAAATTAAAAAAAAAAAAAAAAAAAAAAAAAAAACGGGAAGACAGCGGGAAATAAGCCAAAATAAGGGATTTCCCAGGAAAAACGGGAGGGTTGACAGGTATGCTGTGAGCTCTGTTGGCAAAGTTATTAATTTTTTAAAATCTGGCTGGCGCGCCCTCACAGAGCTTTCGTTCGCAAACACCGGAATACCTGAAATATAAAATAATTGATAGTGCACCTGAAAAAGGATTTGAATGAAATGTCTTAACTACTAGACGAAACGGTCATTGGATGAAGTGTCCTGATCCCCTCGTCTCCTCTCCATACTAAGCCTCAGAGTGTCCTCGCCCTCTTCCCGAATCACAGACGGAATTCTAAAAAATTGGAACGGTCCACGGTCACGAGTACTGTTGTGACCACAGCCATATACAGCACAAAGATATGGCATCGCTAAAAGAACGCTTAAAGCAGTGGAAAAACAGAGCTGTGCACGCGTGATTATGTTTTGTATGGAATGTCACTTGATCCTGTATTTGTATATCCACCAAGATGGCCGACATCCGGGTTTCTATTTTGCTTTGACTTCACTTGCAAGTCAAGGATGTGTGAGGAGTTAACGCCTCTTCCTCCTCCCCGGCTGCTAAAACCCAGAGAAGCCTTAAAAGACGACGACACTCGCCAGTGCAGTATGGATGTTACAAATTATAGATTTATTTCATTAATTTTTACCTGGGCTTGTTAGCAGCAGTGTCCAAAGAGAATTCTTTTCTGCCTCGAAGCTAACGCGAGGAGCTGACGAAGCCTGGAAAACAAATTAAAAAACAAAATCGGTGTTTTTTTTTTTAAAACAAAAACTTAAAGATTGCTGCATGGGAGAAACAGTGCCTTGTTCAAGTAGCCTCACCTGACTAGGTGATAAATGACTGCCATAATGCACCATGGCATTGCTATCGTCACCGTATGCCACCCTCAGCATCACCCTTGGAACAAAATAGGCCATGGGGAAAAGGTCTCTGTATATTCCGTAGTGCTCCGCCAGCCTCTGGATGTGGTAAGGGCCATTAGTTTTCTCCCATTCCTCCTTCACTTGGTCCAAAGGAATGCGAACTAGAATGCAAAAGGAAAGAAGCACTCAAAGTCATGCTGAGCACGTGACAATAATAAGAAGTCAGTAATCATGGATAAATCAGTAACGCATAATAAGAAAAGCAGTAATACGTACACGTGCGTAGACGAGCATCTCTCTCCAGCTCTGGGTTCTTTTTGTTTTCTTTTATCACCTTCCTTCTTTCCCGAACTTCCTTTAACCTGGAGGGTCGGCAGTAAGGCAAGCCGATGTCCACTGGCTCAAAGTCTAGTCATGAGACAGGTTATATTTCACTACTAGCGCATATATCAAAAATATGCCGATGCCCCCATTTTATGACATTAACCCCAGAAAGAGCTTGGTTCCTCCAAACAGAAAAAGTATTTTGCCTATAAGACCAGATGATTTACGATTTCTTATAATAGAACCCAGTGTTTCCCCTATTATTATATTGCAGGGCTTTCCCCAAAGCGCGGATACGCGGTGCTTAGCCATGCTGTGTGATGTCAGCGCCGCACTCTCATTTGCACGCAAAAAAACACACTGAGCAATGCAGAGTACTTCCCGCAACTAAGTATCTCCTATTCCCTTCTGAAAGGGAGTAATAACTATAGAAATAGGAAGATATTGTAATATATAGGTCTAGACCAGGGGTTCCTAAAGTGTGGTGCCACACCCCCGGGGGTGCGCAAGATAAAAAAATTTAATGGCGATTTTTAACTCTTCTTCTACGCCGTAACGGTTCTGCAGTAGTTTGTGGCTTCATTCATTCATTCGCGATGCTCAACTGGTTGAAATCGGCAAAACTAAATGCCGATCGGCAACTAAACATCGGCAAAGACTGGGGGATGTTGAGAAAGATTTGAGGCTGAGACTGTTTTCAATTACCCCAAACATCGGAGAGCTCTGTGCCAAGATGCAGGCCCATCCGTCGCATTAATATTGGTATGTATTTGGCCAAATGGCATTGATCTTGCTAAAAATATATACTGCTACTGAAAATAGGACCTAGAGAGATCTTGCAGTCACGTGACCAGAAAGTACACAACCGCCATCTTGTCGGTAAAAAACACAGCTGAATACTGCTGCACTCGTGTACAGAATGGATCAATTTCAACCGACGGACTACACGGCTCATTTTTCTAATGAACAGATAACTAGATATATGTCTAAAATAAACGATCTACAGATTAGTGACCCTTATGGCTTTCCGGACGGAGTTTTCACGACCGGATTTTGAACTGCCAGCGGAATACCCGGACGTGTATAATTACCTCATTAACTTTCCCTCGCTGTTCAGTGGTGAAGCACTGCGTGCTTATAAATCTCTGGACAGTTATCTTTACAGAAATTCAGGATTTGTCAGCGACTCAGATGCGGCATCTTGTAAACAAGAATCCTCATTGGACGGGTAAGTCACTTAAGTATTGAGTATAGCACTGACCAGCCGATTATAGAATAGAATAAGGTAATTCCAAATCATCCGTGTTGTTTACCATGGATCTGGCGTTGGAGAGGTAGAGGCTTGGCAGTGGAGATTTGAGTGGCTGTTTTCTGAGCTTAGTCAACAGGCCGGCTCTGCAGCCTCGCTTTTGCTTCCGCTCCCGGCGCCGCCTCCTTCGCTTTGCTTCCGATAACAATCCACGGAGACCCTGCTGGTCTCGCTATCTCGTCCGGAATGTTTGTTTTTTTTCTCGTCCGGAATGTTGTGCATGCGATGGAAATCGCTACAAACCGTCATTTTCTGCTGGAAACCAATGTCCAGTAAGTCCATACGGTTGTAGTGGATATTGAAGTCCGGTACAGATGAACAACACGCAAAAATACACACAAAAAACATAAAAACCGTGCACAGGTAGGGAGAGCTTGTAGCCGCAGCCGTTGTAGTAGAATTGTATATAGTAGGGTTTTCCAGAAGAAAAGGTAGAAGTAAAAGCAGAAGTAGACCCAGAAGTAGAAGGCGGAATATGGCGTTTGACCGACAAGATGGCGTCTGTCACAATCTGGATCGGCTGTGACGTCACACGCAAGTGCTCCATATAGCCTACTGACCCACCCACCGTCTGTCTGTCTGTCTCTCTCGCTGCAGACTGAGCCGCCAGCGCTGCACTTCACAATCAGATGGATCCTCTTCTTTATCTGTTCCTGATATGCTCCTTAATTGTTGTATCTCTTTAAAATGCATATGTTCATAATTATCATTGCTATTTTTACTGTTATTATATGTTAACGTTTTTGCAAATTAAATTCATTCTCAATTCATTTTCATAACCTTGTAATGACAGGGTTGTGTTGCTAGTGTTTTAAACACGGATGAAAATCATATATTTTCCCCATATCTGGCTGGTAGACTACATGCCTTGATGTGATCTCCCTTTGTAATGAATTTGCGCATTTACCGTGTTGCAACGTTTTAAAACTGTTACATTTCAATCAAATTCTATCTAATTCAAATACGAGAGCGCATAATATGTTAATGTGATTCGATGTTCTCATTCGAGCATGACGTGCTGCCTTTGTAAGAAAGCTTTGGTGTTTTTTTTTTCCCACTTTTGTGGTTTCCTGCAGGTGTGGCAAACGATGTTTGTTATCATTTAGCACGATTAAAGACGCTTCCCTTATAAGAAAGCGTGTGTTTTTTTGAAACTGGGGGTGCGTCAACCTGGTTGGAGTATAGAAGGGGGTGCGCGGCCAAAAAAGTTTGGGAACCCCTGGTCTAGACTATCCTGGTACTCAACCCAGAAGTGAAAAAGGATTTCGCTGCATGCACTGACCGCCACTCACAACCATACATAAAACCACGTTCTCAGCACTGGTCGCTAGATGGCGCAGTTGCACGATTTGACCTAAATTCTGTTTCTTTTTTTTTTTTGCATTATATTTTTTATTCAAGAAAGCTGAAGTGATATGCATTTAGTTACAATATCTTGAATTAGATTCGTTTTTTTTTTTTTTTCCCCCAACAACCAAACCCCACTCACAACACTCGTATACTGCTGTGAAAGACAAAAAGAAACACATAAGTATAGAATGTCAAGTTAAATAGAATACACTGACTGTGCAAAAAGTTAAATAAATAACTTGAGAAAATAAATAGATAAATAATAATAACAAAACAAACAAGAAACATATAATTGTCAATAATAATAATACTAAAAACAAAATAATAATATAAATAAAAAATAAATTAGGATAATAATGACAGACAATTGGGTCATTACCTATTCATAAACATGTCATTAGTTAGGCCGGATCAATAGTATATCTCAGGGCTTCATAGGTTTATGGAAGGGTTTTAAGATTTTTAAAGTGCTCAATCAAAGGGTCCCATGTCTTGTGAAATTGTCTTGTTGAACCTCTAGTAAAGTATTTAATTTTCTCTAATTTCAAGAAAAACATTAATTCAGTGAGCCAGACAGACGCTTTAGGTGGTTCAGGGGTTTTCCAATGTAAAACTATATTCCTGCGGGCTATCAAAGATGCAAAAGCAAAAGCATTCATCTTGTCAATGGTTAGTGTGTGCTCGTCAACCAATACTCCAAAGATGGCCATATCTGCAGATGGTTTTACTTTAGTGTGAAATGCATCATTTAGTGTTTTACAGATAGATGACCAAAATTCAATTAACTTAGGGCAGGTCCAGAACATATGAGTCATATTTGCTGGCGCAGAATTGCAGCGCTCACACCTGTCATTAATATTGTCATAAATTTTTGAAAGTTTAGATTTAGTGTAGTAAATTCTATGAAAGACTTTGAATTGTATCAGGCTAAGCCGGGCACAGGACGATGTTCCATTAATTCTTTCCAGAGCACATTCCCAGAAATATCCAGGAATCTCAAAACCAAGTTCTTCAGTCCATGCAGTTCTTAGCCCATCTAATGATGTTTCCTGAAGAGAGGTTATTATATTGGAAATATTTGCAATATGGCTCCCCAAATGCGTAGGATGACGCAAAATTTTCTCAAGTCCTGAGTCTGCTGGAAAGTCAGGGAATGCTGGACTCTGGCTTTGAATAAAATGGCGGACTTGGAAATATCTGAATAAGTCAGATTTCTGTAAATGGAATCTGGCAGAGAGGTCATGGAAATTGGCAAAGATGCCATCTATATAGAAGCTGTGGCAGGCATTCAAGCCCTTCCTTCTCCATACATTGAAGGTATGGTCTGTTCTGGCGGCAGGGAAAAGATGATTGTTACAGATAGGGCTGTATATAGAAAATTCCTTTAGTTTGAAGTGTTGTCTGAATTGTGACCATATCCTCAGTGTAGCGGATACCACTGGGCTAGAAGTGAATTTGGAGGGTGACAGTGGTAATCCAACAGTGACCAAAGCAGGAAGTGACGTAGAGGTGCATGAGTTTGCCTCAATCTTACACCAATCCGGTTGTGGATTTTGGTACCAATATATGACTTTTTGAATATTAGATGCCCAATAATAGTTTCTCATATTAGGTAGTGCCAGGCCCCCCTTATCCCTGGGCCTTTCTAAAAACTCTCTGCGTATTCTAGCATTTTTATTTGCCCAAAGAAAAGATGAAATTAATTTATTTAAAGATTGGAAAAAGGATTTAGACAAAAATATAGGAAGACATTGAAACAGATATAGAAAACGAGGTAAGACATTCATTTTTATACAACTAACTCTACCTGGCAGAGATAGGTATAGGCCAGCCCATCTCTTAAAATCAGCTTCCAATTTCAGCAAGAGGGGTTTGAAGTTATTCTCATAGAGATCTGGGAAGGCACGGGTGATACGTATGCCTAGATATTTAAATCCAGACTTTGATACATGGAAGGGGAACGCATTGTCTGGTAGCTGAAGGGCCAGATGATTAATGGGAAAGCATTCACTCTTAGAGAAGTTAAGTTTGTAACCAGAGAAAAGTCCAAAGTCATTAAGGATGTTAATAATATTAGGAATGCATGATATTGGATCAGAAATATACAAAAGCAAGTCGTCAGCATATAAAGAGATTTTATGTTCGATACTAAACCTGCGTATACCATAAATGTAGGGAGTTGTCCTAAATTTTATTGATAAGGGTTCAATAGCTATTGCAAATAGAAGTGGACTCAGGGGACAGCCTTGGCGTGTACCCCTTGAGAGAGAAAATTGTTTGGATGATATTTTGTTAGTAGTTACTGATGCCTTAGGTGATGTGTACAATAAACGAATCCAGGATATGAAGTTTGAGCCAAAGCCAAATTTCTCTAATACAGTAAATAAATAAGCAAATTCCACCCTATCAAATGCTTTCTCCGCGTCCATGGAGACGACGACTTCAGGAGTCTCTCTGGATGCAGGGGAGTGAATAACATTGAGAAGCGTACGGATATTAGTGAAAGACTGGCGACCCTTTATGAAACCAGTTTGTTCTGTTGAAATGATAGTTGTAGTAACATTCTCTAGTCTTGAAGCTATCAGCTTAGCTAAGATTTTAACATCAACGTTAAGCAAAGATATAGGTCGATATGACCCACAATCGTTCGGGTCCTTGCCTGGTTTCAAAATAAGCGAAATGGAAGCCTCTGTTAAAGTTTGCGGTAAATGTTTCTGATCAAAAGAGTGATTAAACATATCAAGGAGCAAGGGAGCGAGTTGAAAAGAAAACTTTTTATAGAACTCGACAGTATAGCCGTCTGGCCCAGGTGACTTGCCACTCTGCATTTTGCGAATGGAGTCAACTACCTCCTGTAATTTAATGGCTTCTTCAAGGCTGTCTTTGGCTTCTGTATCTACTTGTGGGAAATGAATGTTGTCTAAGAAAGTCATCATGCTAGAGTTATCATATGGGGCAGAAGAAGTGTATAGGTTGGAATAGAAATCTCTAAAAGTGTCATTTATCTCTATTGGGTCTATGGTCAGGGATTGTGATATGGTACGTATCTGAGGTATTAAGCGAGATGCAGATTGACATTTAAGTTGGTAAGCCAGAAGACGACTTGCCTTATCTCCATGTTCATAATAGTTTCCCTTTAGCCAAAGCTGGTGTTTTTCCGTTCTTTCAGTTGACAATAAGTCATATTGGGCTGTCAGTGCAACTCTCTCTTTATATAGCTCAGGAGTTGGGGTGATGGAATATTGTTGGTCAACGTGTCTTATTAATTTCAGTAGTTCGCTTTCTTTTTGTTTTCTCTCCTTGCTGCATGAAATAGAATAAGAAATAATCTTCCCTCTTATAACAACCTTGAGCGTTTCCCATAATATAGATGGGGATATGGATTCAGACCTGTTAAAGTATATGAACTCTTCTATTGCTTTGCCAATGATTTCACAAAAGCGACTGTCAGACAGTAGGGACCTGTCTAATCTCCAGACACCTGGTTGTGTGACATTTTGAGAGAAAGCAATATCCATGGACACTGGTGCATGATCAGATTCGACGATTGCATTATATTCGATCTTCTTTGTGAAAGGGAGAAGTGTCTTATCAATGAGGAAGAAATCAATACGACTATACGTGTGATGGACATGTGAAAAGTAGGAAAATTCTTTTTTTTGAGGATTTAAGAACCTCCAAGGGTCAACACAGCCCGTTCTGTCGTTAAACTCAGCAAGAGCTAAAGACATTTTAGAGCGTACCACAGTCCTAGGGTTGGAGCGGTCCAGAGCTGGGTCCATACACGTGTTGAAGTCGCCAGCTATTATAAGCTTGTGTCTGTTTAAGTTTGGGAAAAGAGAGGTAAGTTTATGTATGAAGCTAACATCATCCCAGTTTGGGGCATAGACACTTGCTAATATCACTGGAGTGTTAAACAGTAACCCAGATACTATAACAAATCGTCCTTGGGGGTCTGAGATGGTTTTAGATGGTGTAAACAAAATTTTTTTATGGATCAAGATGGCAGCCCCCCGTGATTTATTATTGAAGTGAGAGTGGAAACTCTGTCCTATCCAGTTCTTCTTAAGCCTGATATGGTCTGCTATTTTCAAATGGGTCTCTTGTAAGAAAATAATTTCTCCATGTAGCCTTTTTAAATGAGAGAAAATCTTCGCCCTCTTATTAGGCCCATTCATTCCTTTCACATTCCAGGTAATGAAACGTGTTGGCATTACACCTATATCCGCCCTGACATTATTTGTGTTATGCGTCATGTGACATGTTTAAAAAATTAAAAGAAATAAAGAGTGGGATGTGCTCCCCAAAGCGTCTGTCAATACCAAACAAAAACTTAGTAAAGAATAATAAAAAAGCAGTACAAAATCCCTGATCAATAGGAAAAAACAATGATGCTTCCTCAGGAATAACCCTCCCATTAACCCCAAACATAACAAATCCTATGCCCGCCCCTTGAACATGGGCAGACTGCAGGCTCTCTTCTAACTCCTGAACCTTCCGGTACACCCTCTTCCTCTAAGCTGTGGAGAACCTGTGACCTAATAGCATTGATAACTGGTAGTAAGTGAAACCATCTTCAAATTAAATTTTAAATGAAAAAGCACACGATAAATATATTACCGACTAGTCTATACTGCAGTCCCGTTCACTGTTAAATTAGGGAAAAGTAGTCCATGACCGTCGGCAGACAGTGGCAAAGCGACATCCAACATAGGCTATCAGTTGACAAACTCCTCAAAGAAAGACAATAAGAATGGAGGGAGAAAAACAGAAAAAAAAAACAGGCAGCCTTAAGGCACTTACCAGGGAAAAGTGAAGAAAGGAAGAAAGAAAACAAAAAAGCTCGGTTATTTGCCAATAATGCTCATCCGTTAGTTTGACTAAAGTGCGCTGGTTAAAGTTCGAGAGTACTGACATGTCAAAACGTCCTTCAAGCTGAGAAGCGGTCTCCCTCCATCAGGCGCGCGCGAACCATCCGCATCATCAGACCTCCTCCATACCAACCACCTGTTGATCGTAATAAGCCCGTGCCTCCTTCGGTGTGTTGAAATTGAATGTCTTTCCCTTGTGGAAGACTCGTAGTACAGCTGGATAACGCAGGCGGAATTTGACACCTTTTTTGTAGAATGCTTGTTTAACAGGGTTGAAGTCTGCGCGTTTTCGTGACAGGGCAGCGCTGTAGTCTGGATACATTCTCAGTGTAGCGCCTTGATAGGTGACTGTGTTCTGTCTTGCCCATTGAAGTAATCGCTCCTTTTCCTGGTGACTTTGGAAACATACCAGGAAGGGTCGCGGTGTTGGATGGACATCTTGGTCTTGGTCGGATTTCGTGCCCACTCTGTGCGCGCGCTCCAGAACTGGAGCCGAGCCAAATAGCGCATGTTCGCCGTCGCTGGTGACCTCCATAATCAAGTTCGCCACAAAGTTAACTGCATTCTCTACACCCTCGCTGCTCTCTGGAACATTTATAATCCTCAAGTTATTGCGGCGTGATCTGTTTTCCAAATCTTCGATCCGATCCAACAGTGTCGCATTTTGGGTTATCAGAGCTTCCACAGCTGGCTCGAGTGCACATATCTTATCAAAATTATCACCTGTACGTGATTCGGCCTCCGTCAGTCGTTGTTGCACAGAGTTCACACTTTCTGCCAAAGCCTTCATTGTAGTCTGTAACGGCACCAGTGAATCTTGAATAAGGGCAGAAATATCTTCTTTCAAACTTTCTCGCTGCTTGGCCAATTCTTCCACCAGCTGAGTCATGGTTATTCCGTCGCTTTCGGGAGAGCTAGCTTCTGATGCCATGGCGGATAGCTTACTAGCCACTGTGCGCGTGGTCATCGTCGAAGAAGCTTGTTTTGTTTTGGAGGTAGCCATTCGCTTTTCGGGGTTGTTTAATGCTTTAATGTGCGTTAATCACACAAGTCCTGTGGTAAAATATTACATTTGGTCACATAAGTTGCAAATTCGGTCAGAGCTCTTCACACACGCAGCCTACCCCTTCATGGCCCAAACCGGAAGTCCTAAATTCTGTTTCTGGCATCCTGGAATTGGAAAATGAAGAGGCGTGCTACAAAGTGTTTTCATTTCAAATCTAATTTTGCCCTTAAAAATTTCACCCCTTGTATATTTGACAAGGTAAAAAAAAAAAAAAAAACCAGCAAATTTAATGTTAAATTGTGCCTAAATCAGCCCTAGATGCCACCAAAATGCATTTGAAGTCTCTAATTTCAAAATTTTCCAAGGGACGATGCCCCTGGATCCCTCTGGGCTGGGCTCCGGATCAGTAGCACCACTCTGATATTTTTTCTGGAGACAGCCCTGTAATTGGTGCCCCCTCCCCTCAAACACACACACTAAGATCCCCCCCCCCAAATAAAAAAAAAAGAAAAAAAAAAAAAAAAAAACCAACCCATCACAGGTGTGCAGGCACTAGGACCATGCAGAAAAACTGCCTGCTCAAAAAACAGGAGAGGGTACAGGCACTAGGACCATGCAGAAACATCCCCTGCTCAAGCTGCTGACTCCCTGTCTGCTTCGCTCTCCTCTCGTGCGCTCAAAAACAATTCGATTCAAACAATAATCAGAACCCCCCCCCAGGCGGCAAAAGATTCAGGTCCAAATGCTCCATAATAGGAGCCGTGGGTAGGGGTCCTGCAGGTGACCATCCTCATCCAGCACCCCCTCCCCCCCAAACCAGTAAACTTAAGGGAAACACACTGCAAACCCTACATGATACATGAGCAACTGGGAGAAGCTGAAGTCCTGTTTCACTTCCATCTTGGATTTAAGATTACGGGGGGGGGGGGGGGGGGGGGGGGGAGCCAAAATGTTTACCTGTGTCAGATTTCTGTTCCACATGTTTCTTGTACGTCTTCCACCAGACGTCTTTAGTACTGGCCTCCTCTGCAATTCTGAGGTAGCGTGTGTAGCTGCAATATTTCTCCAGAGCCTCCAGGTTCTTCCAGTCTACGTCTTCATTTGGCATTGGACCCAGTGGCGCAGTCCGGCGAAATAACACAGCTGCAAACGGTACAGCATTGTATTACCATACTGTATAGCAAGCATGAACATGGAGAAACATGCGATGTAAAACCTCTAGCAGGCTCCTGTAGTAACAGTGGTGTCCAAAACCATCTTACCATATACTACTGCACTCTATAAATGGAAGAGAGAGAATATAGCAGGTGCATACTGTTGCAATACTTCGTGGCTACTTCACCCACATGTAATATACTATTTGAAATTTCATCTGATGATGCAGGGAGCTGCTGCTGCAGGGTTCCTGCTCCAAATCATGAGCTCAGGTTTCTGCCTGTGTGAAGTTTCTGTACATGTTCGCCCTGTGGCTGCAAGGGTTTTCTCCTTCCAAAAACGTGACAATAAGTGGATTGACTAAGACAAAATGCCCCAGTTGTGAATTAGAGGGTGACTTTTTTCAGGATTTCCTGTGGCATTCCCATGGGATGGAAAAAAAAAAAAAACCAGGAGCAAGTGAATCATAACAGTAGGATCATTTTTATACATGTTTACATGGGGGGGAGCCATGGGAAGCAGCCTTGGACCCAAAGGGTCACCAGTTTGATGTAAAACATCTAGCAGGCTCCTGTAGTAACAGTGGTGTCCAAAACCCAAAACCCTGCTAACCTTCAGCCATGGCCTGAAGGTTAGAGAAGCAGCCTTGGGCCCAAAGGGTCGCCAGTTTGATGTAAAACATCTGGCAGGCTCCTGTAGTAACAGTGGTGTCCAAAACCCAAAACCCTGCTAAGCAGCCTTGGGCCCAAAGGGTCGTCAGTTTGATGTAAAACATCTGGCAGGCTCCTGTAGTAACAGTGGTGTCCAAAACCCAAAACCAAAACCCTGCTAACATTCAGCCATGGCCTGAAGGTTAGAGAAGCAGCCTTGGGCCCAAAGGGTCGCCAGTTTGATGTAAAACATCTAGCAGGCTCCTGTAGTAACAGTGGTGTCCAAAACCCAAAACCAAAACCCTGCTAACCTTCAGCCATGGCCTGAAGGTTAGAGAAGCAGCCTTGGGCCCAAAGGGTCGCCAGTTCGAGTCCCAGGACCGGCAGGAAAAACGTGAGGGGAGTGAATGAACAGCACCTCCCCCTCCATCTGTATCATGGCTGAAGTGCCCTTGAGGAAGGCACCTAACCCCCAACTGCTCCTCAGGTGCTGTAGTATAGTTGCCCATTGCTCTGGGTTTGGGTGTTCACTGCTTCAGATGGGTTTAATACAGAAGAGGAATTTCACTGTGCTTGAGTGTAAGAGATATAATATACAAGTTCTAACATGAATAAATTATACTTTCTTTATTCTGAACATGGGAAAGGGATGGGATGGGACTCCTCCGGTGTGACCATCTATTGTGAACCGTCCTTCATCATACACAGATTTTCCAGACTCGGCTCCAGATCAACTACACACCTGATCAGGATAAAGCGATTACTGAAAGTGAGTGAGTGAAGGTGCTCCAAAGAATTTTGTGGAGGTTCTTCTGGACAGCACCTTGTGGCTACTTGACTTTGACATTAAAAGGTGTACTATTGTGATTATTGATCTGTTGATTAAACAATACAAGTTGCCAGGATTCAAGTCCAAGCTAATCTATTAATGCAAATAATGCAGCAAAATGTACAAAACGTAAATATGAATAAAATTAATTATCAGAGACATGAGCATGGGGCATCAAAATATGGAAATATTACACTAGAGCAGCGGCTATAATTATCGACACCTTTTCAGATTTACCAATATACACACACACACACACACACACATTTTTTTTTAAACCAAGGTCAGTTTCAGTTCCAACAGTTATTATTGGTTAATTAAATCAACCGGAAGACCCGTCTCGCCCTTTGATGACACAGCTCGTTACCTGAGATGGAATTTTTTTTCAGCACGATCAGCAATTTTTTGAAAAACCCGGACTATCATCGCAGGTAAGCATGGTGGAAAGATCATGGACATGTCTTTACTGATCAAATTCACCGATATTTCATGATCTCCTCGTCGAAACCTACTTTGTTTCTGACTCTTTCATCTGACAGCCACCATTTTGTATCTAAACGTGCGTTTGAGAAGTCACGTGCGTGAGGTGTCGATAATAGTGATCACTTTCACCGGTGTCCACCATTATTGACACCCTGTGGAATTAAGGGACATTTTACAACTGTTACGGATCGATCTTTGTGTAACATTGTTGAAGTATTTTTATTTCTCAAAGTGCTGTGATTGACCTTTTTTTTTCTTAATTCATAACAGAATGGAATGTTTTATAGAGTATTTGGAATCCGATTGCAATGAGAATTAGACCAGAATTAAATTCCTAGCGAGGGCAATTCCACGAAATGGTCAACCCAAGGGGTGAAAATTCATTTTGCATATATGGTGTTAAATTTGATTGGTTCATTCACTGCAGTCAATATTTTTGTGCTGAACTCATGTCACATGACTGGCAGCCATTTTGAAATTGGCAGATCCAAGCATATACTTTAAACCCAAAACTAACAGACACAAAGACGCACTCAAACTGCTGTCAAAAGTCCTCACCAGGTAAGTTCAACTGTGTTTTAGATCAAATGGACCTTATTCTTTACATTTCCATGAAAAAAATTGATTCCTCTGAGTATCACAGCTTTGGGGCCTTTTAGATCTAACAAGTAGCTTTGGTCACTGACTGATATTATGACCAAGAAAGAGAAAATTACCACTTTTCATCTCTCACTGTACATCAAATCATATGTAAATTTGGAAAGCGTTGCATCAGTTACCAAAAATGTTGCGTCAGTTACTGTACGGTCCATGATCTCAACTGTCAGTTCGAAACATTTTCCATAGTTTATTTCGTTCATTGTATACGATGGCATGTTAAAAGCAAAGTTGGAAAAAAAACAGGGCTTTGAACCGGTTCAAGAAACGAAAACGAAAACCGGGAACAACTTCTATTTCACATGGAACAGAAACGAAACCAGAAACTTTATTATTTTTTATGCTCCGGAACAGAAACGCTGATTAAAAATAATGGTAACCGGTTAATACCGGTTTTTATTTCGTTCCTCAAAGTTTCCGTAGCCTACAAATAAAAAAAAAAAAAGTAATTCTTCTCCTGCGCAAGTTTCTATGACCTGCTGGGGTTCACTTCCTGTGTGACGTTCGCTGACTGAATGGAGAGAGCGGGAGGGTGGACTACTATCACGTCTCCACATCTTAAATAAGAGGTAAATATTGCAGTCTATCATTATTCGAAAACGTCAATTTCAAACACGATATCAATATATTTGTCCACGTTAATGAGAGGCTCGCGAACATTAAATGACGTTAACCTCTGTTAGCCTATCAATGCATAGGGCCTGACTAGCCTTTGGTAACGCACTAAACGAATTCTCTTTCATTTTTGGCACTTTTTCTGTTTGTGTAGATGGGAAGACATACTGAGAATCCAAATCGCCAACATTTGAAATAATAATTGTTTTGAATTATTTCTTGTCTTATTTAATGAAGGTTGTAATAGAATTAGCCTACATTTGGCTTAAGCTGGATGAGACAGAGACATAATTTTATAGCCATTTGTTAAACAGCTGACAGGGAACGTAATTAACCGTTCCGGGAATGAAATTTTTTTGTTCTAACCGGTTCGGGAACGTCTATTTAATGGTGGAACCCAAAACCGGAAACGTTAAAATTCCGTTTCTGTTCGGAACGAACCAATAGGAAAAAATTCTGGCTCAAAGCCCTGAAAAAAACGTTACTAAAATTGCAACAAGTTTCACAGAAATTGGCATTTGTACTTGTGTGTTCATAGTTGTCGAATTCTCCAAGTTGCGTCAGTTATAGGGTAGTCACACTAGAGGCGGAATGCCATCGGAATGAAAATTCTTGGTATATTCCGGGATATTCAAAGTACATTCTAAGTATTCAAGCTGCATTCTCTTTGAATTCTTAGATGTTCAAAACCTATTCGGCGACTATTCCGGGAGCGTTCTGACTGCATTCGAGGTGAATTCGTACAGCATTCGAGGCACCTTCCGACCAGACTTCGGGTGGTATTCAGGCAGCAACCGAACCGCACTCGTACGGCATTCGAAGTGCGTTCTTAACATTCTTACTGCATTCTAGGTATTCCTACCGTGTTCCAACTACATTTGAACTGCATTCGAAAGCTAATACACCCGGACTGTGCAAGAATCATTCGAGGCAGGTTCAAAGCGCATTCTAAGTATTTGAACGGCATTCTTACAAAGCTGTAAGAACATTGGTCAGCTTGAAATTCCCACCCGAATGTGGCACGGATTTTGAAAAATTGTTCATTCCGGCTGGTTCTGCTTGATTCCTGCTAATACCAAATAAATGTGACGGGGGCCTTACCAATATTATCTGCATGCCACTAAATAAATAAATTATTAGTATGTGGGAAAAACTCTGTTGTCCAAGATGGCCTTTGGGCCTCAAGTCATCATACATTTGTTTGAGTTTGCTCTTTCTATAATAGCCACACAGTTTAATTTTAAACCCTCTGAATGTTGCGTCAGTTACCCATGGAATTGCCCGCGTATTTAAAAAAAAAAAATTTACATGCTTGAAAGTGTCAGAATTTTTTTGCAGTTTGTTGTAAATATCTACCGCAGATTACAATAAATCAGGAGACATTTTATATTTTGGTTCGAGGAATGACGTGCGACTTTTGACCTGGATTCTCATGCGGTTACAATATCAATTGCCTGTTGACGTTTATTGGTAAACTACAAAACGAGAAATTAAGACGAACAACGAATGATTAACAAAATGTGATCTACGAAAATACTTAGAAAGTGGAACAAAGATTTTCTGATGCAGGATAAACATTATCAGTTCATTTGTTTGCAAACATTAGAATTACTTCCGGGGGCGGCACGGTGGTGTAGTGGTTAGCGCTGCCGCCTCACAGCAAGAAGGTCCAGGTTCGAGCCCCGTGGCCGGCGAGGGCCTTTCTGTGCGGAGTTTGCATGTTCTCCCCGTGTCCGCGTGGGTTTCCTCCGGGTGCTCCGGTTTCCCCCACAGTCCAAAGACATGCAGGT
This sequence comes from Neoarius graeffei, assembly GCF_027579695.1. NCBI lineage: Eukaryota > Metazoa > Chordata > Actinopteri > Siluriformes > Ariidae > Neoarius > Neoarius graeffei. Next base: position 70,663,283 of record NC_083582.1, on the reverse strand, counting down.
TAGGTTAACTGGTGACTCTAAATTGACCGTAGGTGTGAATGTGAGTGTGAATGGTTGTCTGTGTCTATGTGTCAGCCCTGTGATGACCTGGCGACTTGTCCAGGGTGTACCCCGCCTTTCGCCCATAGTCAGCTGGGATAGGCTCCAGCTTGCCTGCGACCCTGTAGAAGGATAAAGCGGCTACAGATAATGAGATGAGATGTCTGGAAAAATCCCAAGGGAGTCTGGAGCCAGATTCGTGACATTACCTGCGGAAGCGCCAGCAGGCTGCGAGACCTTTGCACGGTTTCAGTGCACAGCCTGTGTAGACCAAGTTTAGCAGCAAACGATTTTGCATTGAAATATGGAATTGTCACCTGAGCGCAATGTTAATTCGCCTTTGGATGAAGAATATAATGAGGTGTCAAAATTGAGGCTTCATCTGTTTGGATTTGATGATGATGATTCAAGTCGTGAAGATGACAGAGACAACACCAGGGATGTAAATAATACAGTCGTTTTCTCATAAACAAACCAGCGCTAACGTAGGATTCAGAAGGAGGCGTCCCGCACGTGACGTCACGAAAATCAACGTTTGCCGGGAAATCCAAATGCCAAGTTTTTTCAGAGGCGGACCAATTCTCCTCAAATGGCTTGACTTCAACTGAATTTTTCTGGTATTGCGCAAGGGAAAAAAATTGCACAAAACGCAAAATGTGACAGATATTTGACCAAAGCTTAATATAAAATAGGAGAATTACATTGATCTCGCTCCTGAATTTACCCGTGATATGCACTTTAAGGTTTGCGATGGGAGGTTGGACAGGATAAGGAACGAGCACATCAGAGGGACAGCACATGTAGAGAGCTTGGGAATTAAGCTAAGAGAGATGAGACTGAGATGGTACGGGCACATCCTGAGAAGAGACGCAGAGCATGTTGGAAGGAGAACATTGAGGATGGAGCTGCCAGGCACACGAAAACGAGGAAGGCCAAAGAGGAGATACATGGATGTGGTAGAGAAGGATGCGGAAGACGGGGAGCAATGGAGACGAAAGATCCGCTGCGGTGACACCTAATCAGGAGCAGCCAAAAGAAGAAGGATTACTTCCTCATTTACAGGTATGTAAACACCGACATCGATATATTTATTTAAAAAATATATTTTGTACTCAATATAAGTCTATGTAAAATAAAATTTATATAGAAACTGTTTTCAATTAATACTACATACTGTTTTTTTTTTTTAAATAATCTGGATGTCGATAACTGTGGACAAAGGTGTCGATAATTGTGGCGCGGTGTCACGTGACCTGATATGCTAAATAATCGGGAATCAACTCATTTTTTCCCCCATTGGAAGTTTGAGTAATTATTCATTCACAATTTATACATACTTAGGGTGACCAGACGTCCCGGTTTTACCAGGACAGTCCCGATTTGGGGTTGTGTCCCCCGAGTCCCGACAAAAGTCTGTCAGGACACGGATATGTCCCGGTTTTCGCCACTCGCGACGTTTGCGACTGAGCAGCGTGGGAATTATTAGCGGAAGAATGTCTGCATTTACTATTTTGATGAATTGACAGGAATCGCAAACTTTCCTGGTTACTGCCCCCTGGCCCTGTGGCAGGGGTGTTTATTCCAGACAACAGAACGTGTTGACATGCAACAATAAAATAAACATTAACTGGCGCGAATGTTATTTGTCTAGCAGCCAGCAGCAGTAATGCCGCAGCAATTATGCCGAAAAGAAAATGTACCTTTTCCAAAGATTTACAGGGCACCTACCTACCCCTTCCTCCGAGAGGTGCAGAACAATGCGCACGAAGCCTACTGCACACACTGTAAGTGCTCTGCTCTTGTACTGAGTTGGGTAGCCTATGCTGCAAATGCTGTGCGCTCCTTCATATAATCTTTTTTTATTCACCTTGTTATCCCGAGATAACGACATAATTAATTCAGGATCTCGAGAAAACAACACAACTAATTCGAGATCTCGAGAAAACAAAATTATTTTATGATCTCAGCTGGATCACTGCATCTCCGTCGGTAGAGACGAAGCCGGGCCAGTCTTCTGCGGAGGTGCCGCGGACTAATTTTGAAATGATCCCTTATTAAAAGGCTTAATGCAATCTCTCCCTGTGTCAACCCCTGATCAAAATATTGCCTTATTAGGTGATCGATTATTCCAGACATTCTAATGACCAAAGTTGCGTCTATACAGAATGAGAAATAGCCCCAAAGTCAGCATATCACAAGTCTCTTGGCGCACCTGAATGAACCATTTCTCAGTTGTTTACTCAAGATCATGAAATAATTTTGTTGTCTCGAGATCTCGAATTAGTTGTGTTGTTTTCTCGAGATCTCGAATTAATTATGTCGTTATCTCGGGATAACAAGGTGAATAAAAAAAAAAGGATTATATGAAGGGCCTCTCTCAGCTTGCGTAGTACATATTCTCAAATCACTTGTCTCTTTTTTGTTTCTGTTTAACATACCATTCTGACAGTTTGGCCATATTGCTGTGTTGAACAGCTTGTTGCACCTTCCATTAAAGTGTTCACTTTTGTACACATCTTCTTGCTTTATTCATTCAGTTGTGAGGAATGGTTAGTAAGGTTGATTCTGACCGAGGCTATGTTGAGGTCACATATCTACTTTTTAAGTTCATGCTATAGTGCATACAATTTTAGAGATATAGCCTACATGTGCGGGCGGCACGGTGGTGTAGTGGTTAGCGCTGTCGCCTCACAGCAAGAAGGTCCGGGTTCGAGCCCCGAGGCCGGCGAGGGCCTTTCTGTGCGGAGTTTGCATGTTCTCCCCGTGTCCGCGTGGGTTTCCTCCGGGTGCTCCGGTTTCCCCCACAGTCCAAAGACATGCAGGTTAGGTTAACTGGTGACTCTAAATTGACCGTAGGTGTGAATGTGAGTGTGAATGGTTGTCTGTGTCTATGTGTCAGCCCTGTGATGACCTGGCGACTTGTCCAGGGTGTACCCCGCCTTTCGCCCGTAGTCAGCTGGGATAGGCTCCAGCTTGCCTGCGACCCTGTAGAACAGGATAAAGCGGCTAGAGATAATGAGATGAGATGAGCCTACATGTGCATATGCATTCTTCTTGGTGTTCTCACAAACAGGTGAAATAAATCAGTTTAAATTTGGCCTATGGACATAGCCTGGCCTATTCTCAGCCATTACAAAATCTGTTGTCTGACCATAATTTAACTGATCTGTATACCACTATGCTACTAGATAACAAAATGCCTGTTTGTTTTATTTCATGTGAGATGTTGATAAATGTGAGCTTCAACAAAATGATAAGAGCACCTCTCCAAGTGTCACGTTTACGTAAAAAAAAAAAAAAAGTGTGCGTGCACGAGCATGGTCGCGCACAAAAAAAAGTGTCCCGGTTTCAGACTAGGGAAATCTGGTCACCCTATACATACTGAAAGTCTTTTCTACTTTTGCAACAGCCAAAGGTGTCGATAATTGTAGCCGCCGCTCTAGTAATCAAAATTAATTTATGATCACTGACATAGCAGATGAAAAGAAGTGTTATAAACACTTTAATTTCGTGAGTAGATAGTAAAATAAACATTCAAAATAATCTTATATGGACTCAGTCAACCCTCCGGCATCATCTAATGCATAATGTGACAGGAATACACAGCTACAGAGAAAGAAATATGGCATTAACAGACAACACACACGTGAATAAAGCTCACAAAAGAAACATAATTAATAATAAAAACAAAAACTATCACCGACCTGCTGTTTTAAAATGTCTCACGTTATTTTTGACCCCTAAATCTGTCCTGATGCACAGCAACCGCGCCACCATCCTCTGCAGCGCCATCTTGGAATACACAGCCCATGCCTGACCTCTTCTTCTTCTTCTTCTTTAAGGCTGTTGGCAAACCAACTTAAAGGTGCATTACCGCCACCTACTGGGCTGGAGTGTGGAACAGGGGCTATAAGGGAGGAAAGAAAGCACAACTTTCATCTCATCTCATTATCTGTAGCCGCTTTATCCTGTTCTACAGGGTCACAGGCAAGCTGGAGCCTATCCCCGAAAGGCGGGGTACACCCTGGACAAGTCGCCAGGTCATCACAGGGCTGACACATAGACACAGACAACCATTCACACTCACATTCACACCTACGGTCAATTTAGAGTCACCAGTTAACCTAACCTCAAATCAAATCAAGTTTATTTGTATAGTGCTTTTAACAATAAACATTGTCGCAAAGCAGCTTTACAGAATTTGAACGACTTAAAACATGAGTTAATTTGATCCCTAATCTATCCCCAATGAGCAAGCCTGTGGCGATGGTGGCAAGGAAAAACTCCCTCAGACGACATGAGGAAGAAACCTCGAGAGGAACCAGACTCAAAAGGGAACCCATCCTCATTTGGGCAACAACAGACAGCCTGACTATAATATTAACAGTTTTAACAGGTATAACCCTCAACTGTCCTCATGGGGCCGTCCTTCACAGGAGCGGTGCGATAAAACTCCGACCAGACACAGGGCACCAGGATGGATCAAGCAGGTCCGAGGGGCAGAAGAGGCCAGCATCTCAATCCCAGGATCAACATGTAACTCAGAGGGACAGATTGGGGGGGGGGAAGAGAGAGAGAGAAAGAAAACACAGGTTGTTAGGTATGCCCTAAAAATGACAAGTTTTAAATCTGTGTGGTAGGTTCGCAGAGACGAGAGTCTTTACATCAGGCATAACACACAACAATGGCATGTTAATATGGTAAAAAAATATCATGACCTGCTCTGGCTGGATGCTTGATTGGAGCAACCTACATGTCTTTGGACTGTGGGGGAAACCCACGCGGACAACATGCAAACTCCACACAGAAAGGCCCGCGCCGGCGCTCGAACCCAGGACCTTCTTGCTGTGAGGCGACAGCGCTAACCACTACACCACCGTGCCGCCCAAGCGCAACTTTATTCATAACAAAATTGTGAAATTCCTCTCTGCATTTAGCCCATCTGAAGCAGTGAACACACACATACATACATACACATACATGTCAACCTTTGGTCAATCAAACCTGTATAGGGTGACCATTTCCATAACACCAAAAAGGAGGACATTATTTGGACGGGGGGGTCTGGGGGCCCTCCCCCAGAAAATTTTGTATTTCTTAGATGCAATTTCCTGCATTCTAATCAATTTTAGGGTGAATAATGGCAAATCCCATCTGATTCATAGCCCTCAAATTTTTATGTAAACCACAGTGGCAAGATTGAGAATGGATTATTTTTATGCAAGTCACTCAAGTTTGGTGAAATCAACATCGCAATTTTGTAGGGTTAAATATTATGATTGTGGGGAAAAAAGAGTAAGGTCAAAGCATTCATAGTATTTATTATAATTCATGTATTAGCTCTTAATTGGCTAGAACACACAGTATTTATATTTATTAAAAACATTGTGGAGTTAACAAACCACTGAAATTAAACTTAAGGTGCTGAGTACCAAAAAGCACAACATTTGTAGATTCTCAAAGAACAAATAGGCAACATCTCATCTCATTATCTCTAGCCGCTTTATCCTGTTCTACAGGGTCGCAGGCAAGCTGGAGCCTATCCCAGCTGACTACGGGTGAAAGGCGGGGTACACCCTGGACAAGTCGCCAGGTCATCACAGGGCTGACACATAGACACAGACAACCATTCACACTCACATTCACACCTACGGTCAATTTAGAGTCACCAGTTAACCTAACCTGCATGTCTTTGGACTGTGGGGGAAACCGGAGCACCCGGAGGAAACCCACGCGGACACGGGGAGAACATGCAAACTCCACACAGAAAGGCCCTCGCCGGCCCCGGGGCTCGAACCCGGACCTTCTTGCTGTGAGGCGACAGCGCTAACCACTACACCACCGTGCCGCCAAATAGGCAACATAACCAGCAACATTATAAAACGTTTTAAAGCATTCATAGTATTTATTATAATTCATGTATTAGCTCTTAATTGGCTAGAACACCATATTTGTATTTATTAAAAACATTGTGGAGTAACAAACCACTGAAATTAAACTTAAGGTAGATATAGTAGATGTGTATTTGCACTGTCATCCATATCCTAACAAGTTAAGTTGTGAGCAGCTGGTCTATCGGACAGACTCGTGTTTCCAAGTCCCAGCCAGGGCCAGGGGGGCAGGGCACTAGGCACGCGCCAGGAAGATCATCAAAGGATAGAACGCAACGCCTCGCGGTGCGGAGTTCGCATTGCATGCCAAAAAACATCGAGCCATAGACTCTTTATTGTAGATTACTAATGTGCAGCACAGATCTGCAGTTTCCCTACAAAACGTTATTCTAGAACTCTGCTCTTCCAGTCTGGCAAGTCGATATTATATAATTCCGCTCATCATCTCTAAAAGGAGGACAAATGTGCGTCCGGCTTGATGCTGCGCCGGACGCTGGACAAGACATTGAAAAGACAGACGGTCCGGCCTAAAGACGGACGTCTGGCCAGCCTAAACCTGTATAACCAACCTCCAAAATCCGTATTTCCCTTATAAAATCCTTATAAGATGCAAATTAAAATAATTTACCTAAAATTTGAATGATAATTAACAATGATATATCCAAGTTACTTTTTATTCAATATTAATAACAATAAACCTTCAGAATGAATACAAAGCTCCAATGTTTGACAAAAACACAAAGTGTCACTCTAATGTTCTGAATTGTACTCCATGACAGCTTTTTTAGCGCTCTGCACCAATACCTCACGAGGCTGCATGTCACAGCAAGTGTCTGTGTTGATCTTGCCGGAGTGCCCATTCAGAATCTTTTCAGTCGCTAGTGAAAGTCGCTCAGGTGGAAATACGCGTTTCAAACAAAATGTTACTTCCCGGTTGGCGGGATTCTCGCAATGCGGTGTGCGCATGATCAAAAGTGGAACGAAGTCTCGCTACCACAAGATAATGCGCGATTTCATAAGACTCTTTACTGGCTGTTTGTGCTTTCTGTGGTGTACAGTACGTTTGTAAATGTTATGCGCTCTTTTATCATCATGGGAATTGATTATAGCTCTAAATAAATATTGAAGTTTTTTTTAAAGAATCCGTATAACTTTATTTGTACGCCCGTGTACTACGTTTATTGAATCAAATCCGTATAAAATACGGACATTCCGTATAGGTTGACATGTACCGGTATGCATACATACATACATACCCAGAGCAGTGGACAGCTATACGACAGCGCCCGGGGAGAAGTTGTGAGTTCAGTGCCCTCGCTCAAGGGCACCTCAGCCCAAGGCCGTCCCATATTAAAGTGCATATCACGGGTAAATTCAGGAACAAGATCAATGTAATTCTTCTATTTTATATTAAACTTTGGTCAAATATCTGTCACATTTTGCATTTTGTGCAAATTTTTTTTACCTTGCACAATACCAGAAAAATTCAGTTGAAATCAAGCCATTTGAGGCGAATTGGTCCAACTCTGAAAAAACTTGGCATTTGGATTTCCCGGCAAACACTGATTTTCGTATCGTCACGTGCGGGATGCCTCCTTCTGAATCCTACGTCAGCGCTGGTTTGTTTATGAGAAAACGACCTGGTGGTTTTCTGCAAATTTCTTCAACGTTATCGCGTAATTATTAAAATGGTTAACAGATGTATCGTAGGAGGGTGTAGCAACACCAATCTTGATGGGAAACTTATCGTTTCCCAAAAGACCGGACAATGAGAGAGAAATGGGAGCGCTTGGTCTACACAGGCTGTGCACTGAAACCGTGCAAAGCTCTCACAGCCTGCTGGCGCTTCCGCAGGTGACGTCACGAATCTGGCTCCAGACTCCCTTGGGATTTTTCCAGACATGTTTTGTTATTTTATTTTTTTCTGCTGTAGACAGATGGCCTTGTGCAAAATTACCCTTCTGGATGAGTGTGTAAAGGGACATACTTTCATATTTAAAAAAAAAAAACATGAAATTGGTCCAGAATATGCATTTTAACCTGACCACATGTCTTTGGACTGTGGGGGAAACCAGAGCACCCGGAGGAAACCCACGTAGACACCATGTAAACTCCACACAGAAAGGCCCCCCACCAGCCGCTGGGTTCAAACCCAGAACCATCTTGCTGTGAGGCGACCGTGCTAACCACTTACACCACCGTGCTGCCCCAAGGAGGTGGAGAATAAAAAAAAATCCTTATATTCATCCATCCATTATCTGTAGCCGCTTATCCTGTTCTACAGGGTTTCAGGCAAGCTGGAGCCTATCCCAGCTGACTATGGGCGAAAGGCAGGGTACACCCTGGACAAGTCACCAGGTCATCACAGGGCTGACACATAGACACAGACAACCATTCACACTCACATTCACACCTACGCTCAATTTAGAGTCACCAGTTAACCTAACCTGCATGTCTTTGGACTGTGGGCGAAACCGGAGCACCCAGAGGAAACCCACGCAGACATGGGGAGAACATGCAAACTCCGCACAGAAAGGCCCTCGCCGGCCACGGGGTTCAAACCCAGAACCTTCTTGCTGTAAGGCGACCGTGCTAACCACTACACCACCGTGCCATCCCAAGGGGGTGGGGGGAGTTAAAAAAATCCTTATATTCTTTTAGCTAATTCTGAATCTTTCAGAAATTTGATAACATAACAATACATCTGACTTGAATTTCTAGACAGACAGACAACCTTTATTGTCATTCAGTATGCGACAAGTGTACACCGAACAAAATTTCGTTGCAATTTGGCTCAGCACAGAAATAAATATGAAGTGTATTAAATTAAATTATGCAGCAGCAAAAATATTATAAAGGGCAATAGTATAAAGTGACCTGTGGAATTAGGAATGTTCAAGTTAGAAATAGAAGTTTAGAGTTTGGATTTGGAGTTCAGCAGTCTGGTGACCTGGGGGAAAAAGCTGTTACAGAACCTGGTGGTCCTGCACCGAATGCTGCGGAACCTCTTTCTAGAGGCCAGGAGGGAGAGCAGTCTATAGTGAGGGTGTGAGGGGTCATTGATGATGTTTCTGGCTCGAGACATGCAGTGCATTGGTGCAATGTCCTGAATGGAAGGAAGAGAAGTCCCAATGATTTTCTCTGCTGTCCTCATCACTCTCCTCACAGTCTTCCAGTCAGAGGCACTGCAGCCTCCACACCACACAGAGATGCAGCTGGTTAGAACGCTCTCTATGGCGCTTCTGTAGAATGTAGTGAGGATGGGCGGGGGCAGGTGGACTCTTCTCATCCTACGCAGGAAGTGCAGACGCTGCTGTGCCTTCTTGATCAGTGACGCGGTGTTCACAGACCAGGTGAAGTTGTCTGTGATGTGCACCCCCAGGAACTTGGTGCTATTGACTACCTCCACGGCCGTGTTATTGATGAGAAGTGGAGTGTGGCTGGGCTGGTTTTTCCTGAAGTCAACAATGATCTCTTTAGTTTTGTCCACGTTCAGGATCAGGTTGTTTTCCCTGCATCAGCCCACCAGCTGCTCCACCTCCTCTCTATATTCTCCCTAATAAACCAGGTAATGTGAAATTGTGATGATTAACCATTCTGAGAGATCTATAAAGCTCATTTCTTTCACATTCATATTTCCTACAGTGAAGTATTGCATACTCTACTGATTCCGGATGGCTACAGTATTCACAATTTCCGGTTGGGTGTTTGCCTATTTTGTTAAGAGACTAGTTAAGTCCGGGTGGCACGGTGGTGTAGTGGTTAGCACTGTCACCTCACAGCAAGAAGGTCCTGGGTTTGAGCCCAGTGGCTGATGGGGGCCTTTCTGTGTGGAATTTGCATGTTCTCCCCATGTCTGCGTGGGTTTCCTCCGGGTGCTCCGGTTTCCCCCACAGTCCAAAGACATGCAGGTTAGGTTAATCGGTGGCTCTAAATTGACCGTAGGTGTGAATGTGAGTGTGAATGGTTGTCTGTGTCTATGTGTCAGCCCTGTGATGACCTGGCGACTTGTCCAGGGTGTACCCCGCCTTTTGCCCATAGTCAGCTGGGATAGGCTCCAGCTTGCCTGCGACCCTGTAGAAGGATAAAGCGGCTAGAGATAATGAGATGAGATGAGATGAGATGAGTGTGAATGGTTGTGTGTCTCTATGATCTGGCAACTTGTCCAGAGTGTACCCAGCCTCTCGCCCATAGTCAGCTGGGACAGGCTCCAGCTTGCCTGTGACCCTGTACAGGATAAGCGGCTACAGATAATGGATGGACGGACTAGTTAAGTCCTGTTTGTCCAATTCTTAAACGGGTGATCATGATGTCCTCTCTCTGACTCCTGCCCCCCATCCTTCCACTATTCACCTGTTTTTCAATGTAGTATAGATGTCTTCCTGTTTCATTGCCATCCCAATACTTCTGCCAGACTGACTTTGCGTAGGACTTGATGTAAATCTTAGCCTCTGCCTTACTGATTGGGATTTGCAATTCTATTTCTATATTATTTAGTGATTGCTTAGCCAGCTTGTCCACCTGTTCATTTCCCTCCACGCCAACATGCGCAGGTACCCCCCCCCCAAAAAAAAACTAGTTGAAATGCCCTTTGAATCTATTTTACGCAAAGTTATATTTGATTAAATCTGTTCTAAATTATTTACCTGATTGAATACTTTCCAGTGCTGAGTAACTATCTGAGATTATGACTATTTTGTTCATTGCATTTTCATTAACCCATTCCAGAGCCAGTAATATTGCCACCAATTCTGTTGTGTACCAGTACACCGTCACATTGTTGGTCACTCTTTTCTTAATACTTACTCCCTTCTTTGGGATATACACTGCTGATCCAGCACGCCCTTTTTTTGTGGTCTTTAGAACCATCTGTACTGTAAATATACACATATATTTAGAAAAATTAAAATCCAAATAATCTTGTACAATTTCCCTTAGAATAGAATAGAATATAGAATATGTCTTTATTGTCATTGCCACAAGTACAACGAAATTGAAAGTGCTATCCAGTCAGTGCAAAGAGTCAATAAATAGGGTAAAATAATAGGGTAAAAAGCAATAAACAGTGGCCTAAGCCCAAGACACACAGACCACACACTCACACATACCTACACAGTTCCAGTTGCCTCATTCACACAGTTCAGACATCAGACATCATGTAAACAGATTCTCTGTCTGTAAGCAGAGTTCCTTAGTTTCTAGCAGCATTAAGGCAGGTGACTGCAGTGGGATAGAAACTGTTCTTAAATCTATTTGTCCTTGCCCTGATTGCTCTGTACCGCTTGCCTGAGGGCATCAGTTCAAACAGGGGATAGCCAGGGTGTGAGGTGTCTTTTATAATGTTCTGGGCTTTTTTCAAACACCGCAAGTGGTGAAGTTCTTCCAGTGTGGGGAGAGGGCAGCCAACAATCTTTTGGGCGGTGTTGATGACCCCCTGACGCGCTTTCCTCTGAGCTGCTGTGCTGCTTTTATACCAGATGCATATGCAGTATATTAGTATGCTTTCAATGGAGGCCCTGTAGAAACAGACCAGCAGTCTTTGTGTGATGTTGTTCTTTCTGAGTATTCTGAGAAAGTACAGTCTCTGATATATCCTTTGATTTCTTTCTTATTTCCTGATGAATATTTAAATCTACAACTGGTAATGGGAATAACCATGGTGGGACTGGTGATAATGGGACTGTTGGGCAGTACTGTAGCTGATGTTAACCAATACTTTGTAATGGTGTTTATGAGGTAAAGGAGTAGATCTGGAGGGTCCTCAGACAGAGTGTTTGGGTAAACTGGGATGTATGGATGCTGTCAGTCCCCACTCGCTTGCTCACTCGAGTTTGTTGACGGTGTAGTGGCTGCTGCTTTATGTCCCGGGGCTCCCTCATGCCTGTGTTACCTTGTCCCGCTCGCCGCCATGTTGAAAAGGTTAAAGTTCATCTCATCTCGGCAACTCGTGTATCAAAATTTTCTACGAGCTGCCCAGTGGAAAATACCACAAGAGGGGGCGTTCATGTGTGCTTTCCATGTCGGCGTTTGGTATTTACCATAATTCCCATAGCACATGAACGCACCATAAGTATAGCAACAACAAAAATTGTAAGGGGGGCGCTGTTGTTTATTTGCTCTCTGAGGGGGGCTGACTCTCCCACACTTTGAAAACCCCTGCGCTAAACAACCATAATCAAACACAGACCTCATCAGAGCCCGACATACTGTCTGTTTTTTAAGGACGCCCTATTCAAGTTTGTCCTTTCAAACACCGGGAATATGTGTGACGTGTACACACAAGTCTGAAATTTCTGCGTACTACGTCACAGATTGTGTCCCAGCTGAGCTGTGAGGGTCTGTCAGAGAGAGTGCACACATAGCAAACCGTCGAATTAGCATCATATCGCTGTTAGCAAAGCCCAGTAGCTAGTAAGTATATATGTTTTTGAGTTTGTGGAGAAAAATATAATTAATATTAAATGTAATATGAAGTCGTTGTGTTGTGTAATATGACAAATGAGGGGAAAAAATAAACTTACCACTAGCATTTCGGTTGCTAGCTGCTGTCAAAAAGCTGTGCTAGTTAGATGTCTGGCTTTCTAATGAATAAATATGAAGTGTTGTGACACTTAGTTGACACTGATAGTGTGAAATGGTTTTGTTTTCTTTTATGGATGTAAAAAAAACCCTTATTGTCATCACTTCCAGTCATTATAATGCAATATAGATGTACCAGTTGTCAATAAATACAGTACATAAGACATGTCTTGCTTAATCTGTTTAAAAAGAGTTCCCTTTGCACGTGATTATAAGTTTAAAAAGTAAAATAAATCTCACGTCTGTACCACTGTAATTATCTTTACTGTTTTCCTGATCCCATCCTTGTCGAGGAGTAATATTGGGAAAGGAATCTCCTCAGAATGCATTTGCCTAGTCTGGACCTTCATTTTCATTTCCTTAACAGGCGGAGAGACAAACCTGGTCATGGAGGAGCACAGCCTGACCTGCACCATCTGCTTGGACCGGTTCACATGCCCCGTGACGATCCCTTGTGGCCATACCTTCTGCCAGGAATGCATATCGAAACACTGGGATCAGATGGAGCGAGGTGGATCTCCGAATACATTGTTCAACTGTCCGGTTTGCAAAATGACATTCTCCCCGAGACCCACCCTGAACAGGAACGTGTCCCTGTCCGTTTTGAGCGAAGTGGCCGCCAGCAGTGCAGCAGAGAGAGTTGCAGGTGCTGCGTGTAGAATAGACCGAGTCGAAGACGGCTCTGAGGAGCTCTGCGGTCGCCATCAAAAGCCTCTTCTCTTCTACTGCAGGAGCGATCGTGTGTGTGTGTGCTGTGTGTGCTCTGTGAAAGAGTGCAAAGACCATGACAAGGTGCTGGTGGAAGAGGAAAGGAGTGACCGAGAGGTAAGAACACCATCTTCAGCGGAGTTTTTTTCTCCTACTACAGTAGTAATGCAGTGTTTTGGGAAGTTGAACATTGAGCCAGATTAAAAAGGCTCCTCCAGCTTGTAATGTTCAGTTTGCATTCTCTGTGTAATAAGCTGTACGCTCACCGGCCACTTTAATAGGAACTTGTTCTTGATTCTAAGATTCCTGTTCTTGCCTGGCAGGAGTGGAACCCAACGTGGTCTTCTGTTGCATGCTGAGATGCTTTTCTGCTCACCACGGTTGTAAAGAGTGATTTATGTTATGAGTTACTATATCCTTCCTGGCAGCTTGAACTGCTCAATCTGTCCATTTTTATGCCTCTGCCACCTTAAGGTGCAGGAGGCATTGTTTTCGGGTTGTCCGTCCATCTGTCCGTGCGTGCGTGCGTCCGTGTGCGCGTCCGTCCTGAAACCTTGTGAACGCGATATCTCAAAGGCTAAAGAAAGGAATTTCACCAAACTTTCACCATTTGTGCGGTTTGGGACAAACATGAACTGATTAGATTTTGAGATCAAAAGGTCACAGGTCAAGGTCACTGTGAGGTAAAATGTCCGTCCGAAAACCTTGTGAACACCATATCTCCAAGGCAAATGAAGGGAATTTCACCAAACTTTCACCATTTGTGCACGTTGGGACAAAGATGAACTGATTAGATTTTGAGGTTAAAAGGTCACAGGTCAAGATTACTGTGAGGTCAAATGTCCATCCCCAAACTTTGTGAACGCCATATCTCAAAGACTAATGAAAGGAATTTCACCAAACTTTCACCATTTGTGCGGTTTGGGACAAAGATGAAATGATTAGGTTTTGAGATTAAAAGGTCTAAGGTCAAGGTCACTGTGAGGTCAAATGTCTGTCCGAAAAACCTTGTGAACCCAATATCTCCAAGGCAAATGAAAGGAATTTCACCAAACTTTCACCATTTGTGCGCTTTGGGACAAACATGAACTGATTTAGATTTTGAGGTTAAAAGGTCACAGGTCAAGATTATTGTGAGGTCAAATGTCCATCCCCAAATCACAACTTAATAAGGCGTGTACTCTACCAGGCAGAGGCATCCCCATCGACGCCGTTGGCGTCGAGTTTTATCTAGTTCTTCTGACTTCTCTTACCAACAAGGCGTTTGTTTCCACCTGCAGAACTGTCACTCATTCAACTCGATGTTTTTTTGTTTTTCGCCCCATTCTGTCTGTGTAAACTCTCGAGACTGCTGTGTGTGAAAACCCCAGCAGGTCGGCAGTTTCTGAAATACTCGGACCCTCAAACCAGCAGTCCATCTGGCTCAAACCAACACCCATGCCACAGTGAAAGTCACACTTTGAGATCACAATTTTTCCCATAAAAATGTTTGAAGTGAACGTTAACTGAAGATTTGCATCTGCATGATTTCATGCATTGCGCTGCTGTCAAGGGATTGGCTGATTAGATAACTGTATGAAACAGCAGGTGGATGGGTGTTCCTAATAAAGTGGCCAGTGAGTGTAGCTACCAAGTATTTAAATCTCAGTATTGTATATAATTGCGCTCCATCAGACTATGTAATTGTTGAGTACGTCATCTAGAGCTCGTCGTGTTGTCTTGGTTGACAGGAGACACTGAAGAAGAAGGGCACGGAGATCGGAAAGTGCATGGAGGATGCAGAGAAGAACATCCTGGTGCTCTCAGAAAATATCACTGACGCTAAGGTAAGAAAGAAAACGGGCTCATGAGATCCTGTTTCACGAAGATCGTATTTACTAAAATTTAAACACTGGTTTCTCGTGTTTAGAAGTATTTCCAGACCTTCACTATCTGACCAAAAGTATGAGGATGCCTGTCCACTCACCCCATGCTTGTTGAACATCCCATTCCAGTTCTTTACTGGTATAATACCCTCCACACTGCTGGGAAGGCGTTCCCCTAGATTTTGTTCCATGGCTTAATCAGCCACAACGGCATTAGTGAGGTTGGAAACTTGCTCACTAAAAAGAATCAAAGGGCAAGAAGTTGGAGAAAAATAGATTTTTGTTAAAGCAAATGATAAAAGCCAAGTCAGTCTGCAGAGTGATCTCCATTAATCACAGGGTTTTGTCTTTTTATGCAGTTCTAACATATCACAGTTGGTTAATACGTCTCGCTGTACTTCACCACATTTCCACCAATATTTTGTACTGGGCTGTATGGACATCTCAGATTTTCATACTTTGTATTCACCAATATTTCCAAACGTTCCAGTACGTGAATACATGATTCAAAATGACGTGCAAAACCGATACAGCACATGATAAAAAGTCACGCACAACTCATGATGAAAATTACACGATTCAGAATGACGTACGTCTGTGAAGGTTCTCGGTCATCCAGATCATCGTAAACCACAGGTGCTAAAGACTTGCTTGAAATCCTTGAAGACGTTTCATCTCTCATCCGAAAGGCTTCTTCAGTCCTGTCTGACTAGTGAGGAGTTCCAGGTATTTATCCTCGAGTGGATCAAAAGCAACCCTAAGGAGAGTCGTTGATGCTCTCGGTTGTCCTGTAGGTGTTAGGGTCACTGAGCTGGGTGTGAACGGTGTTAGCAGCCTAGAGAGTCGTTAGGGTGATCTGTAGGTCGTTGGCTCTCTCTGCCATCACGTGAGTCATTGAAGTCAGCTGAGTTTTGCCCCGTGTCTGAAATTACTCACTTGTTCGCTACTCCCTATAGAGATCTTGCAGTCACGTGACCGGAAAGTACACAACCGCCATCTTGTCGGTCAAAAACACCGCTGAATACTGCTGCACTCGTGTACAGAATGGATCAGTTTCAACCGACGGACTACACGGCTCATTTTTCTAATGAACAGATAACTAGATATATGTCTAAAATAAACGATCTACAGATTTGTGACCCTTATGGCTTACCGGACGGAGTTTTCACGACCGGATTTTGAACTGCCAGCGGAATACCCAGACATGTATAATTACCTCATTAACTTTCCCTCGCTGTTCAGTGGTAAAGCACTGCGTGCCTATAAATCTCTGGACAGTTATCTTTACAGAAATTCAGGATTTGTCAGCGACTCAGATGTGGCATCTTGTAAACAAGAATCCTCATTGGACGGGTAAGTCACTTAAGTATTGAGTATAGCACTAACCAGCCGATTATAGAATAGAATAAGGTAATTCCAAATCGTCTGTGTTGTTTACATGGATCTGGCGTTGGAGAGGTAGAGGCTTAGCAGTGGAGATTTGAGTGGCTGTTTTCTGAGCTTAGTCAACAGGCCGGCTCTGCAGCCTCGCTTTTGCTTCCGCTCCCGGCACCGCCTCCTTCGCTTTGCTTCCGATAACAATCCACGGAGACCCCGCTGGTCTCGCTATCTCGTCCGGAATGTTTTTTTTTTTTTCTCGTCCGGAATGTTGTGCATGCGATGGAAATCGCTACAAACTGTCATTTTCTGCTGGAAACCAATGTCCAGTAAGTCCATACGGTTGTAGTGGATATTGAAGTCCGGTACAGACGAACAACACGCAAAAATACACACAAAAAACATAAAAAACGTGCACAGGTAGGGAGAGCTTGTAGCCGCAGCCGTTGTAGTAGAATTGTATATAGTAGGGTTTTCCAGAAGAAAAGGTAGAAGTAAAAGTAGAAGTAGAACCAGAAGTAGAAGGCGGAATATGGCGTTTGACCGACAAGATGGCGTCTGTCACAATCTGGATCGGCTGTGACGTCACATGCAAGTGCTCCATATAGGGAATTACTATATAGAGGACTATATAGTGAGCTCGTTGGTAAAATGAAAAAACGCTTTCGGACACTATTCCGTCATGCTGGTATTTACGTCATTACTGTCGCACAATTAAAACGTGTCATATCAGTCAGCTGGTGGGTTTTCAAAATAATAAATACATGCATGTGTTTTTGTGATAAATCCATATTATACTGAGCGTATTTCCCACACTAATCAATACGAAGTACCTGCATCTTTCAGTTCTTTTAAATCAAGGCTGAATATTTTTAAGTTCGTTTCTTAGACAAGGATTTTTAGATCGTTACCTTGTTGACAGTTTCAGCGTGAATCTTCCGCCTTCCTCAGAACTGTCACCAGATGTCAGGTGGTGACGTGCCTTATCAGCTGATGTTACGTTACGGAGGCGTGAATGTCCCGCCCGATTTGACAGGTAGTCCACGCCTCCTGCTGTCAGGTCGCTCCCCCAGGACGGCGCTCCAGGTGTGCGACAGCGCATACGCTCCCTCATCCCGGTTTCGTCCTTTGTGCCCGCTTGCGTATCTCCACTGCCTCTAAAATCCAACGCTGGTATCTATTTTCTTCAGCGCGAATGACTCTGGGCTCTTCCCAATTCATTATGTGATTCTGTCGTTTGCAGTGGTCTGAAATGGATTTCTTGGTGTGCTTTTTCTTTTTCGGATCTTGTATGTCTTTTTGTTGTTTCTTCTCACATTCTATTTGGTGTTCTTTCCTTCGTGTATGGAAGCATCTGCCCGTTTCACCAATATAGACTTTGTTACATGAACGGCAAGGGATTTCATAGATGACATTGCATTTGTTGTCCGGTTGTATTTTGTCTTTGGGGTGAACTAGCAACTGTCGGAGGTTCTTCTATGGTTTGACCATACAAGAACCGTCCTGGGGGAGCGACCTGACAGCAGGAGGCGTGAACTACCTGTCAAATCAGGCGGGACGTTCACGCCTCCGTAACGTAACATCAACTGATAAGGCACGTCACCACCTGACATCTGGTGACAGTTCTGAGGAAGGCAGAAGATTCACGCTGAAACTGTCAACAAGGTAACGATCTTAAAATCCTTGTCTAAGAAATGAACTTAAAAATACTTAAACAGTCAGACATGATGAACTTCCACTACATATCAAGGCTGAATACTTTCTTTCTTCTTTGCTGCTGCCTTTTATTAAATCAAATTTGAGACTTTTAATTCGATTTCTTTCAGCGCGACCGGAATGCATGATAGGATATATTCCTTGGTTAGTGACCATCGATTGTACACTGCTTTTCGTGATGCATTGTGGGATGCTTTGAGTGCACTATATAGGGTGTAATAATCCTCACTGTCGTTTCGGACAGCACTACAAAATGGCGTCTTCACTATACAGTGCCCTATATATTGAGTAGGGAGCGATTTCAGACACAGGGTTGGTGTGGGTGTGTATTCAGTTTTCTGGGAAGTGTACCAAGGACTGCATTGTAGGTGGCTGATAAGTGGTGTCTCAGACCACCTCTTCTGTTCAGCGATGGTCGTTCCAGGTTGACGAAGATGGCTTCTTTTACTCCTCTTTCAAACCACCGGTCTTGTCTGGCTAGAATGTGTACATTGCAGTCCTGGAACTCCCCACTAGTCAGACAGAACTGAAGAAGCCTTTCGGATGAGAGGTGAAACATCTTCGAGGATTTCAAGCAAGTCCAGTTGCCTTCTTTAGCACCTACAGATTCAGAATGACTTATCAAAAAATAATGTTTGGTAATTAAAAAAAAAACCTTTAATGCAGGGGTGGGCAATTATTTTTTCCATAGGGCCACATGAGAAACAGAAAATTTTGTGGAGGGCCGGACCAAAAGGCTGAACTAAATTCTGCATAATATTAATTGTATTTCTTTATATAAAGCAGTAAATAACATTGTTTTTACAAGCTGCTAAGACTGGTAAGAGTATGGAAAAAAACGAGGTTGCCTTACAAAAATGTCATTTATTCAATCAAATTTCCCAAAACAATGGTTAACAAAATGTGAACGTTTGTACCTTTTTTTTTTTCAGTCACATTCACCCCAAAACACAATAAAGACATCAAAATATTGTCTTTCTACTCCAAATATCAAGCAAGATACATCATATAATGATGATGCCGTGTCGATTCGGTGTAGGTATCAGATCGGCTCCGGCGCCTGCTGGTGACGTCACACTATTGGCCCTTTTCCACTACCCTTTTTCAGCTCGCTTCAGCTCACTTCAGCCCGACACGGCTCGCGTTTCGACTACCAAAAACCAGCACGACTCAGCTCGCTTCAGCCCTGCTTAGCCCCTAAAACTCGCACCGTTTTGGAGTGGGGCTGAAGCGAGCCAAACTGAGCCGAGTGAGGCTGGGGGCGTGAGCAGACACTCCCCTGTGCACTGATTGGTGAGGAGGAGTGTCCTCACATGCCCACACACGCCCCGCGAGCGCGCTGGAATCTGTAAACACCGCGAACCCGGAAGAAGAATTACGAATTACGAGAATTTCTGAAGCCTTATGCGCCTCGCCTCATCTATACGCTCTTGCCAGTATCTGTCCGCGTTGTCGGTGACAACAAGCCACAGCACCAAGACCAGCAACACTAACGACTCCATGTCCTCCATGTTTATTGTTTACTATCCGGGTTGTGAGACTACCGCTTAAAAGATCACTGATGTCACTGTTTGCGCTGCTTAACGACATCACCTGACGTCCACCCACTTTCGCTAACTTCACCCAATGTGTCCACCCACTTCCAGCCAGCACGGTTCAGCGCGTAGTTGAAATGCAACTCCAACAGCCCTGCTCAGCTCGACTCAGCACGGCACGGCTCAGCCCGACTCAGCCGCGTTTGTAGTGGAAAAGCGGCATATGTGATTGGCTGGACCGTTTGAAGGATGACGTACAAGTTTGTGGTTGGTCTGGACAAATTACAGAAGTAGTTATCGCGGGATTAGGTTTCGTGCGATTTCATGTCATGTTCATGTCGCGCGCATTGCGTTTTTGTTGAACACAACTTCAAAATAAAAGCAATGCACATTCAGTCCATGCATGAGGTAAAATTAGAAAATACGTTTATTTTGTAATTTCTAATTAACCTTACGCGGGCCGGTCAGAATGAACCAAAGGGCCGGATGCAGCCCGTGGGCCGTAAAATGCCCAGGTCTGCTTTAATGAAATTGGACTCAATTTCTTTACTGTATCTGTTTACTATAATTGTGACGATTCATAAATCAGTTTATTAATTCCTTTAATACAGTGCCATTGTTTTGTTTAATGGGAGTGAAAAATCAACTTCAGTGTGAGTGAGATGACGCATCAGAAACACTATAAGGTCAGGCAGTGATGTTGGTTGAGGAGGTCTGGGGTGCACTCGGTGTTCCAGTTCAGCCCAAAGGTGTTCAGTGGGATTGGAGTCAGGGCTCTTTGCAGAACACTCGAGTTCTTCCACACCACCCTTGGCACACCATGTCTTCATGGAGCTCACTTTGTGCACAGGGGCATGGCATTACATTACATTACATCACAGGCATTTAGCAGGTGCTCATATCCATTTCTTCAGCCATTCCTGCTGGTCCAGGAAATTGAACTGGCCATCTTTAGGTCCCTAAGCTGCTTCTCTAACCTTTAGGCCTTTAGACTTCCTAAAGGTTTAGCTTTAGGTTATGCTGGAACAGGTTTGGGCCTCTTAGTTCCAGTGAAGGGAAATGTTAAAGGAGATACTCAGAACCTTTATTTTTAAATAAATTTCTGAGTGGATAGTATCTCCATCCTTGTCTCTTGTATGCTGCATAAATGGGAATTTAAAAAATATATATTTTTTGAGAGTTAAAATCGACAGCAAAGTTGACATTCGAGCTGCCTCGCTGAGCCAGCCAGCCCTGAGTGCGTGACGTCACAGCGGTAACCGGTTTTAAGGCCGAGGCCTTTGACAGCTATAGACCAAAGTCACAGAAATAAAACTTTTTATGGTGAAAGTAAGAAATACCGTTACTGACTCGCTCAACTAAGATTGATTTGACTTCATTGATTGTGGGTTGACTCTCATTAAAACAGGATAGGTGTTATAACTTAGGCAACATACATATACATGCATGCATTTTCACTGATAAAACGTAAAAGGCTAATTAAATAATCAGATGAACTGAGACAAATCACATTCTGAAGCAAATTAAATAATCTTATACCGGTAACTTAAACACACAATACAAGTTACATGTATTAATCTAAATGCAGGTAAACAATGAGTGGTGTTGTTTTGTATCCAAATGAGAGTTGGAGCTTACCTGTCTGTGTTCTCGCTTCTTGAATGCCGACCTTGTGGCCAATTGTTTCAAAACAATCTGACTTTCAGTTCTCAGTTCATTCACTTCTTCCACGTATGGGTGAGATATTGCTGCTGAGGTAAGCATATCCAGTGGAGAAATCAGACGGCTGGTCCACTCATTCTCCATTTTCTCCATACTGAGTACTCCGCCATTACTGCTCGGCTCAGGCAATTACTAAAACCTGGTACGGGACGTCACCGGTTTTAGCAACAACCGCAAGGTCGTCACTGCCCGAGCTATGATATATCCTGTCCCGTCCCGTTCCATCCCAGGTTTTAGCAACAACCCTCGGCTCACACTCCAGGAGAACTGGTGCAATTGAACTTAGTTTCCTTTTCTTGTAGTTTTCTTTTCCTTTAATTGTTGGTACTGCACCCTCTTTCAATACGGGCTTATATCCAACGCTCCTCAACGGATCAGAGGTCTCGTACAAGTCTTCAGTGAAATTTGAAGAGCAGAGGAGAGACCACTTTATAGGTGCCCAATGTGCCCGTGAACTTCTCGCAAAACGCATCCAAATCTTTGCAGTTTGAACATTCTTGGGCCATGAATGCAACATAAATCCACCTTCTGTCGTGTTGCTGCACCCACCAGCAACACATCTACGTGGCACGGCGATAAATTAGCTCAAAATGGAGGATCGGAGTTGCAGTCAGCTCTGTGTTTTAGTATAGCGGAAATGGCGACGAGACCGATAGACTTCTTGCTGTGACGTTACGGATGTCAAGGTCAGTCACTCAGACTGCTACCTATATGAATCATTTTAATCGTAAAAATTACTATATTAGATTTCTTGTTAAGGCTTAAAACTATTCCTGTGCCATTCTTGAGGTCCTCGAGGCATTTATAAACAAAAAGTGAGGCCATGGTTCTGCGTATCTCCTTTAATGCTACAGTGTGCACAGACTTTTTAGATTATTCTGCACTTCTGACTTTGTTGTGGAAGTTTGGGTAAGAGCCACATGTAATCACGTGTCCATAAACATTTGGCCATATACTGTATAATAATCGTATAACATGAATATGAATCGTAGGGAAATTCTGCTTCGCAGTAGTAATATGTGGTATATTGATTGATTGATGAATTGATTAAATATTTTTCTGGTCCTGTAACCAGAACAGATTTTCTCAGCTCTGCCCCTTTTCCCGAAAAGGCAGCATACGAAATAAGTTACAGATCAATACTTTGAATAGTGAAGGAGGGATATGTTTTAATGCATCTTGGGCAATAGAAAGCTTTAAATATTACAAATTACTCCTAAAACTATAATAAATAAATTATTGCATGATGTAAAAATAGTGTAATTATACATTTATACATCAGTCGTGCATCCAGATGTTTTGTTCACTGGTTAGCAAAATAAAGGATGCACTGATGCAGGTCATCTCTTTTAATTCGGTGTACAATTGTAACATTTATTTAGTATCGCTCTTCTCAGTTTACAATAAACAATAGATGTACAAAAGCTCTTCGCATCCTTGGGGATAGTTATGATGTCAAGTGCTAACAACTTTACATAAATCATGGACTTTGTTTTATCTTTTCTGAATATAATCCTATTAATGTACAAATATTTAAAAATGTATACAAATCATAAATCCACCATTATAGAACATTTTTAGATCGTTAAAGGAGATACGCTGAACCTTTTATTTTTAAATACTTTTCTGAGTGGATAGTATCTCCATCCTTGACTCTTGTATGCTGCATAAATGGGAATAAATATATATTTGAGAGGTAAAATTGACCGCAAAGTTGGCATTCAAGCTGCCGCGCTGAGCCAGCCAGCCCTGAGTGCGTGATGTCACTGCGATAACCGGTTTTAAGGCCAAAGCCTTTGAAAGCTATAGACCAAAGCCAAACTCGGCAGGCAAGAGTGGTTGCAATGGCCTCTGCATTCGGATTTATTGAAGATTCTTCAGATTCCTCAGATGGTAATACATCTGACTGTGTGTCTGTGAAGATTCTCAGTCATCCAGGTCATAGTAAACTGTGGGTGGTAAAAGAGAGCAACTGGACTTGCTTGAAGATTCTTGAAGGCGTTTCACCTCTCATCCGAAAGGCTTCTTCAGTTCTGTCTGACTAATAGGGAGTATCAGGTATTTATCCTCTATGGATGGAAAGCAATCCTAAGGTGTCGTTGAGTCATCCTGTTGATGTGGGTCACTGGGGGCTGGGTGTGAACGACCTCGAGAGTCTTTGGGGTGATCAATGGATTGCTGGTTCTCTCTGTCCTCCTGTGAGTGACTGAAAACAGCTGGGTTTTGGTGTGCATTCAGTTGTCTGAGAAGTGTGCCAAGGACCGCATTGTAGGTGGCTGATAAATGTCTTAGACCCCCACCTCTGTTCAGTGATGGCCGTTCCAAGTTGATAAAAATGGCTTCTTTAACTCCTCGCTCATACCAATGATCCTCTCTGGCTAAAATGCGTACGTTGCAATCCTGAAATGAGTGTCCTTTGTTGTTAAGATGAAGATAGACAGCAGAGTCCTGGCCTGAGGAACTGGCTCTCCTGTGTCGAGCCATGCGCCTGTGAAGCGGTTGTTTTGTTTCCCCAATATACGATTCCGTGCATTCCTCACTTCACTGAATTGCATACACTACGTTGTCCTGTTTGTGTTTGGCTATTCTGTCCTTAGGGTGGACCAGTTTCTGCTTTCTGGTAAGCCCATGGCGCATCCATGCTTCTGTCTGTAGAAACTTTCATTAAACTGGAAATAAGTGGTAGTCAGGCAGAGGTCAAGCAGGGCGCAAATCTGGTCCGTGGTGAGGTTCGTTCTATCCAGTAAGGTGCTGTCTTGAAGGAGTTGTTTTCTAACAGATTCGACTGCTTCTGTGGTGGGAATGCAGGTGAAAAGAGAAGTGACATCGTAGGAAACCATGGTTTCATCTGAGAGGTCTGCAACTTTAGTAGCAAAATCTTGGGAGTTTTTGATGTGATGTGGCGTATTTCCAACAAGAGGAGCCAGGATGGTAGCTAGGTGTTTGGCAATGTTATAGGTGACAGAGTTTATACTGCTGATGATAGGTCTGAGTGGAGCTCCTTCCTTGTGAATCTTGGGGAG
The DNA here is from genome assembly GCF_027579695.1 of Neoarius graeffei. Classification (NCBI taxonomy): domain Eukaryota; kingdom Metazoa; phylum Chordata; class Actinopteri; order Siluriformes; family Ariidae; genus Neoarius; species Neoarius graeffei. The sequence goes on along the minus strand of NC_083582.1, from coordinate 70,638,828 downwards.
TCCGTATATGAGAGGAACGGCTTCTCCAGGGTACAATCTGTAGTACAGAGATCGGTTGATGGCTTGGTCCTTTTCTAGTTGTTGCAGGCAGCTAACAACTTTCTTTTTGTAACAACTGGTTGTGTCGCTGAGGAGACTGGTCATCTTGGAGTGGTAGTCCGCTGTGTTTAGCACCGCTGTGTTTAGCACCACTGTGTCTTCCTGCTGACAAAGGGAGATGATGGTGATGTTCCGGTCTCTTTGAAACAATGTAAGGGCCCTCTTTTCTTGGCTGGTGAGGTTGGAGGGGGGTGCTTTCGCACTGGACAGAGCAGCTGATATCTTCACTCTAAGTTGTTCTGCCTCTGTGTTGGTCAGATTGTTGTTTCTGATGGCTGACTCTGTGGCTGTGATGAGGTCTACCACTGGTGTCTGCTCTGGTGAAACTACAAAGTTAAGTCCCTTGGATAAAACATCTTTCTCTGGTTGGGTGAGTACCCTGTCGGATAAGTTCTTCACCCATTTCTCTTCTGTGTCCGGTTGTGTAGCCTGGTCAGATTTCTTCTTCCAAGTCAGCACTTCTGTCTTGCTGGAGGAGGTGGTTTTAGACAGCAATGTTTGAAATTTGTGCATCTGTCGTTCCTTGCCTTTGGTATGTTGTGAAATCTGTGCCTTCTCAGCGAACTCAGAGACTCGTTCCAAAACTTCACTGGGAAGAAGTACTATCAACTCTTCAAACATCAGTTCAGTCCTGTTCTGGAGAGCATCGATGGTGAAATGTATTTGTCTCACTCTCTCGTTGAGAAGCTGCTTCTGGGCTTTCTGGAGGATTATTTCAGCTCTGTGTCCTTTGACAGTTGAATACAGGCATAGGCTAGTGGGGATAATGTTGGATTGTCGGCATCTCAGGTTGAAACGCAGGTGGTTTCTGTAGTCTGCCAGTTTCCTGGAAATTCTCTCATGCTCCCGCACCAGTTGAAGGGTTCTCATCCCAAAGTGCGTGGAAACATGTCTGTGAAGATTCTCAGTCATCCAGGTCATAGTAAACTGTGGGTGGTAAAAAAGAGCAACTGGACTTGCTTGAAGATTCTTGAAGGCGTTTCACCTCTCATCCGAAAGGCTTCTTCAGTTCTGTCTGACTAATAGGGAGTATCAGGTATTTATCCTCTATGGATGAAAAGCAATCCTAAGGTGTCATTGAGTCATCCTGTTGGTGTGGGTCACTGGGGGCTGGGTGTGAACGACCTCGAGAGTCGTTGGGGTGATCAATGGATTGCTGGTTCTCTCTGTCCTCCTGTGAGTGACTGAAAACAGCTGGGTTTTGGTGTGCATTCAGTTGTCTGGGAAGTGTGCCAAGGACCGCATTGTAGGTGGCTGATAAATGATGTCTTAGACCCCCACCTCTGTTCAGTGATGGCCATTCCAAGTTGATAAAAATGGCTTCTTTAAAGCACCCCCAACAACCTCACCAGCCAAGAAAGGAGGGCCCTTACTTTGCTTCAAAGAGACTGGAACATCACCATCCTTCTTACTGACAAAGGAAGATGCACAGTGGTGCTAAACACAGCGGACTACCACTCCAAGATGACCAGTCTCCTCAGTGACACAACCACCTATGAAACCTTGAGGCGGGACCCCACCAGTTGTTACAAAAAGAAAGTTGTTAGCTGTTTGCAACAACTAGAAAAAGATCAAACCATCAACCGATCTCCGTACTACAGATTGCACCCTGGGGAAGCCATTCCTCTCATATACGGACTCCCCAAGATTCGTAAGGAAGGAGCTCCACTCAGACCTATCATCAGCAGTATAAACTCTGTCACCTATAACATTGCCAAACACCTAGCCACCATCCTGGCTCCTCTTGTTGGGAATACGCCACATCACATCAAAAACTCCCAAGATTTTGCTACTAAAGTTGCAGACCTGGGCGGCACGGTGGTGTAGTGGTTAGCGCTGTCGCCTCACAGCAAGAAGGTCCTGGGTTCGAGCCCCGGGGCCGGCGAGGGCCTTTCTGTGTGGAGTTTGCATGTTCTCCCCGTGTCCGCGTGGGTTTCCTCCGGGTGCTCCGGTTTCCCCCACAGCCCAAAGACATGCAGGTTAGGTTAACTGGTGACTCTAAATTGACCGTAGGTGTGAATGTGAGTGTGAATGGTTGTCTGTGTCTATGTGTCAGCCCTGTGATGACCTGGCGACTTGTCCAGGGTGTACCCCGCCTTTCGCCCGTAGTCAGCTGGGATAGGCTCCAGCTTGCCTGCGACCCTGTAGAAGGATAAAGCGGCTAGAGATAATGAGATGAGATGAGTTGCAGACCTCTCAGATGAAACCATGGTTTCCTACGATGTCACTTCTCTTTTCACCTGCATTCCCACCACAGAAGCAGTCAAATCTGTTAGAAAACGACTCCTTCAAGACAGCACCTTACTGGATAGAACAAACCTCACCACGGACCAGATTTGCGCCCTGCTTGACCTCTGCCTGACTACCACTTATTTCCAGTTTAATGAAAGTTTCTACAGACAGAAGCATGGATGTGCCATGGGCTCACCGGTGTCCCCTATTGTGGCCAATCTTTACATGGAGGAAGTGGAACATAAAGCTTTGACCACTTTTTCAGGAGTTGCTCCCAGCCACTGGTTCAGATATGTGGATGACACCTGGGTTAAAATCAAAACCCATGAGGTGGAAGCCTTCTCTAAGCACATCAATGCAGTGGATATCAATGTTAATTTCACTCAGGAGGATGTCAGTGGGAATAATCTAGCCTTCTTGGATTGTGATGTACACATTAGACAAGACGGAAGCCTTAGCATCGAGGTCTACCGGAAACCCACACACACAGACCAGTACCTACTCTTCGACTCTCACCATCCACTGGAACACAAATTGGGGGTCATTAGGACCTTGCAACACAGGGCTCAGAACATTCCTACAACGGTAGAGGGAAAAGAGAAGGAGCGGAATCACATCAAGAAAGCACTTCAGAACTGTGGGTATCCCAACTGGGCTTTCTTCGAGAGCAGAAAAAGGAACATGATGGACAAGGAGGACAACAGGAACAAACGCAAGAACGTTGTCATTCCCTACATTTCTGGTCTATCTGAGAAACTCAGGAGGATCTTCTACAAACACAACATTCCGGTACATTTCAGACCCATTAACACCTTGAAGCAGAAACTGGTCCACCCTAAGGACAGAATAGCCAGACACAAACAGGACTACGTAGTGTATGCAATTCAGTGCAGTGAAAAATGCACGGACGCGTATATTGGGGAAACAAAACAACCGCTTCACAGGCGCATGGCTCGACACAGGAGAGCCAGTTCCTCAGGCCAGGACTCTGCTGTCTATCTTCATCTTAACAACAAAGGACACTCATTTCAGGATTGCAACGTACGCATTTTAGCCAGAGAGGATCGTTGGTATGAGTGAGGAGTTAAAGAAGCCGTTTTTGTCAACTTGGAACGGCCATCACTGACCAGAGGTGGGGATCTAAGGCTACGTTTACACTAGACCCTATCTGTCTCGTTTTCTTCGCGGACGCACTGTCCGTTTACATTAACCCCCCTGAAAAAGCGGGGAAACGGGAATCCGCCAGCATCCACGTATTCAATCTAGATCGTATCAGCTCCGGTGCTGTGTAAACATTGAGAATACGCGAATACGCTGTGCTGAGCTCTAGCTGGCGTCTCATTGGACAACGTCACTGTGACATCCACCTTCCTGATTCGCTGGCGTTGGTCATGTGACACGACTGCTGAAAAACGGCGCAGACTTCCGCCTTGTATCACCTTTCATTAAAGAGTATAAAAGTATGAAAATACTGCAAATACTGATGCAAATACTGCCCATTGTGTAGTTATGATTGTCTTTAGGCTTGCCATCCTTCCACTTGCAAGTAATAAGTGATATGCGCTGGGATCACACACACAGCGGCTCAGTCCCGAATCGTGGCTTGTTCACTTCACTCGCGCGCTGTGTGAGCTGCGCAGGGCCGGAGTGCGCACCCTCCAGAGGGCACTCGCTGTTCAGGGCGGAGTGATTTGGAGCGCAGGATGCCTGCGGAGCCGAGCGTATCCGCGTATTGGTGTTGCTGTGTGCACGGCTAACGGTTTTAGTGTCAACGCGAATCGTTTTAAGAACGTTAATCTGATGATCCGCTGATTCGACGTAATGTAAACGTAGCCTAAGACATCATTTATCAGCCACCTACAATGCAGTCCTTGGCACACTTCCCAGACAACTGAATGCACACCAAAACCCAGCTGTTTTCAGTGACTCACAGGAGGACAGAGAGAACCAGCAATCCATTGATCACCCCAACGACTCTTGAGGTCGTTCACACCCAGCCCCCAGTGACCCACATCAACAGGATGACTCAACGACACCTTAGGATTGCTTTTCATCCATAGAGGATAAATACCTGATACTCCCTATTAGTCAGACAGAACTGAAGAAGCCTTTTGGATGAGAGGTGAAACGTCTTCAAGAACCTTCAAGCAAGTCCAGTTGCTCTCTTTTACCACCCACAGTTTACATCTGACTGTGATAGTCCTGAAATTGGAGTGTGTGTGTGTGTGTACATGCTACTGCTATACACGTAGAACCGTATCAGTTCAAACCATCGGAAAGTGAATCCGATAGCAACACGTCGGCCACGGAGGCCCTCATCTTACAAAATAAAGCCAGAGAACAAAGCCGTCTAGAGAATTGGATGGAATTGAACTGACAGTCTCATGTGACTCTCATTAAAACAGGATAGGTGTTATAACTTATGCACCATACATGTACATGCATGCATTTTCACTGATTAAAATGTAAAAGGCTAATTAAATAATTAGATGAACTGAGACAATCACATTCTGAAGCAAATTAAAGAATCTTATACCGGCAACTTAAATACACAATACAAGTTACTATTACAAGTTAATCTAAATGCTGGTAAGCAACGAGTGTTGTTGTCACGTAACCAAATGAGAGTCGCATCTTACCCGTCTGTGTTCTCGCTTCTTGAAGGCTGAGCTTGTAGCTGATTGTTTTGAAACAATCTGACTTTCATTTCTTCGTTCATTCGCTTCTTCCACGTAAGGGCGAGATATTGCTGCTGAGGCAAGCATATCCGGCGGGGGGGGGGAGCATATCCAGTGGAGAAATCTGACGACTGGTCCACTCATTCAACATTTTCTCCATACTGAGTACTCCGCCATGACTTTTCGGCTCACGCTCCGGGAGAACTGGTGCAACTGAACTTACTTTCCTTTTCTTGTAGTTTTCTTTTCCTTTAATTGTTGATACTGCACCCTCTTTCAATACAGGCTTATATCCAACGCTCCTCAACGGATCAGAGGTCTCGTACAAGTCATCAGTAAAATGTGCCCGTGAACTTCTCGCAAAACGCGTCCAAATCTTTGCAGTTTGAACATTCTTGGGCCATGAATGCAACATAAATCCACCTTCTGTTATGTTGCTGCACCCTCCAGCAACACATCTACATGGCATGGCGATAAAGTAGCTCAAAATGGAGAATCAAAGTTGCAGTCAGCTCTGTTTTTTTAGTCTAGCGGAAATGGCGATGAGACCGATAGCCTTCCTGCTGTGACGTCACAGATGTCAAGGTCATTCACTCAGACCGCTACCTATATGAATCATTTTAATCGTAAAAATTACTATATTAGATTTATTGTTAACGCTTAAAACTATTCCTGTGCTATTCTTGAGGTCTCAAGGCATTTATAAACAAAAAGTGAGGCCATGGTTCTGCGTATCTCCTTTAAGCTGTTACATTTTTTTTGTAAGTTATAAATATTAGTAAGCATTTAAACTGGGTTGTTTGAAGATAAATAGAACATTACGATAATTTTTATTTTTTGGCCTTTGGCAAGTTCCTCAGCACTCTTGTTTCTGTCACAGGTGTCACTGCAGCAGACGTCTCAGTGGGTGAGCACAAAGTTTTCACAGCTGCTGAAGGTGCTGGCGGAGAAACAGGAAGTGACGCAGAATTTCTTGGACCAGCAGCAGGCCAGCACCGTGTCTCAGGCTGAGGTTCGGCTCAGCAACCTGCAGGAGAAACTTCAGCAGCTCGGAGAGCTACAGGAGCAGATCAGCAGCCTCTGTGCCCTCCCCAACTGCCAGTTCATTCAGGTTGGAAACAACTCGCATAGCATAAACACGCAGAGGCAATTTTACAAAATGGCTGCAGATTTCAGACTTTTTCCTCAAGGTGGGTCGAGACAGACCCCTGATCTTTTCAGCTATTGCCACAATTCGCTGTAAGGTCTTGCTGTCTGGAACGGTGCAATTCCCGTAACAGACGGTGAGACAGCTGGTCAGGACGCTCTCTGTTGTCCGTCTGTAGAAGGTGGTGAGGACCTGTGAAGGATGTTGGCCCTCTTCAGTATCTGCAGAAAGTGGAGGTGCTGCTGGGCCGCCTTGGCTCGAGTCACAGTGAGGTCCTTGGTCATGCGCACACCCAGAAACGTAGAGGTTTTGACTTTCTCCCCAGTTGTTCCATTGATGTGCAGTGGTAAGGGATCCAGTCAGATCCTCCTGAAATCAGCGATCAAATCTCTGGACTTGTCAACTGTTGTCTCTGTACCGTTCTGCGAGTTGCTCTACCTCCTCCCTATACGGTGACCCATCATTACTGATTAGACCCACAACTGTAGTATCGTCAGCAAACTCGATCATGTGATTTGAACTGTACTTTGCAGCACAGTCAGCAGTGGACTTGGCATGCAGCCCTGAGGAGCGCCGGTGTTCAGTGTGGAGGTGCTGGAGGTGGTGGTGTAGGCTCAGCTTTTCTACCAGTCGTTGTGGGATGATTGTGCCGAACTGAAATCTGTACGTAACTGTCCTTTTTGCCTCGGTGAGTCAGAGAAAAGTGGATACGGAGTCCTCTGTTGGGCGGTTAGGACGGTAGAATGCTATGCTGGAATGGGTCCAGTGTACAGGGAAGCCTGCTTTGTATGTGTGAGCTGCTCGAAGCAATTCATGATGATAGGTGTGAATGCAATTAGCCAGTTGTCACTCAGGCAGGACACAGATGAAAACCTACAGTGCCGCCTAGTAGTATTGGCACCCTTGAAGTTTATGTACTTAAAGTTAAGCATCTCCTAAACAAAAGTGATGTAGTGATGCAGAATTTTTCTACAGATAGCTCGTGGTTAATATAAAAGAGCAAAGTATCAACAAAATTAAAAAAAATAAACAATTAGAGTGAAAAAAAATGAAAAAGGTAAATCTTGCTGTATCACTAGTATTGGCACCCTTTGCTGTTAGTCCTAAAACCTAACCTAACTAAACCTAATTTGACTCACCTATGGTAAATTACAAATGGAAATCACCTGTGAAGACCTGTCTGTGCCCATGTGACATGAAATGGCCAATGAATGATGAGATTTGTGTTTTGAAAAACCAACTGTTTCACTCAGTCCCTTTTTCACAATGGTGAAGACAAAAGAGCTGTCTGAAGAAACAAGAAATGCAGTTGTTGACAAACACAAGAGCTCCAAAGGTTATAAAGCCATCTCCAAAGAGCTTGGTATCCCTGTGTCAACAGTGCGTAATGTTATTAAGAAATATTTGAAGCATGGAACTGTCAAGAACCTCCCTGGGCGTGGGGGTAAGAGAAAAATCAATGATAGAAGTCGTCGAAGGTTGGTGCGATTGGTGGCAGAATCACCTCAGTTAACATCTACGGACCTGCAGGCCCACCTGGAACAGTCTGGGGTAACTGTTTCAAGAAGCACCATAAGGCGCACACTCAACACAGCAGGGCTACATGGGCGGAGGCCAAGGAAGACCCCATTATTGAAAAAAAGACACAAAAAGGAGCGTCTGGAGTTTGCGAAAGAGAACCTGGACAAGCCACAGTCCTTCTGGGAAAATGTCCTGTGGACAGATGAGACAAAAGTAGAGCTTTTTGGGAATTCTCACAGGCAGTATGTTTACAGGCGCTGCAATGAAGCATTCAAAGAAAAGAACACCCTACCAACAGTCAAGCATGGTGGAGGATCAATAATGCTGTGGGGCTGCTTTGCTGCATCTGGGACTGGAGGCCTTACGTGTGTCATAGGTATTATGAAATCTGAAGATTATCAACAGATTTTGGAGCAAAACGTCCTGCCCAGTGTAAGAAAGCTCGGTTTGAGGCGAAGATCTTGGGTACTCCAGCAGGACAAAGACCCCAAACACACATCTAAAAGCACACAAAAATGGTTAGAAAAGAAAAAATGGACTCTTTTGAAATGGCCAGCAATGAGTCCTGACCTCAATCCAATTGAGAATCTTTGGGGGGAGTTGAAATCTGCCATTGGCAGAAGGAATCCTTCAAATATCCAAGACCTAGAGCGCATAGCGAAGGAAGAGTGGGAGAAAATACCACAAGACAAATGCAAGAAGCTCATTGATGGCTACAGGAAACGTTTGGAGGCCGTCATCGCTGCCAAAGGGTGTGCAACCAAATACTAAGGAGGGGTGCCAATATTCCTGCACCTGCTGTATTTCTGTTTTTTGTTGTCTTAGAAATTAAAATGCCTATATTGAACGAAAACAACTTTTCAGTTCCTTTGGACCTTCAATTAAAAGATCTTGGTATTGCAAATTGTGTCCATTTCCATTTATTTCTGGAGATATTACAAAGGTTGTGAATAAAATTAAGGGGTGCCAATACTGCTAGGCGGGGCTGTAAATAACTTGTGTTGGCTTATGTTACATGTGGTATGTGTGTGAACAGGACTCCAGGCTGGTGGAGGTCCCTCAGATGGGTTCAGTTCCTGTAGACGTCAGTGTCAACCTTCAAGAGAAGCTGAATCCGGTCACAGACGTCCTGTCTCGTATCTCAAAGCTGGTGTGTGAGGATCTGGATAAAGCCGTTAATGCAGCTGTGAGCCACAGCAAAGAAGGTTAGGAGAAAGAGTATTGTTTTGTACACGTTTGATAAATAAATGTGTTTTTGTGGCTACTGCCTCATCGAAGCGAAGCGAGGTAGTAGCCACTATGTCATCATGTTGTAAGAATGAGTGTAACAATAGCGCACTGCGCATACGCATAACCATTACAATCACTAGAACGGCGAATCGTGATCTCGCGATACGAGCAGTTGATCTCACGTTATCAAAGGTACACAAGAACGAGTGTCGAAGCCGCGATGTCATCGTGTTGTAAGAATGAGTGCAACAATAGCGAAACTTCGTAACCAATCAGCACAGTTCGATTACCCGTTCTACTTCTTGATAAACTTCAGAACCAGAAACGAAATAAGAGAAACCTCGTTATAACTCCGTACTATCGGAAGATAATCAGCAGGTAAAAAGATAAACGAAATTCACCTCGTGGTTCGCCAAGGCTACTGATTCGATATCGAGTAAGTGGTGTTTATTTTAAGAAAATTAACCTTTTGATTATCACAGCTTTTGTTTGGTCCTTCTGAAAGGTTTTGTAAGGTTTTCTTTTCGCTTTTTGGTAGATATGTTGAGAAGCCGATATCAAAATTCTGCTATTCGCTTTAATTTTTTAAATTTTATTTTAGAATCTTCACACTACACTTGTGAAACAAAATGTGCTCGTTAGTACTAAATAATGCTTCTAAGACGATTCATGAACAAGCGCTTGCTTTCTTACTATTTTGAAAATAGATCTAGTTCACAGCGCTGTATTTCGAACAAAACACAGTAAACAAAATTGGGAACCAAAATACTCCAAGCCCTGATGCTGCTCACAGCTTGGTGATGCTTGCAAGAGATGAGGCGAGTAGAACTGATAACATGTACTGTATATATGCGATATTTACTGTATGGACATGGGATCAGAAAACTATTTTATTTATAAGTAGTAGCTACATGGACCCATAAGGTACCTTTTTTTTTTTTTTCTTCCTTTTCAGATGCGCTTACACATGTTAAACATGTTCTTTTTGCACAGGCTCTCCTCAAGACAAGAGACCGATGCTCGCTGTTGTGCCAAGTCCAGCCACTCCACCTTATCCAACAGGAAAGGAAGGCCTCACTCAATGTAAAAAAAAAAAAAAACCCGACAAAAACCCACACAACTCTATTTATTTATTTATTTATTTATTTATTTATTTTTAACACAGCAATACTTTCACAGATAATATGTGTCCTCTATGAAGGGTTGCATAGTGTAATACTTATGCATTTAAATGCTAAACTCTCAACTGATGTCTTTTAACTGTACTTAAGCTTGTCATTTATAAGACGTTTATTATGAAAAGTAAAATAATCCATTAAACTGACACGCTAGCTGATAAGTAGTAAAAACAGAGCTCTTTCCCAATTTGGACATGACAAAGTAGTCAAGTTTATTCCTTCATATAGTCTATTGTTTACAGTCTAAGGGCGTATTCACACCTACGTTGTTTGGTCCGGACCAAACGAACCAAATTTCCCTTGGTCCGGACCTTTTGGGTTGGTCTGAATACAAACCACCGAACTCTGGTCCGGACCAAACAAGCGGACCGAGACCGAGCTGCAAGGTCGGACTCGGTCCGGACCAAAGGAACCCTGGTGCGGATCTTTTGGAGGTGTGAAAGCAGACCGGACCTAATCCGACAATTTTGCTTTTTTGTACCTCGGGAGCTTCCGTCGTTTGTCGAGCATTATGGGAAACAGAGTCTTGACACTCCACCGCAAAGCGCAAACACTGTTTCGGTTGTCAAGGGAACCTTACAACAGTCGTTCAGTCATTCAGGCTAGACTACAGAGTACAAAAAATGAGTAGGGGGCAAACGTGGGCCGAGGAAGAAACGCGTACCCTTGTGGATATCTGGGCAGATGTCCACATATCTGAGCTTTTGGAGAGAACACACAAAAATGCCGGCGTGTTTGCTGTATTCAGTGAGAAAATGAAGGAGAAGGGGTTCACGCGCTCCCCAGAACAATGTCGGCTAAAAGTGAAGAAACTCCGTCAGACCTACATTAAAATCAGGGACATTCGTTCAAAAAGTGGCGGTACTAGCGACTTGCGTGAAGAGCCAGAACTGTCACAACATGATGTGCGCTCATCAGCGCTATCCTCCGTGACTACTTTTGAACTTAATGCTTTGTGCGCGTGTCGTCTCTGACCAATAGCTGAACGACCTCAGGGCGCGTGGCTTTGTTGACAGATTTTGGTCCGCTTACTAAAATGTACAGTGTGAAAGCGAACCGCACCAAAATGAAAAAATAAAAAAAACATTTGGTTCGGACCAAAGCAAGTAAACTATCGAACTATCCTGGTCTGAATACACCCTAAGACTAATCTTGCTAGAATATGTTTCCTACCAGGCTGCGTAATACCTCAGTCTGTAGTGTGTGTGTGTGTGTGTGTGTGTGTGTGTGTGTGTGTGTGTGTGTGTGTGATGAGTCACATCAAATACAATGAAATCCCTTGAGTTTCTGTTTGATTAGCTATTTTATGTCTTTTGAATAAATCTATCAACACAGTTAAGGTTCACACTATGAAGCTCCTGCAATGATGCGACTCTTTTTACTATTTACTGGGAACTCCTACTTCCAGAGCATTATTTGATGAAAAATGAACACGGGTATTTATTTAGGTCGTGGATTCTGATTCGTAACTTCACCCTGTTATACTGATGGAAAACCGGTATAAGACTGATTGATTATTCTATCCACATTCACTGGATACGAGCAATCGCACACTCTGATTGGCTACTCGACTACTAGGTTATCAGCTCGTATACCGTGAGTAGAGAAAAACAAAATGGCGGAGCGTGTTGCTGAACCATCCGAGGATGAAATAAAAACTCTACTCGAAAACAAAACCGCAAAAAAAGCAAGAAAATATGGAAAGTGTTTGATGGTAAGAATGTATTTCCCCCCCCACTCTATATATACACACACATTACAGTGGTGCTTGAAAGTTTGTGAACCCTTTAGAATTATCTATATTTCTACATAAATATGACCGAGAACATCATCAGATTTTCACGCAAGTCCTAAAAGTAGATAAAGAGAACCCAGGTAAAGAAATGAGACAAAAATATTATACTTGGTCATTTATTTATTGAGGAAAATGATCCAATATTACATATCTGTGAGTGGCAAAAGTATGTGAACCTCTAGGATTAGCAGTTAATTTGAAGGTGAAATTAGAGTCAGGTGTTTTCAATCAATGGGATGAGAATCAGGTGTGAGTGGGCGCCCTGTTTTATTTCAAGAACAGGGATCTATCAAAGTCTGATCTTCACAACACATGTTTGTGGAAGTGTATCATGGCACGAACAAAGGAGATTTCTGAGCACCTCAGAAAAATCGTTGTTGATGCTCATCAGGCTGGAAAAGGTTACAAAATCATCTCTAAAGAGTTTGGACTCCACCAATCCACAGTCAGACAGATTGTGTACAAATGGAGGAAATTCAAGACCATTGTTACCCTCCCCAAGAGTGGTCAACCAACAAAGATCACTCCAAGAGCAAGGCGTGTAATCGTCGGCAAGGTCATGAAGGACCCCAGGGTAACTTCTAAGCAACTGAAGGCCTCTCTCACATTGGCTAATGTTAATGTTCATGAGTCCACCATCAGGAGAACACTGAACAACAATGGTGTGCATGGCAGGGTTGCAAGGAGAAAGCCACTGCTCTCCAAAAAGAACATTGCTGCCCGTCTGCAGTTTGCTAAAGATCACATGGACAAGCCAGAAGGCTATTGGAAAAATGTTTTGTGGATGGATGAGACCAAAATAGAACTTTTTGTTTTAAATGAGAAGTGTTATGTTTGGAGAAAGGAAAACACTGCATTCCAGCATAAGAACCTTATCCCATCTGTGAAACATGGTGATGGTAGTATCATGGTTTGGGCCTGTTTTGCTGCATCTGGGCCAGGACGGCTTGCCATCATTGATGGAACAATGAATCCTGAATTTTACCAGCGAATTCTAAAGGAAAATGTCAGGACATCTGTCCATGAACTGAATCTCAAGAGAAGGTGGGTCATGCAGCAAGACAATGACCCTAAGCACACAAGTCGTTCTACCAAAGAATGGTTAAAGAAGAATAAAGCTAATGTTTTGGAATGGCCAAGTCAAAGTCCTGACCTTAATCCAATGGAAATGTTGTGGAAGGACCTGAAGCGAGCAGTTCATGTAAGGAAACCCACCAACATCCCAGAGTTGAAGCTGTTCTGTACGGAGGAATGGGCTAAAATTCCTCCAAGCCGGTGTGCAGGACTGATCAACAGTTACCGCAAACGTTTAGTTGCAGTTATTGCTGCACAAGGGGGTCACACCAGATACTGAAAGCAAAGGTTCACATACTTTTGCCACTCACAGATGTGTAATATTGGATCATTTTCCTCAATAAATAAATGACCAAGTATAATATTTTTGTCTCATTTGTTTAACTGGGTTCTCTTTATCTACTTTTAGGACTTGTGTGAAAATCTGATGTTTTAGGTCATATTTATGCAGAAATATAGGAAATTCTAAAGGGTTCACAAACTTTCAAGCACCACTGTGTGTGTGTGTGTGTGTATTTATCGAATTTGCAAAAAAAAAATAAATAAAAATGCTCCGTTTCTCAAAATCCAGTTAATATGGATAGAATAAAACAGTTATTCCACTCAATCTCATTGTACATGGCTTATATCAGCTCATGTATGATTCGATTTCATGGAATAACTGTTAAATATAAAATCAGAAGTAAAAGCAGGGACTTGAAACGTAAATTGGGAGATTTTTAATATATATTTTGTTCTCTGTTTATCTTTACATTAGCTAAATAAAATAAATATTCTGTTTTACAGGGTATCAAAATCTACATCATATTGGCAGCGTCTTATTCCAATAGTAATAATAAGGTTTATTTTGACCTTTTATGATCATGTAGTGTTGACATGACATGACATTACAGGTATTTAGCAGACGCTCATATCCAGAGCGACATACAACATACCCAGAGCAGCTCAGGGAGCAGTTGGGGATTAGTTGTCTTGCTCAAGGCCACTTCAGCCATTCCTGCTGGTCCAGAGAATCAAACTGGTGACCTTTTGGTCTCAAAGCTGCTTCTCTAACCATTAGGCCATGGCTCGTGTTTAAAATGAAATTAATATTTTTTAAAAAAATTATAGGAGAATGTAAAGGTCCTGGGATTTCATTTAGTTTACAGGTTTTCATTATATGCTGTAACACCAGTGTTAAAATGACAATTCAGTGTTTTAATAACGTTCTTTTATGTACATTCTGTTGTGACAGACCGTTGTTCATTGACCTTTGACCATCGCACGGCCAACGCTCACCTCATGCTTTCTCAGAACAACCAGCGGGCGGAGCACCTGACCACGGGGCCTCATCCAGTGCCCCCTGAAGCAGCGCGTTTTGACCACACCTGGCAGGTGTTGTGCTTGGAGAATTTCACACACGGTCGCCACTACTGGGAGCTGGAGGTGTCCAAGCCTTGGGCGTACGTAGGTGTGACGTACCCGGACATCCCACGCAAGGAGAAAGGCAGGACGTCCATGCTGGGAATGAATGAACTGTCATGGAGCCTGCAGCTGAACGAGCGCCAGCTCACGGCTTGGCACGGCAGCCATGGAGAGACTGTAACAGGTGAGCTGCAGTTAAACAAACAGCCTCTGCGCATTGGCATCCTGCTGGACTATGAGGAAGGCACTCTGGCTTATTATGCGGAGAACCAAGTGAGGCTGCACACCTTCCACTGCATCTTTGCCCATGAGCTCTATCCTGCCTGCTGGATTGGCGAGGGCGTCAGCGTCACACTCTGCCCAGTGTGAATGTCAACAGCTTTTCTAAACAAACTGCGCAGAACTGAACTTCAGAAACGCTGTCATTCAGCTCATTAAACAATTTCAATAACCCCAGTTCCAAAAAAGTTGGAACGCTGTGTAAAATTTAACTAAAAACATAATGCAATGATTTGCAAATCATGGAAACTCTATATTTTGTTGAAAATAGTACAAAGACAACATATCAAATGTTGAAACTTATAAATCTTATTGCTTTTTCAAAAAATACATGCTCGTTTTGTATTTAGTGCCAGCAACATGTTTCGAAAACGTTGGGACAAGTCTTTCCAGCAAAAGACTGGAAAAGTTGTGTAATGTTTGGGGGGGGAAAAAAAAACCTAATTGGCAACAGGTCAGTAACCTGATTGGGTATAAAAAGAGCATCTCGGAGAGGAAAAATGGGGAACGTTTCAGAAAACCATCGTCTGTGAAAACTATTCATTACTGCATCCACAAATGCAAGTTAAAACCAGATACAAACAATATCCAGAAACACCGCCGCTCTTTTATGATGGACTGAGGCGAAGTGGAAAATTGTCCCGAGGTCTGACGAATCAAAAGTAGAGATTCTTTTTTTTTTTTTTTTTAGAAATCATGGACACCACGTCCTCCAGGCTAAAAAGGAGAGGAGCCATCCGGCTTGTTATCAGCGCACAGTTCAAAAGCCAGTATCTGTGATGGTATGAGGGGGCATTAGTGCACATGACATGGGTAGCTTGTACATCTGGGAAGGCATCATTAATGCTGAATGATATATACATGTTTCAGAGTGATATGCTGCCATCCAGACAAAATCTTTTTCAAGGAAGGCTTTCGTTCTTTCAGCAAGACAATGCCAAACTGAATTCTGTACATATTACAACTGCATGGCTCCAGAGTAAAAGAGTCCGGGTGCTAAACTGGCCTGCCTGCAGTACAGAACTATCTCCCATTTAAAACATTTGGGGACCCCAAACTGTTGAGCAGCTGAAATTGTATATTAGGCAATAAAGGAACTATATTTTACTTTCAAAACTACAGTAGTTAGTCTCCTCAGTTCCCAAAAGTTAAGAGTGTTGTTAAAAGTAGAGGTGATGCAACACCGTGGTAAACATGCCCCTGTCCCAACTTCTTTTTAAAATGTGTTACTGGCATATATGTTGTCTTTGTACTATTTTCAGTGAAGTATAGGGTTTCCATGATTGACAACTCCTTTATTTATTTATTTTTGTGTGTGTTTATTTATTTATGTTTTACACAGTGTCCTAACTTTTTGGGGGTTGGAACTAATTTAGCTCTGTAGCAAATGAACAAGCACTCCATAGGGTCACTTAATTTCACTAGAGTAGGGAAGTAGCTCCAGGCCTCCAAGAAGTATTGTGAGGATCCTCACCAGTAACAAACGCTCCGAGACAAAGCCATTTCCTGAAACCTAGACTTTTATTCGAAAAACAAACTCGAGGCGTTGTACTCAAAGACAAAGAACTCTTAAAAGCCAGATGCTCCAGCACAACTAACTTTTTATTTAATAACGTGAACAGTCTTGTTCACTCATATACTTTTTTTCTTATGCTACATTTCTCAAGTTATCCATCGTGTTAGTTCATGCACTTTATTCACCATGGTGTCAAAATACGGGACGTTTACCTTCTCAAACAACTTTACCTGATAATGGTAAGCACATCGTTCATTCCTTTCACACATTTACTCATTTTGTTCAGTAATCTGAAAATTATTCTTCTGTAAATAATCTTAAACATTTAGGACAAATTTGTTCCTTCTCACGACACACAGATGTTTGTTGTGGTCATGTGGTACAGTGTCTATGCTCATTGGTCTCGGTGAATAGGGAGGAGTCATGGTGCTCTGTTTTATTCAAATGCAAATGTTTCTTAATCAAATTGCAACCAGAGACAAATCAAAATTGTGATTTTTTTTTTGTGTGTGCAGCATTACTCCTATAATAATAATATTACCTGTACAATATACAGTGCTCTCTACAACTATTGGCACCCCTTGTAAACATTAGTAAAAAGGGCTAGAGAAAAAAAATCCACCTTTTGGTGAAGTCGCTTCATATCACTGAAAAAAACGAGAGAATTCCAACCTTTCATAATTATTTGCACCCCTTGTAAAGATTTAGTTTTTAAAAAAATGGTTCGCTGACTACAGAATCAAGCTTCTGCCATGGCCATCTCAGTCCCCTGACCTGAACTCCATTGAAAACCTGTGGAGTGAGCTGAAGAATAGAGAGGGCCGAGGACCCTGGACAAGAACCTGGAGAGACTGTGTAAAGAGGAACGGTCTCCGATGCCCTGCTATGTATCGCTAACCTTATAAAATGTTATAGGAGAGACTCAGCGCTGTTTTACTGCAAAGAAGGTTGTACAAAGTATTAAATGCAGGGGTGCCAATAATTATTTCTTGATGAGGGATTTGTTTTACTTCTCATGAATTTTCAATTAAAGGTTGGATTTTTCTGTTTGTTTGGGGGTTTTTTTCCGTATGAGATGAAGCTATTTCACCAAAAGGTGGATTTTTTCTTTCTGAACCCTTTTTACGAATGTTTACAATGGGTGCCAATAATTCTGGAGGGCATGGTATGTATTCAGCTAGTAATCAGGTTTATTACGGTGGTGATTTTTGACTCAGCCTGACCTCTGGTTGTCACATTGCTGCCTAGATGCTGTGTAAATAGTGTTTTATTTCAACCCAGCATATTTACATTACTCTCCTTCCCTTCTGTGAAGGGATTTTTTTTTTTTCAATGGACCAAACGTGAAGCACATTGATTGATTTGATTCATGTATGATGTTAAATTAACCCTTTTCTTTTTTATTGCGACTATTAACGTGTAGATGAGCTTCGAACAGCAAACAGACCGGGCTGATTGTAGATCTGTTACAAAGACACTGGGACGTTAGGAGAGGCGCGTACACACGCATCCAGAAAGTGATAAATGCACTCTGATTATCTAGCAAGTCGATGAACCAGTTCAAAAGGAGGAAAAGACTTTAAATATAGGCCAACTGTCGCAATAGTAATGGAATCTGTACTGCACCCTGAAGAGTGTGTGTATTTTAAAATGTTTGTTTGCTGTTTAAAAAAAGACAACCCTGTAAACCGGTCCATGTTTAATTTAATAAAATACATCCATTATACATGTTAGACATCACACCTGAGAGCATGCTTAGATGGTTACATATTTTATAATCCAAATAAATGAAGAACTGTTAAACAGCTATAGTATATGTACACACGATGTTTCTCAGAACAGATTATACTGATGCATGACCAAAAAAAAAAAGCTAAAGTGCCGTGTTAGTGTGAGTCATGCACCAGAGAATCACACAGACACGAGTAACACTGGGACAGAGGATCCACAGGTACAGCAAGGTGCCTTCAGGATGAACACATTCAAGAAACGGGGAAGGATGTGAAGTAGAATGCCTGACCGAATACACAGCAGTGATTAGTATTTCTCATCAAATGGTTGATCCAAACATACTGGCTCTGTATTTCATGGCCAACTGGACCAGCTCCTGAAAATAAACTCACAAATCGAGTCCGATACGCAGTCAATACTTTACAAATACAACAAAATACACCGTTAGGAAATCTGTCGTGACTCTGAATAAGCCCTAAAACTTTAATTCCTTCACACTCGCGTTTTGTTTTTTTCCTCTCCTTCTTTAATGCCACAATTTACTGCTTGTTGGAATAAACGCCTGGTATGGATAGTAGAGATTATTAAATGAAATGCTGTTCAGAAGGTGTGAGCGTGAGAGAAACCACTGAGAGAGGAGCTTGAGGGCTGGCTTTGGGATTGCTGGTGTGACGTTTACTGGTTCTTCTTGTCTTCAGGAGGTGAGTAAGGTGGTGGCTTGTCCTATTAAACAAACAAAAACAAACGTTGATATTCATAAATAAGCTCATGCATCATGCTGAATTCTGTTTTGTCACAATACTGCCATCTTGTGAGGAACAGAGGGATTTGTTTGTGCTGAAAATTGTAATTGAATTGAATGTAAAAGGAACATTTGAATGGATGAATAAATTAATTTATTTAAACATGAGAAGTTGATCAGCGGGGCGGCACGGTGGTGTAGTGGTTAGCGCTGTCGCCTCACAGCAAGAAGGTCCGGGTTCGAGCCCCGTGGCCGGCGAGGGCCTTTCTGTGCGGAGTTTGCATGTTCTCCCCGTGTCTGTGTGAATGGTTGTCTGTGTCTATGTGTCAGCCCTGTGATGACCTGGCGACTTGTCCAGGGTGTACCCCGCCTTTCGCCCGTAGTCAGCTGGGATAGGCTCCAGCTTGCCTGCGACCCTGTAGAACAGGATAAAGCGGCTAGAGATAATGAGATGAGAAGTTGATCAGCAGAGCTGGTGGGGTTGTGCATGTACAGATGCAAATAATTACAAATACAAAAAAACCCTAAAAATATATACACAATCTTTAAAAAAAACCCAACAACTTAAAATATGTTGATTATCTGTTAATTATCTTCATCTCATTATCTGTAGCTGCTTTATCCTGTTCTACAGGGTCGCAGGCAAGCTGGAGCCTATCCCAGCTGACTACGGGCGAAAGGCGGGGTACACCCTGGACAAGTCGCCAGGTCATCACAGGGCCGACACATAGACACACACAACCATTCACACTCACATTCACACCTACGGTCAATTTAGAGTCACCAGTTAACCTAACCTGCATGTCTTTGGACTGGGGGAAACCGGAGCACCCGGAGGAAACCCACGCGGACACGGGGAGAACATGCAAACTCCGCACAGAAAGGCCCTCGCCGGCCCCGGGGCTCGAACCCGGACCTTCTTGCTGTGAGGCGACAGCGCTAACCACTACACCACTGTGCCGCCCCCTTAATTATCTTCACATTAAGTTAATTAACGGTATGCATAATAGTGTTTAGTTACAGCGGCAATAGGATAAAAGTTTATTTAGCTAATGTCAAATTTAGCTAGTAAACACCTGAATTCGTTTAAGTTATTGGCCGGTGATTCCTTGCTTGATAGACTGTTCCACGCTATTGCTCCTCTGTATCATATGGAGTTCCTAATATAATTCAATATTGTAGTCGAGTCTCTAAACTTCGAGTCCCCAGTGTTCAAGTCCAAGTCATTAAAAAAAATTTCAAGTCGAGTCCAAGAACAAGATTCCAACCGCACCATGTGACGGTGGCTGTTTCAGTGCCATTAAAATTAGTTTGTTCCTGAACATGACGTATGAACAGGTGAATGTGCTTCTCTTTATCAGGGAGTGTAAAGTATTCTGTCAGAGATGGTTGGGAGACGGATGTAAGTGCAGAAGGTGTGTTTATTAATACAAGTGAAGACGGTAAACAATCCAGAATGGCAGGCAAAATCGTAAAACAGTGAAACAGGTCGAGCAAGGCACAAACAGCCTATCGTAGACTCGGCAGAATCAAAGACGAGAAACAGGAAATCAGGGATCAGAAAACCAAACAAGGAAATAAGGCTTGTTAATGTATCAGCAATGCAACTCAATACTTCGCAAAGGAAGTGCATTTTCAGAGTTTTTATATCGGTGCGCTGATTGTGCCTTAATCCTGTGCAGGTGCGAGTCGTTTATGGTGCGTGCACGCGAGAGAGTCCGCTTGGCGTGCGTGCTGTTTGGAGCACACCCGAGAGTCAACAGTGGTGCTTGAAATTTTGTGAACCCTTTAGAATTTTCTATATTTCTGCATAAATATGACCTAAAACAACATCAGATTTTCACACAAGTCCTAAAAGTAGATAAAGAGAACCCAGTTAAACAAACGAGACAAAAATATACTTGGCCATTTATTTATTTATTGAGGAAAATGATCCAATATTACATATCTGTGAGTGGCAAAAGTATGTGAACCTTTGCTTTCAGTATCTGGTGTGACCCCCTTGTGCAGCAATAACTGCAACTAAACGTTTGCGGTAACTGTTGATCAGTCCTGCACACCGGCTTGGAGGAATTTTAGCCCGTTCCTCCGTCCAGAACAGCTTCAACTCTGGGATGTTGGTGGGTTTCCTCACATGAACTGCTCGCTTCAGGTCCTTCCACAACATTTCCATTGGATTAAGGTCAGGACTTTGACTTGACCATTCCAAAACATTAACTTTATTCTTCTTTAACCATTCTTTGGTAGAACGACTTGTGTGCTTAGGGTCGTTGTCTTGCTGCATTGGCCCACCTTCTCTTGAGATTCAGTTCATGGACAGATGTCCTGACATTTTCCTTTAGAGTTCGCTGGTATAATTCAGAATTCATTGTTCCATCAATGATGGCAAGCCATCCTGGCCCAGATGCAGCAAAACAGGCCCAAACCATGATACTACCACCACCATGTTTCACAGATGGGATAAGGTTCTTATGCTGGAATGCAGTGTTTTCCTTTCTCCAAACATAACGCTTCTCATTTAAACCAAAATGTTCTATTTTGGTCTCATCTATCCACAAAACATTTTTCCAATAGCCTTCTGGCTTGCCCATGTGATCTTTAGCAAACTGCAGACGAGCAGCAATGTTCTTTTTGGAGAGCAGTGGCTTTCTCCTTGCAACCCTGCCATGCACACCATTGTTGTTCAGTGTTCTCCTGATGGTGGACTCATGAACATTAACATTAGCCAATGTGAGAGAAGCCTTCAGTTGCTTAGAAGTTACCCTGGGGTCCTTTGTGACCTCGCCGACTATTACACGCCTTGCTCTTGGAGTGATCTTTGTTGGTCGACCACTCCTGGGGAGGGTAACAATGGTCTTGAATTTCCTCCATTTGTACACAATCTGTCTCACTGTGGATTGGTGGAGTCGAGACTCTTTACAGATGGTTTTGTAACCTTTTCCAGCCTGATGAGCATCAACAACGCTTTTTCTGAGGTCCTCAGAAATCTCCTTTGTTCGTGCCATGATACACTTCCACAAACATGTGTTGTGAAGATCAGACTTTGATAGATCCCTGTTCTTTAAATAAAACAGGGTGCCCACTCACACCTGATTGTCATCCCATTGATTGAAAACACCTGACTCTAATTTCACCTTCAAATTAACTGCTAATCCTAGAGGTTCACATACTTTTGCCACTCACAGATCTGTAATATTGGATCATTTTCCTCAATAAATAAATGACCAAGTATAATATTTTTGTCTCATTTGTTTAACTGGGTTCTCTTTATCTACTTTTAGGACTTGTGTGAAAATCTGATGTTGTTTTCGGTCATATTTATACAGAAATATAGAAAATTCTAAAGGGTTCACAAACTTTCAAGCACCACTATATCTGATGCACACACCACAGTGCGCAGGTGTGACACTCTTACACAAAATTAGGACAAAAATTAATGTAATGTAGATAAATATGCCAAATTATGGCATGTTACAAAAATAAAGAAAAAATCCGAGTCCTCGTCTACCGTTTATGAGTCCGAACGCAGTTAGTGCATGAGTCCGAGTCATCAGTGCTCAAGTCCAAGTCAA
The DNA here is from genome assembly GCF_027579695.1 of Neoarius graeffei. Taxonomy (NCBI): domain Eukaryota; kingdom Metazoa; phylum Chordata; class Actinopteri; order Siluriformes; family Ariidae; genus Neoarius; species Neoarius graeffei. Next base: position 70,616,630 of record NC_083582.1, on the reverse strand, counting down.
GAGCACAAGTCCTTAAAATTAGAGCATGAGTCGGACTCGAGTCTGAGTCCTAGGCTCAAATACTACAAGCCTGGTATAATTCATTTCTGGACTTGGAAGAATTATGTCTCCATTTCTTCTACTTTCACGGCTTGAATTCCTCTGTGCAGATAAATCCTTGAATTCTGTAACAGTATAACCTTTTATGCCTTTGAAGACAAACTCCGTTAATCGTACATTGTCTCCAAAGTCTCCCATCCTGTTTACGGTAAAACTTCTTCAGTGCTGTCCCCTACGACGGTCCCTATACAATACGCCCGGCCCTTGCAAGAAGTTTTTCCAGGTTGCTTAAATGTGTCTCGTTGCATGAGCCCCAAACTATTAGACCATACATAACTGATGGCAGTACAACCTTCGTGTAGAAGTCCTTCATATGCTTCCAGTGAAGAAACCGCATACATCGGCGTAAACTTAGTTTAGACGCAAAGGACTTCGCTACATTTGCAGCATGAGCTGACCAGGACATCTTATTGTCCACTTGAACTCCAAGGAGTCGATCGGAGGTTGTCCACTTTATGATGATGTTACCAAGATGCAGAGCTTGAATGGGACCAATAAATGGTTTCCATTGCATGATCGTTGCCTTGCACTTGTCTGGATGGGGTACCAGTGGATTCCTGTCACACCATTTCTTGAGTTCAGCTAGGACATTGTTTAGTGTGTTTGTTAATACGTTAAATATTGTTGTATCGTCTGCATTCAAGTAGGTTTCCGCAGAACATGCTAACTTTGGGAGGTCGTTTGTGAAAAGCGAGAATAATGTGGGTCCGAGGACTGACCCTTGTGGTACTCCATGCGATATAAACTGTGTAATATCTGAGTCACGTCCATTGATTCTGACGAGTTGTCTTCGTTCTGTGAGGTAATTCTTTAACCACAGCCAAATATCTCCTCTAATTCCAAGGTTGTTCAGCTTTTGCACGAACATTATGTGACTGTGTTGAAAGCTTTGGTAAAAACCGACAAACAGTATTCCCACAAATAACTTTTCTTTCTGCTGCTTCTTCTCTCCACTTCTCTGTAATGTGCATTTAAGAGCTGTTCTGTTGACTTTCCCTTCTTATTGAAATAAAAGGCACAAGAAATCCCATTTAGAGTTTGCCAAAAGAAGTTGGAGACTCGTCAGACATGGAAAAGGGTATCTGGTTAGATGAGACCATTTTATAATGCTTGGTTTGGTAGAAACCCAATACTGCTCATCATTCTGTGGACTCAATCCTGCAGTAAAGCCTGGTGGTGGTAGCATCATGCTGTGGGAATGCTTTTCATCAGCAGGGACTGGGAAACCGGTCAGGATTCAAGGCCTAGAAGAAAACCTGTTTCAATTTGCAAGAGACTTGAGAGGAGGGTGGAGGTTTACCTTTGAACAGGACGACCATCCTAAGCATACTGGCAAAGCTTCAGTGGATTGATTCACAACCAGGATACTCAGTGTTCATGTCCCAGTCAAAGCCCAGATCTCAGTCTGGTTGAGAATTTTTATCAAGACTTGAACATTATTCACCAACATTAAGAAGATGTGTAAAACTGATAGACACGCATCCTCTGCAAAAGTATTGAGTACTGACCCAGAAGAGTGAGTACAGTACTAATACTGCCAAATATGTATCTTTTGTGGGGTTTTTGGTTGGTTGGTTGGTTGGTTGGTTGAATTACCATTTCTGTCACAATATAACATTGTACCCCTTCAAATGTTAAGACAATCTGTAAATCAAATGCTAAAAAAAGGTACCTTATGGGTCCATGTGGCTACTGCTTATAAATAAAATAGTTTTCTGATCCCATGTCCATACAGTAAATATCGCATATATACAGTACATGTTATCAGTTCTACTCGCCTCATCTCTTGCAAGCATCACCAAGCTGTGAGCAGCATCAGGGCTTGGAGTATTTTGGCTACCAATTTTGTTTCCTGTGTTTTTTGTTCGAAATTCAGTGCTGTGAACTAGATCTATTTTCAAAATACTAAGAAAGGAAGCGCTTGTTCATGAATCGTCTTAGGCCAAGTTTACATTAGACCGTATCTGTCTCGTTTTCTTCGCGGATGCACTGTCCGTTTACATTAAAACGCCGGGAAACGGGAATCCGTCAGGGTCCACGTATTCAATCCAGATAGTGTCTGGTCCGGTGCTGTGTAAACATTGAGAATACGCGGATACGCTGTGCTGAGCTCTAGCTGGCGTCGTCATTGGACAACGTCACTGTGACATCCACCTTCCTGATTCACTGGCGTTGGTCATGTGACGCGACTGCTGAAAAACGGCGCGGACTTCCGCCTTGTATCGCCTTTCATTAAAGAGTATAAAAGTATGAAAATACTGCAAATACTGATGCAAATACTGCCCATTGTGTAGTTATGATTGTCTTTAGGCTTGCCATCCTTCCACTTGCAAGTGGTAAGTGATATGCACTGGGATCACACACACAGCGGCTCAGTCCCGAATCACTGCTCGTGCACTTCACTCGCGCGCTCTGTGAGCTGCGCAGGGCCGGAGTGCGCACCCTCCAGAGGGCACTCGCTGTTCAGGGCGGAGTGATTTGGAGCGCAGGATGCCTGCGGAGCCGAGCGTATCCGTGTATTGGCGTTGCTGTGTGCACGCAAATCGTGTATTGGCGTTGCTGTGTGCACACTAATCGTTTTAAAAACGTTAATCTGATGATCCGCTGATACGGTCTAATGTAAACCCCACCTTAGAAGCATTATTTGGTACTAATGAGCACGTTTTGTTTCACAAGTGTAGTGTAAAGACACTAAAATTAAAAAAAAAATTAAAGCGAATAGCAGAAGGAAGTTTGATATCGGCTTTTTGATATATCTGCCAAAAAGCTAACCACCCCCCCCCCCCCCCCCAAAAAAAAAAAAAAAAAAACTTACAAAACCTTTCATTTGACCTTTCATAAGGACCAAACAAAAGCTGTGATAATCAAAAGGTCAATTTTCTTAAAATAAACCCCACTTACTCGATATCGAATCAGCAGCCTTGGCGAACCACGAGGTGAATTTCGTTTATCTTTTTATCTGCCGATTATCTTCCGATAGTATGAAGTTATAATGAGGTTTCTCTTATTTCGTTTCTGGTTCTGATTGGTTCCGAAGTTTATCAAGAAGTAGAACGGGTAATCGAACTCGATCAGGATAAGTGCTGATTGGTTACGAAGTTTCACTATCGTTGCACTCATTCTTACAACATGATGCCATAATGGCGTCACCACTCGTTCTTGTGTACCTTTGATAACGCGAGACTACGATTCACCGTTCTGGTGATTTGTAATGCTTATGCGTATGCACAGTGCGCTATTGTTACACTCCTTCTTACAATGTGATGGCATGGCGGCTACTGCCTCGCTTCGCCTCTATGAGGCAGTAGCTACAAAAATCTAAATTTAAGTCATTTTCAAGTCCAGGCTGTAAATTTTTCCAAATGTGGAAAAGTTCAACAGGGTCAATACTTACGCATGACACTTTACAGAGGATGGAGAGATGTAATTGTAAGTCAGAGAGCAGGTTTTGTGTGAAACAGGTTGGCTGCGTATGTCTGAATAGGGTCGAGAGCAGAGATGAAACTTACTTCGGGCAGATAAACGTGAGTAGGAGCAAGAGGAGCAGGGTTTGCAGCGCTGGCTGCTGCCTCGGCTGCTTTAGCCTCCGCTGAAAGACACAGACATGAAATTTGTGCCAACTATATCTAATAATTCATCACACAACATTGTTTTCTCCAAAAAAAAATCCAGATCATGTTTTGAATCTGCACCAGTGTTCTTGTATTATATTAAAATATCTTAATTTGGAAATTAATAATAATAATAATGTGACTTGGGTACACTATACAGCAGGGGTCACCAAACTTTTTTCTCTGGGGGCCACATTGTCGTTCCTGACTGTGATGGGGGCCGGGGTCGGGTCAGCTATATCACATAGAATTGTATGACCCAGACAAATATGACCACCAGCAGGCCTCATTGTGTAGTAGAGATTACTAGCCTGGCACGGCCATCCACACTACTATATCCACACTACTAGATCAACACTTGATTCCTGGCACATATTTGTTTATCTTTACTAGTGGTTTGCAAAAGTAGTAATCGAGTCTTCACACTTTGTTTTAATTTGAAATACCACTGATATTCCATTTATTTATTTTCTAATAAAAATAATATCAAAGCTGTCAAGGTAAGAAACATCTGCCTAGTTGAGGTGATTGACACTGGCAAAGGTGAGTGGAAAATTAGAAATTGTAGGTAGGCCTGTTGATATTATTAATAATATAAATAATAATTGTATGCAGCACTTAATAAAGGTCAAATAAATAGGCCTATAAAATAAATACATTTTAAAAAACAGTGAAATTATAATAATATGAGCAATAGATCACAGCAGTTGTGCTGTGTCCTGCACGTCATTGCTCTCATCCATGGCCAAAGCAAAAAACTCATATTCTGACGCTTTCTCATTCAGCTGGTCATACACGGTGTCCCCCAAATCTTTGGTTCGCCTGGTCATAGTAGGTGCGGAGAGACTCACCGCGTTGAGCGCATCCTTCTTGTCGGGACACGCCTCCTTAGCCACAGCAAGCATGCATACTTTAACAAAGTCCCCATCAGTAAACAGCTTTCCATGGGTAGCTAGTAGGTGAGCTACCTTATAGCTAGCTCAGACAGCAGCCTGGTTGATCTGGGTTTGGTGAAGGAATACATTCTGTTGTGCAGCCAGTCTGCATTTCATCCTCCGAATCCTGTCTTCTCTTGTTTGCCCTCGCAAACTAGCATACTCTTTGTGGCGGGTTTCGTAGTGACGACGCAGATTATATTCTTTGAAAACCGGCACACTTTCTTTACATACAAGACAAACTGCACGGTCCTTACACTGAACGAAAAAATAATCGGTGGTCCACTGTTCTTTAAAAACTCTGCACTCTCTGTCAGCTTTTCGCTGACCGCTAGCCATTTTGCTGTCCTGAACACTGACAGTTCTCTGCGCGTGCGCTGCCTGTCACTGCTTGATCGCGAGCATATGACGAAAATTCGGAAAATATGAATAGTTAATTTTATAACTAAATATCAATTTTAATTGATAAAATCAACAAAATACAAGATGCAGACATGTTATTATTTGCCAAAAAGCAATTTAAAAAAATAGGCCATGACCACTTTTGGGGATTGCCTCATAGGGCCGGTTTAAGTGATGGGGGGCAGAGGGGCTGGGGGGGCCGGTCAAAGGGGGGTGGTGGGCCGGATCTGGCCCGCGGGCCGTAGTTTGGTGACCCCTGCTATACAGTATTCAATTATGAGAGAACCAAAATCAGTCATTTATTCTATATAATTGCTGATTCTCCTACTTTCCTGTAGCTTCAGGTCTATGAGAGGTAGAGGTAGACATGATATACTCTGAACACTCTGTCACTAATATTTTTTTAGTCTTCATTCAGGCTATAAGTGCTCATCTAGAAGTGTCTCCGTCCTATCCATATTATAATTCATGTTTATCAGGAAACTGATCATTATTCTGGCCGTGAGATCTCTGATGTTCTCTGGCTGTGGTCTGGACCTGCAGGTGTACGTGGTAGATCAGGGTTGAGAGGGGCTTGGGCCAGTGAGGCGGAGTAAGGTGGAGGGGGCACGTAGGCTGCAGCGCCATCAAAACCCGAAGGATGGGGATAGAGTGCACCTGGAAACAAGCCAGAATAGTGAGTCAGGGAAGCAGACATACAGCACTAATCATCCATTTCCTCATACAACTGCCATTAAAAAATTACAAACAGCATTAACGGTAAGTTAGAGTGCTCAGCGTAAATGAGTGCACCCCCTTTGAAAAGTAACATTTTAAACAATATCTCAATGAACACAAACAATTTCCAAAATGTTGACAAGACAAAGTTTAATATAACATCTGTTTAACTTATAACGTGAAAGTAAGGTTAATAATATAACTTAGATTACACATTTTTCAGTTTTACTCAAATTAGGGTGGTGCAAAAATGAGTACACCCCACAACAAAAACTACTACATCGAGTACTTTGTATGGCCTCCATGATTTTTAATGACAGCACCAAGTCTTCTAGGCATGGAATGAACAAGTTGGCGACATTTTGCAACATCAATCTTTTTCCATTCTTCAACAACGACCTCTTTTAGTGACTGGATGCTGGATGGAGAGTGATGCTCAACTGGTCTCTTCAGAATTCCCCAAAGAAAATAATTTCTTTACACCACAAAGGTGAAGGCTACAAGAAGATCAGCAAAGCTTTACTTATCAGTCGGAATACTGTAGCAAAAGTGGTACAAAAATTTAAGAAAGATGGAACTGCAACCATCTCACAGAGACGTCCAGGTCGTCCACGGAAGTTAACACCTTGACAGGAGCGTCTTCTGATGAGAAGGGCTGAAGAAAATCGGCATGCAAGTTCACTGCAGTTATCTAAAGAAGTAGAAAGCCAAACTGGGGTGACTATTTCCCGTGACACAATACGGCGTACACTGCAGAGGAATGGCATGCATGGATGCCGTCCACGAAAGAAGCCTCTCCTAAAGCCCAGGCACAAAAAAGCCCACCTAGAGTTTGCCAGGGCCCATGCTGACAAAGATGAAGACTACTGGGACTCTATACTCTGGAGTGATGAGACCAAGATAAATGTTTTTGGAACTGATGGCTTCAAAACTGTATGGCGTCGCAAAGGTGAGGAATACAAAGAAAAATGCATGGTGCCTCCAGTGAAACATGGTGGTGGCAGTGTCCTTATGTGGGGCTGCATGAGTGCTGCTGGTGTCGGGGAGCTGCATTTCATTGACGGCATCATGAATTCACAGATGTATTGCTCTATACTGAAAGAGAAGATGCTACCATCGCTCCATGCCCTTGGTCGTCGTGCACTTTTCCAACATGACTAAACACACATCTAAGGCCACTGTTGGATTTCTGAAGAAGAACAGGGTGAAAGTGATTTCAGTGGCCAAGTATGTCTCCTGATCTGAACCCAATCGAACACCTATGGGGAATTCTGAAGAGACCAGTTGAGCATCACTCTCCATCCAGCATCCAGTCACTAAAAGAGGTCGTTGTTGAAGAATGGAAAAAGATTGATGTTGCAAAATGTCGCCAACTTGTTCATTCCATGCCTAGAAGACTTGGTGCTGTCATTAAAAATCATGGAGGCCATACAAAGTACTAGATGATGTAGTTTTTGTTGTGGGGTGTACTCATATTTGCACCACCCTAATTTGAGTAAAACTGAAAAAACGTGTACTCCAAGTTATATTATTAACCTTACTTTCCCGTTATAAGTTAAACAGATGTTATATTAAACTTTGTCTTGTCAACATTTTGGAAACTGTTTGTGTTCATTGAGATATTGTTTAAAATGTTACTTTTAAAAGGGGGTGTACTAATTTACGCTCAGCACTGTAATTTGCACCTTCGTTGTTCATCTTTTCAGACCAACTAAAAACATATGTTTTAGAACAGCAGCTCTTTAACCATCATGTCTGTTTGCCTTTGAAATCAGAAGCCATGACCTGAGAGACCTTCATAATGGTGTGTCAGTCAGTCCACACATGGTGTTGTAGTCGAGTCTCGAGTCCCCAGCGTTCAAGTCCAAATCATCTCATCTCATTATCTCTAGCCGCTTTATCCTGTTCTACAGGGTCGCAGGCAAGCTGGAGCCTATCCCAGCTGACTACGGGCGAAAGGCGGGGTACACCCTGGACAAGTCGCCAGGTCATCACAGGGCTGACACATAGACACAGACAACCATTCACACTCACATTCACACCTACGCTCAATTTAGAGTCACCAGTTAACCTAACCTGCATGTCTTTGGACTGTGGGGGAAACCGGAGCACCCGGAGGAAACCCACGCGGACATGGGGAGAACATGCAAACACCACACAGAAAGACCCTCGCTGGCCGCTGGGCTCGAACCCGGAACCTTCTTGCTGTGAGGCGACCATGCTAACTACTACACCACCGTACCGACTCGGCAGAATCGAAGACGAGAAACAGGAAATTAGGGATCAGGAAACCAAACAAGGAAATAAGGCTTGTTAATGTATCAGCAACATAATTCAATACTTCGCAAAGTAAGTGTTTTTTCACAGTTTTTATATCGGCGCGCTGCTTGCGCCTTAATCCTGTGCAGGTGCGAGTCATTTACGGCGTGCGCGCGCAAGAGAGTCCGCTTGGTGCGCGCGCTGTCCGGAGCACGTCCGAGAGTCTATCTGATGCATGCGACAAGGTGCACAGGTGTGACACTCTTTTACACAAAATTAGTACAAAAATTAATGTAGATATAAATATCTTGTGCCAAATTATTATGGCTTGTTACAAAAAATAAAGAAAAAATCTGAGTCCTCGTCTCCAATTTGAGTCCGAATGCAGTTAATGTATGAGTCCAAGTTCGAGTGCTTAAAATTAGGGCAGGAGTCGGACTTGAGTACTACAAGCCTGGTGCACACACAGTGTATTACCTGGAGGTGGAGGAGCAGGGTACGAATAGCCAGGAGGAGGTGGTGCAGTGGAGTAGATGCCGTTCGCTGGAGGGGGAGGTGGGTAAGCATATGAGCCATTAGCCATGTATGGACAGCCAAAATTGGGGGTCACAGGCTGCCCTCTGGAGGCTAGGAGGAGAAATCACAAATACAGCTTATACACATTTTATTTGCTTTTTATATATATATATATATATATATATATATATATATATATATATATATATATATAAAATGAGTGATTCCACGCTTATGGGTACTGAAATGGAGACATGAACTTATTTTTAAAAATTCACCTAAAACCATTTCTTTTTTTTACCATCAGGTCACAAAACATGTAATCTTTAATGAATGATATGTTAAAAGATAACTTTAATTTTCTGAGATGTAATAAAAACATATTTATATGCCAAAGTCAGAACGTAACAGAAGCGTTGTGGACATATAGATTCTCAATTTTAACAATGTAGAATTACTTTTTGAAACATAGGAAGGTGATGTTTTAGCAAATATAATTAATAAACATGTGTAGTAGAATAAACATACACATTCTTTCAATAAGATTAACATGGTATATAGCGAGATTGTAATTAATTTGTAACAGACGCGAGATGGACAATCGTAACAGAAGTAATGTAACAGACATCATTTTGGAACTCATAGGCTTGACTTTGGCGCATAAATATGTTTTTATTACATCTCAGAAAATTAAAGTTATCTTTTAACATATCATTCATTAAAGATTACATGTTTTGTGACCTGATGGTAAAAAAAGAAATGGTTTTAGGTGAATTTTTAAAAATAAATACATGTCCCCATTTCAGTACCCATAAGCGTGGAATCACTCATATATATAAAATTGTCTCCTTTCAGGTGACCTGAGCGCACCCTGGTCAAAGAGCAAAGAAAAAGAGGAAAATGAGGATTAGGAAATTTACTATTAGGCACACAACAGGCATAATAAAATACAGCTACAGTATCAGAACCAAGCATGTTACAATCTCCAAAAAGCAGACTGTGCAGCTTCAGCAGTGGTTAAGGATCTGGGCTAGCCATCAGAAGGGCGTGGGTTAAAATCTCAGCACCGCCACGTTGCCATTATCGGGCTCTTGAACACGACCTTGTCATGGCTGACCCAGCATTCAGACCATGGCTTTGTAAATACAAGTAGTTCACTGTACTGTGTATACATGTCACACGTTTTCAGTATACCAAGGGAAAGGGTTGGAGCTTATGTACTGTTGTGGTGTTTTCAATTTGTATACAGTAATTATTAAGTATCGGCACCTCTGATCACTCGGAGAAAACGTGAATTTAGTTGCATTTCATCTAAACCTGAAAGGAACCTTAAATTTAGAAGTACCGTATTTATTCTAATAAACGCGCCCGGGCGCGATGCAAAACATGAAGGGGGAGCGTCAATTTCGACCCTGAAATGACAAAAATCGAACATGACAAAATCATCGGAATTTAAAACATTTATTTTGAAACACATGAAAATACAGTTATATGTCCAAAAAGTCAATTAAACAATGTCCAGCTCGCTTATAAGGATAACATTGGTAAGTAAACTATTTGTAGTGACGCCACAATTCACATCATCGTCGATGTTTATGAGCTCACAAAACAAAATGTCGTCCTCAAAACGATCCTTCACCGCTAGTTTTAAGTTAAAGGTTGTAGAACTGGCAGAGCAGAAAGGCAAACACTTAGCTGCAAAAACATTTAATGTTCACCGTAAACGTGTACAAGAGTGGTGCAAACAAAAGGTACATCTCCACCCGTATTGATATCCGCAGCAGAGTGAATGTCCGTATTTTATACTGTCCATGTTTACTAACGCGATTTCCGGTAAAAAAAATCAGCGGTGAAATTGAACGTCTCTGTTGTGGTTTGTTGGATTTAAAGTTTGTTAAATGAAGAAAATGGTTGGTAAATACTATTCTAGCTCTGAAAATCGTGGAGGCGCGTCAAATAGGGAGGGCGCTTCTATAAGGATAAATACGGTAAATGTAAGTACCTTTACTGAACTTTTTAAATTAATTAAATATACTTGGTATTCTTAAAAGTGGGCGGCACGATGGTGTAGTGGTTAGCGCTGTCGCCTCACAGCAAGAAGGTCTGGGTTCGAGCCCCGGGGCCGGCGAGGGCCTTTCTGTGTGAAGTTTGCATGTTCTCCCCGTGTCCGCGTGGGTTTCCTCCGGGTGCTCCGGTTTCCCCAACAGTCCAAAGACATGCAGGTTAGGTCAACTCTAAATTGACCGTGAGTGTGAATGGTTGTCTGTGGCTACATCCACATGACAACGGCAACGAGATTTTTTTTTTTTTAGCAGGTAAAAAAAATATCGCGTCCACATGGGCAACGGATCAGTAAAATATCAGGTACATATGGCAACGCAACGCTTGCTGAAAACGATGCAATGCACATGCCACACCTCTACGTGCGCTGTAAGACGGTCCCATCGGAGACACCAGAACAATAGAAGAAGTAGGACGCATGCGCATAAACCCCTTCTTCTACCCGGCGTGAAGCACTCGCAGGAAGAGAGAGCGAGAGTGCTGCTTGTTCTAGTCATGTGGTTGTGACGTCATCGTAAACAAATCCGTTCTACTCATCCAGACGATTTCGCAACGGCGCCATTGCCAGATTTTTCCACTCTGGAAACCGTTCTCAAAAAATATCGTGATGATAAATTTCATCGGATTCACCTGAATCCGTTGCCGTGTGGACAGGGCCTGTGTCTATGTGTCAGCCCTGTGATGACCTGGCGACTTGTCCAGGGTGTACCCCGCCTTTCGCCCGTAGTCAGCTGGGATAGGCTCCAGCTTGCCTGCGACCCTGTAGAACAGGATAAAGCGGCTACAGATAATGAGATGAGATGAGATTCTTAAAAGTAGGAGTGACTAAGTACATTTAAATGTTAAATTTAGTAACTTTAAGTCACATCTTGAATGTTCCTTTTAACAGCATTTCATTATCTTTAAGACGTCATGGAAAGTCACAAAGTTATACTAAAATAATTCTTCTGAAAGTTATAAGTAAATACACTGAAATTTAGCCCATTTCATAAACTTTTAGGATACTTTTAAGAATATCTTAAAGCTGTTAATTCATCTAGTGTAATCCTTTATTTGCTGTCTAGTGACTTTTTAGTTAAATCAGCATTGCTTTTGGACTGCAACAGCATCTGAATAACAACCTACAGCACTATATACATGCTTACACCTCTAGGGATACATTTTAGTTTATCTGTTTTAAAGCAGGCTTGTAGTACTCGAGTCCGACTCGTGCCCTAATTTTAAGGACTCGTGACTCGACTTGGACTTGAACACTGATGACTCATGCCGCTTTTCCACTACAAACGCGGCTGAGCCGTGTCGAGCTGAGCGGGGCTGTTGGAGTTGCATTTCGACTACAACCGCGCTGAACCGTGCTGGCTGGAAGTGGGTGGACACATTGGGTGGAGTTAGCAAAAGTGGGTGGACGTCACGTGTTGTCGTTAAGCGGCGCAAACAGTGACAGCAGTGACCTTTTAAGCGGTAGTCTCACGACCCGGATAGTAAACAATAAACATGGAGGACATGGAGTCGTTAGTGTTGCTGGTCTTGGTGCTGTGGCTTGTTGTCACCGACAACGCCAACAGATACTGGCAAGAGCATATAGATGAGGCGAGGCGCATAAGGCTTCATAATTCTCGTAATTCGTAATTCTTCTTCTTCCGGGTTTACGGTGTTTACAGATCCCAGCGTGCTCGCGGGGCGTGTGTGGGCATGTGAGGACACTCCTCCTCACCAGTCAGTGCACAGGGGAGTGTCTGTTCACGCCCCCAGCCTCACTCGACTCGCTTTGGCTCGCTTCAGCCCCACTCCAAAACGGTGCAAGTTTTAGGGGCTAAGCAGGGCTGAAGCGAGCTGAGTCGTGCTGTTTTTTGGTAGTCGAAACGCGAGCCGTGTCGGGCTGAAGTGAGCTGAAGCGAGCTGAAAAAGGGTAGTGGAAAAGGGCCATCAGACTCGTGCATGAACTGCATTCGGACTCGTAAATTAGAGACGAGGACTCTGATTTTTTTTCTTTATTTTTTGTAACGTCAATAATTTGGCATAAGATATTTATATCTACATTAATTTTTATACTAATTTCATGCAAGAGAATGAACCTGTTCATACGTCATGTTCAGGAACAAACTAACGTTAATGGCGCTGAAACGCCTGGAGAGAACGCCGCTAGGATTGTCCGCTTTGCTTATACAGAAAAAAATGTGGGGAAAAAAAAATGCCCTGCTACGTGTTCCATATGTAGAAGAACTATCGAGGAGACTACGGGGACGACCTCGAACTTCAATCGTCATTTGGCGAGACTCCACCCAGAGAAGGCAGTGACATGCTATGTTCATCGCTCTGTTGATAGTAGGCGGGGCTTGCTGAGTGATGAACTAGCTAGTGTTAACCCTCTCTCATGTTATTTGCTCTGTTGATAGTGGGCGGGGCTTGCTGAGCGATGAACAAGCTTTTTATCTGTAGCCTGTTAACTAAAATGGTGCAGTTGAGCAGGAACGTTAGTCCGACACAGCAGCAGAGACGCTTTCACATAAACGCAGCAACAACCACCGTCAAATGGTGCGGTTGGAGTCTTGTTCTCAGACTTGACTTGAAATTTTCTTTAATGACTCGGACTCGAGGTTTAGTGACTCGACTACAAGACTGGTTTAAAATCGTTCATTTTTGGTAAAGTTGCTTTGTGACAATGTCTGTTGGTAAAAGCGCTATACAAATAAATTGCCTTGCCTTTCCAAAAAAAAAAAAAAACCCTGTAGAAACTGGGAACAGTAGATATATTTACCTTGAGATGCCACCTGCATCATGTACTGTCCAAACTCAATAGCTCCACCAGAGACAAATATCAGCTTGAATGTTGCAGAACCCTCCCAACCACCTAGAAAGCAAAAGACATCCAATATATTTTAACGGGGTTAACGTGCCAATTCTGGTGTTTAATTAACACGGACAGATTTATACTCATTATTAAGTTCGGTCGGTTAACGATTGGGGAACTGAGGTGGTGTTTACATTAGACCGTATCTGTCTCGTTTTCGTCGCGGATGCACTGTCCGTTCACATTAAAACGCCGGGAAACGACTCCACAGGCGGAACAACTTGAATCCGCCAGGGCCCACGTATTCAATCCATTACGTATCTGATCCGGTGCTGTGTAAACATTGAGAAACGAGGATACGCTGTGCTGAGCTCTAGCTGACGTCGTCATCGGACAACGTCACCGTGACATCCACCTTCCTGATTTGCTGGCGTTGGTCATGCCACGTTGGTCATGTGACGCGACTGCTGAAAAACGGCACAGGCACGGACTTTCACTTCCTGCTATTTGTCCCGAATCACTGCTCGTGCGCTCTGTGAGCTGCGCAGGGCCGGAGTGCGCACCCTCCAGAGAGCACTCGCTGTTCAGGGCGGAGTGATTTGGAGCGCAGGATGCCTGCGGAGCCGAGCGTATCCGTGTATTGGCGTTGCTGTGTGCACGCGAATCGTTTTAAAAACGTTGATCTGATGATCCGCTGATACGGTCTAATGTAAACACCACCTCAGATGTCCTCGGCTCAATTTCTCCCTGACTAAGCCCTAGCACTATCATTTAGTGCTCATGTCTGATGGTTCCTATAGTTATTTAAAACAGGTATTTTGAGGTTTCCTGATAAACGTTTCAAATGCACAGCTCTAAAACACCGGACAGAACATAAGACTTGTGTGACTTCTGTCCTGAACTGCATACGAAGTTAAAGTGTATGTCATGCCTTATTGTAATGCCTTAAAATGAATATATATCATTAGTAACGGCCAAAATGAATTAATAAAGCAGGGGGAAAATAATATTATGTTATTTTATTATCAAGCACAAAACTATTGATAAATCGTGGCGTCCGGATTCCGGAAAAAGGCAGCCTTGGCTCAGGGCTAATCTCGCATGATGTTACACGTGAAACCTGGGCCATTATCTGGGTCATTCCGGTTCATCTGACTCCGTGCTTGTTTACTCGCTGAAATTGGATATTGTTGTTGGAATCTTACAAAAACGACGATGTGAAAGCGCTGAGTTGTGTTTGGATGTTCAAATCCATATACAACAGGACATTCGGTTCATGAATTTCCGAGAAATGACACTGAAGCGACAGTGGGTGAGGTTTGTGCAAACGAAATGGGCAGATCTGATGTCGCCTACTAATAATAAATCTGATTCATCAAGTGTTCACCACCACCAGAACGACCACGTGGGAATTACTGGAGCAAAAAAGAAACCCATTGATTTAATAAATGACATTTGATCTGACATTTGGAGAGTTTGTCGATTCCCCTATTAAGCCGCACACACACAGTGTGCACCGGATGCAGGATTATGAGCGACATTTACACGCTCGTGACGTCCGATCTCATCATATCTGATGCACTTTAACAGGAAGAAAAACACGTGCACGCAGTCATCATTAATTATTAACTGAAACGTGTTAAATGCTCTCAGATTGCAATATTGTGAGACTCGATTTGTTTTTAGTTTTGTTCAGGAAACCATGATGAAAGGTAAATACCATGTTCTAAACATCTCTCTATCTATCCACCTACAGTATCCATCTCAAGATCTCACGCACACTACAGAGGAAGACTGTCGTGAACTGGCATCTGTTTCTCATCTTAGGGGCTCAAAAAGAGAACCATTTACTCCGGAATATCCTTGATAATCATCTGGCCCTTCATCCGACATATAAGAATCCCAATGGAGACTGGTCTAACCACTGGTGCGCATGGGAACGAAATTGATACCTGGATTGTTACACGTGTGACGTCACGCACCCCTTCGGGATCTTCCGGATGAGTCTCGGCAGATTCCGTGAAAATCGGCTGATTTTATTGATTTTTCCATCAATTTATGGCCTTTTGGATCAGCTCCGGTTCGAAAACGCATGGTCAATCAACATAATGATTGTTGCTTTGTACAAGGAAAAAAAGTGGAGTTTAGGGGCGTTACATGCACTTTAGTTTCGTGCCGTTTACGACCGATGCTTCACGCTGTCTTTGCTAGTTCAGAAACAGACTGAAATTGTCACCTCCTGGTTCAGCATTTACAGTGCTCTTGATGTAATTGGCTCCGAGCACAGGTTGTTTGACCTCACAGCCCTTCATCAGGTAGAACGGCATCATGAATGACTGCAAAGTCTCTTTCGCCTTTGTCACAAATATCACCTAAGAAAAAAAAAACCCAACTCGTAATGAGTACAAAAAGCAAATAAAGAACTGCTGCATCAGAGTATTCATATTAAATCTACAATGATGACAAATTCGGCGCAGCACGGTGGTGTAGTGGTTAGCGCTGTCGCCTCACAGCAAGAAGGTCTGGGTTCGAGCCCCGTGGCCAGCGAGGGCCTTTCTGTGTGGAGTTTGCATGTTCTCCCCGTGTCCGCGTGGGTTTCCTCCGGGTGCTCCGGTTTCCCCCACAGTCCAAAGACATGCAGGTTAGGTTAACTGGTGACTCTAAATTGACCGTAGGTGTGAATGTGAGTGTGAATGGTTGTCTGTGTCTATGTGTCAGCCCTGTGATGACCTGGCGACTTGTCCAGGGTGTACCCCGCCTTTCGCCCGTAGTCAGCTGGGATAGGCTCCAGCTCGCCTGCGACCCTGTAGAACAGGATAAAGCGGCTAGAGATAATGATATATATATATATATATATATATATATATATATATATATATATATATACACACACACAGTTGTGCTCAAAATAATAGCAGTGTCTTTAAAAAGGCGAGTAAATGTCAAAATTCTTCAAATAAATTGTACTTTAATGAACACAAATGCATTGGGCATACTGCACATTCTATTTCAAAGCAAGAAAATTGGAAAAAGTAATTACATTTCATAATATTTCACAGAAAGTCAAGAAATGTAATGTTCAAAAAAATAGCAGTGTTGACATCTTTCTTTGGAAACTCAAAAATGTACCATACAAACTAAGACATTCTTGAAAATTCAACTTTGCTGAGTATCCTAAACTAATATTTTGTTGCATAACCATGGTTTCTGATAACTGCTTCGCATCTGTGGTGCATGGAGTCGACCAATTTCTGGCAACGGTCAACAGGTATTGCAGCCCAGGTCAATTGTACTACGTTCCACAATTCCTCTGCATTTCTTGCTTTTGCCTCATGAACAGCATTTTTTATGTCAGCCCACAAGTTTTCTATGGGATTGAGGTCCGGGGATTGTGCTGGCCACTCCATTAGTTGGATGCTGTTTGTCTGAAACCATGATTTTGCTCGCTTGCTGGTGTATTTGGGGTCATTGTCTTGTTGAAACACCCACTTCAAAGGCATTTCCTCTTCAGCATATGGCAACATGACTTCTTCCAGTATCCTGATGTACTCAAACTGATCCATGATCCCTGGTATGCGGTAAATAGGACCAACACCGTAGTATGAAAAACATCCCCATATCGTGATGCTTGCACCACCATGCTTAACAGTCTTCACTGTGTACTGTGGCTTGAATTCTGTGTTTGCAGGACGTCTGACAAACTGTCTGTGACCCTTAGACCCAAAAAGAACAATCTTACTTTCATCTGTCCACAAAATATTACGCCATTTCTTTTCAGGCCAGTCAATGTGTTCTTTGGCAAATTGTAGCCGCTTCAGCACATGTCTTTTCTTTAACAATGGGACTTTGCGGGGGCTTCTTGCTGGTAGATTGGCTTCACATAGACGTCGTCTGATTGTACCAGTACTCACAGGCAAGTTTAGATCTTCTTTGATCCTCCTGGAGCTGATCATTGGCTGAGCCTTTGCCAGTTTGGTTATTCTCCGATCCATTCGAGAAGTTGTTTTTCTTTTTCTTCCTCGTCTTTCTGGTTTTGGCTGCCATTTTAAAGTGTTTGATATCATTTTAGCTGAACAGCCTATAAGTTTCTGCACTTCTTTGTATGTTTTCCCCTCTTTTATCCACTTCTTGATTAAAAGCCGCTCTTCATCAGAACAGTGTCTTGAACGACCCATTTTACTTGGTTTTTCAGGACCAATGCAGGACAGCCAGCATATGCAATGTCAGTTGCCTTGATCCTTAAATAAGGACCACCTGTTAACACCTTTTTTTTCACAAAATCAAGGCCCTCCTAATTGAACTCACCACTGCTATTTTTTTGAACACACCCCTTTCAGCTAATCATTCAATTTCACAGAATCAGTAGCATGCACGGCAGGCCTGTTGGGTCTGTCGGTTTTCTATACCTTTACTATACCCTCCAGAAACTTGCTTGCGGTGTAAAGGTTGAAATTTTAACAAAAACAGTGATTTATCTTGCTACTGTTGAGGGACTGCTATTATTTTGAACATAACTGTATGTATGTATGTATGTATGTGTGTATATATATATATATATATATATATATATATATATATATATATATATATATATACACACAGTTGTGTTCAAAATAATAGCAGTGTGTTTAAAAACGTGAGTAAAGCTCAAAATCCTTATAATAGTTTTTATTTCCATGCATTGGGAACACTGCACATTATATTCTACATCAAAACATGAAGAAAAATGTATCAATATTTTAATTACTTTACAGAAAATGAAGAAAAATTAACATTGGGCTGTTCAAAAAAATAGCAGTGTCTGCATTTTTCATTACAAACTCCAAATATTTACTGTATAAACTGAAAAAAATTTAAGGATTTAGTATTCCTGTGAATCACTAAACTAATATTTAGTTGTATAACCACAGTTTCTGAGAACTTCTGGCACCTGTGAACAGGTATTCCAGCCCAGGATGATTTGACAACATTCCACAATTCCTCTGCATTTCTTGGTTTTGCCTCAGAAACAGCATTTTTGATGTCACCCCACAAGTTTTCTATCGGATCAAGGTCCGGGGATTGGGCTGGCCACTCCATAACTTTCATTTTGTTGGTTTTGAACCCTGATGCTGCTCGCTTACTGGTGTGTTTGGGGTCGTTGTCTTGTTGAAACACCCATTTCAAGGGCATTTCCTCTTCAGCATAAGGCAACATGACCTCCTCAAGTATTTTGATATATGCAAACTGATCCATGATCCCTGGTATGCGATAAATGGGCCCAACACCACAGTAAGAGAAACATCCCCATATCATGATGCTTGCACCACCATGCTTCACTGTCTTCAGAGTGTACTGTGGCTTGAATTCAGTGTTTGGGGGTCGTCTGAAAAACTGTCTGCGGCTCTTGGACCCAAAAAGAACAATTTTACTTTCATCAGTCCACAAAATGTTTTTCCATTTCTCTTTAGGCCAGTCGATGTGTTCTTTGGCAAATTGTATCCTCTTCAGCATGTCTTTTTTTTTTAACAGTGGAACTTTGCGGGAGCTTCTTGCCGATAGATTAGCTTCACACAGGCACCTTCTAATTGTCACAGTACTCACAGGTAACTTCAGACCGTCTTTGATCACCCTGGAGCTGATCACTGGCTGAGTCTTTGCCATTCTGGCTATTCTTCGATCCATTCGAATGGTAGTCTTCTGTTTTCTTCCACATCTCTCTGGCTTTGCTGTCCATTTTAAAGCACTGGAGATCATTTTAGCCGAGCAGCCCATCATTTTCTGCACTTCTTTACAGTATACGTTTTACCGCTCCAATCAATGTTTTAATCAAAGCACGCTGTTCTTCTGAACAATGTCTGGAACGACCCATGTTTCTCAGGTTTTCAGAGAGAAATGGATGTACAACATGTGCTGGCTTCATCCTTAAATTAGGGCCACCTGACTGACATCTGTTTTTTTCACAGAATGAATGATCTCACTAATTAAACTCCACACTGCTATTATTTTGAACACGTCCCTTTCACTTAATTATTCAATTACACAGACTCGGGAGCATGCATATCATGAATGTTGGGTCTGTTGGTTTTCTATGACTCTACTACACCTACTGGTAAATTATTTGCCATGTAGTAATATAATTTCCACCAAAAACAGTGATTGATCTGGTTAGTCGTGTTGGACTGCTATTATTTTGAACACAAGTGTGTGTGTGTGTGTGTGTGTGTATATATATGTGTGTGTATATATATATATATATATATATATATATATATATATATATATATAAATAGTTATTTGGATGGAGTTGTAATATTGTAAAAAGGAGTCATAAGAAACTACAGTAACAACATGAATCAAAACTGTTCTAATAAATCATGCATCCAGTCAGAGCAAATATCCCGTTGTGCGGTTTAGTTGAGCCTTTGACAGGGTTGAAATAAACTCTCAACAATAAGGATGAGAAAATCACTCAGTAAACTGAGGTTGCACGTCCTGTCTTTGTTCTAATCAAATATAGTAATCCGACTGATGTACTGTTCCTGCATGGACCTCAGATTAGTGAGTGATCTCCTACACCTATTGGTATACGAGCTTGCTTGGGTTCAAGCACCGCAACTAAAAAAAAAAAAAAAAAGTTTCTGGTCGAGAGTTGATCAGAAAAGTCAGCTCCAAAGAACTGATACCTACCCTGTATGGTGTGAGATAGACACTCCCCTTCCTGCTCTTCCTAAACACGTCTGGCAAGCGTTCTGCATCGCTGAACGTCAGCTCTACGTTCTCATAGGACATCAAGACACTAAGGAGATGAGAAATGAGAACAAATGTGCTTTTTTTTTTTAGTGTTCTCCTTATAGTACAAGTTTGATTTGGATACCAAGCACTGTAGCACAACACCGGATACCAAAATAATACCATAAACGTTAAAAAAAAAAAACATCACTTGATATTCAATACTGGATTTGAACTATTACTAGTTAGTATTTCAGGCAGCACGGTGGTGTAGTGGTTAGCAAGAAGGTTCTGGGTTCGAGCCCGGTAGCCAACGGGGTCCTTTCTGTGTGGAGTTTGCATGTTCTCCCCGTGTCCGCGTGGGTTTCCTCCGGGTGCTCCGGTTTCCCCCACAGTCCAAAGACATGCAGGTTAGGTTAACTGGCGACTCTAAATTGACCGTAGGTGTGAATGTGAGTGTGAATGGTTGTCTGTGTCTATGTGTCAGCCCTGTGATGATCTGGCGACTTGTCCAGGGTGTACCCCGCCTCTCGCCCGTAGTCAGCTGGGATAGGCTCCAGCTTGCCTGCGACCCTGTAGAACAGGATAAAGCGGCTACAGATGATGGATGGATGGATTTCGATGTGTAAATTAGCCCTGAAAGTGGAATTTGTACAAAATTAACCAGGTTACTTTAAACAGCATCAGTTCAGATTATTGGATTATAGTGTACATACAGTACTGTGCAAAAATCTTAGGCGCGTGTAAAGAAATGCTGTAGAGCAAAAATGGCTTAAAAATAACGAAATGAAATGTTTCAACATAAAAAAAAATACTCTCAACAGCAGTCAGTCATAATAAATAAGAAAACCAAAGTCAGTATTTGGTGTAAGACAACCCTTTGCTTTAAAAAAAAAATAGTCGTCTCAGGTACACTGAGTGCAGTTTGATGCGGAAATGTCCCAAGCTGTAGGTTTTACTGAGCGTCTTCCAGAACCAGCCACAGTTCTTCTGGACACTTTGACTGTCACACTCGCGTCTTCATTTTGCCCCAAAACCCAGCAGCCTTCATTATGTTTTCTTTTTTAATCTGAAAAGTGCTCTCTTATGGAATATGCTGCTCAGATATGGTACAAACTTTGTTTTTCTGTAACATTTAATTCTGTGCTGGAAAACGAACGTTTGGAACTCCAGAGACTCAGATTGTTGACGCGCCCGCATCTAAGACGCACTATTTCGAATAATGAACGCATTGTTGAGAGGGGCAGGGGCCAATATGGACGCAAGCATTTTATACCCTATTTGGAACGTTTCGTGGCGTACTTGACTTCATGGTCTCAGTATCGAAAATCTTGCACAAATATGCAACTTCCAACATAATTATCTGGATATTCAACAGATTTCAGCATCAGATGAATTTGTTTTGACTGCCGCCATATTGAATATACGTCAGACCCGTTCGTGTATTAACGCCGCCCCGTTTGTAGCGTCCCAAGCGAGTAAAACCTGATCCAAGTCTTTCGCTAGGTGCCGTCTTACGGTCTAGGTACGAATATTCGAAAGAGACAAGAAAACATGGATAAGAAAAAAAGAAAAATACATCTATTTTGTCATTCTTCGGCAGAAAGAGAGTACATTCACCTGAAAAAACTGATACCCCTGATACCCAAGGTAATTAGTCATACTAGATTTACAACAACAACAATTACTACTGCAACATCAACTACTACAACAGCAACCACTACTACTACCACCACTGGTGACTACTACTACTACTACTATAGACCTACACCAAACTGAAAACAAGTTAATAAAATAAATTATAATTTACAAGGAGGAGATAATATAGATGTGATATATAGTGGCCTGTGGTTGAATTCCAAAATATTGGCACTAATTAAACAATATCTCAATATATTTGGTTGAAGCATTGATTTTTGTCATCTACATTGCTTCATATGGGTTCTAATACAAAAAAAAACCAAAACAGAATTGAGAAGAAAAAACAGCCGCTGGGCTGCCCCAGCTGTTCACTGGGTTCACTTCAACTGAAGGATAAATCACTGGGCCCCCCATCGTAGAAATGAGCCCCTGTTTTTTCCCAGGAGGGGCCCTGTGGGCCCCTTGACCTGCAAAACAATCCGAGTCTCTGGAACTCTAAAATGTTTGTAATGTTTTGACTTGATAATGTAGAAGTCATAGAACAGAAATCGATAAAGTTTGTATGAAAAAAAAACCCAGGATGCTTAAGGCCTTTTTTTTTTTTGCACAGAACTGTATCTCATCAAATTTCTGTTTTGAACACCGGTGTGTTAACAGTTTCATTTAAAGGTGGCTAAATGGAAATATTCTACAGACAGACCAACAATACTGCTAAGCCGATGTGCTTTAGTCAGCTTATTTGTATAGCGCGTTTAACAATGGGCATTGTTACAAAGCAGCGTTACAGAAAAATACAGACTTTAAAACATATGAGCTTATATTATTCCTAATAAATGTATTTATCCCTGATGAGCAAGCCTGTTGTGATGGTGACAAGGAAAAACTCCCTCAGACGACATGAGGAAGAAACCTCGAGAGAAACCAGAGTCAAAAGGGAACCAATCATGTTATCTGGGTGATAACAGATAGCGTGATTTTTAAATAACTTGCTTCTATAAGTGTGTCCCATATAGTCAAAGTACAACTTTCCTATCCTATTCAAAGTACAACTTGACAAAAGGGGCACAAAGCTACTTTGTGGCTCTGACTCATTTATAAGCATGACACAGTTTCAACATATTGGGAACCTGTGGCATATTTAGTGAAAATGAAAGTGTTTAAAGCAGGGATAGATTACTGACCGAGCATACTGGGCATGTGCCCAGGGGCCCTGGCCAATTAGGCACTCTCAATGGGCAAGGATTCGAAGGGAATGAATAGGCCATTGCACAACACTGACCCACACAACACAATACACAGAACACAAGCCAATGTTCTGGAACACTGGAAAAGTCCCAGAATCTGAAATACACTGAGAAATGATACTGGGGTGTGGGTCTAAACTTTATCCAATAAATTCATAGGTCAGGTCCTAATTGTTTTAACTGGAGCTAGATAAGCAGGAAAACTCATGGATAAACAAACATGCACGATCATACTGTACAATCATACAAAGTATGTGGATTGTTATTGCTGAAAAAGGAAAGAAGCCAGAGAACTTCCATTTTCCCAAATGAGTTAGTTAAAAAGATGTACCAAAATGGGTCAAGACACAACATGCCATCACTGCTGGTCATCAAGTCAGAGCTTGTTTAAAAAACACTGTATTTCAATGATTTGGTGAATGCGTTTGAGAGCTGAAAAGCAAGAAAGAAACCAGTCACCAGAGGTAAGATTACCTTCTGTGCATCACAGAAACTACTCAGGCACTTGTAATGATTACATAACATAATAATATACGTGGGGATTTTCCTTCATGTGTTGGGTTGCGAGGTGAGAGGACAGGGTCCGCGCACTGGTTTACAAGTTGCAAGGTGGGGAGGTAAAGGGTCTGTGCACTGGTTTATTAGTTGCGGGATGGGGAAGTAAAGGGTCCACGCACTGGTTTACGAGTTGGGGGGTGGGGAGTTAAGGGGTCCATGCACTGGTTTACGAGTTGCAAGGTAGGGAGGTAAGGGGTCCACGCATTGGTTTACAAGTTGCGGGGTGGGGAGGTAAGGGGTCCGCGCGCTGGTTTACGAGTTGCAAGGTGGGGAGGTAAGGGGTCCATGCACTGGTTTACGAATTGCAAGGTGGGGAGGTAAGGGGTCCGCGCGCTGGTTTACGAGTTGCAAGGTGGGGAGGTAAGGGGTCCATGCACTGGTTTACGAATTGCAAGGTGGGGAGGTAAGGGGTCCACGCACTGGTTTACGAGTTGAGGAGGTAAGGGGTCCATACACTGGTTTACGAGTTATGAGGTGGGGAAGTAAGGGGTCCACACATTGGTTTACGAGTTGCGGGGTGGGGAAGTAAGGGGTCCACACACTGGTTTGCGAGTTGCAGGGTGGGGAGGTAAGGGGTCCATGCACTAGTTTACGAGTTGCGAGGTGGAGAGGTAAGGGGTCCACGCACTGGTTTACGAGTTGAGGAGGTAAGGGGTCCATGCACTGGTTTACGAGTTGTGAGGTGGGGAGGTAAGGGGTCCACGCACTGGTTTATGAGTTGTGAGTTGAGGAGGTAAGGGATCCATGCACTGGTTTATGAGTTGCAAGGTGGAGAGGTAAGGGGTCCACGCACTGGTTTACGAGTTGAGGAGGTAAGGGGTCCATGCACTGGTTTACGAGTTGTGAGTTGAGGAGGTAAGGGATCCATGCACTGGTTTACGAGTTGCAGGGTAGGGAAATAAGGGGTCCACGCACTGGTTTATGAGTTGTGGGGTAGGAAGGTAAGGGGTCCACGCATTGGTTTCCGAGTTGCATGGTGGGGAGGTAAGGGGTCCACGCACTGGTTTGCGAGTTGCAGGGTGGGGAGGTAAGGGGTCCATGCACTGGTTTACGAGTTGCGAGGTGGAGAGGTAAGGGGTCCACGCACTGGTTTACGAGTTTCAGGGTGGGGAGGTAAGGGGTCCACACACTGGTTTACGGGTTACGTGGTAGAGAGGTAAGGGATCTACGCACTGGTTTACGAGTTGCGAGGTGGGGAGGTAAGGGGTCCACGCACTGGTTTACGAGTTGCGAGGTGGAGAGGTAAGGGGTCCATGCACTGGTTTACGAGTTGCGAGGTAGAGAGGTAAGGGATCTACGCACTGGTTTACGAGTTGCGAGGTGGGGAGGTAAGGGGTCCACGCACTGGTTTACGAGTTGCAGGGTGGGGAGGTAAGGGGTCCACGCACTGGTTTACGAGTTGTGAGGTGAGGAGACAAGGGGTCCATACACTGGTTTACGAGTTGCGAGGTGGGGAGGTAAGGGGACCACGCACTGGTTTATAAATTGCGGGGTTGGGAGATAAGGGCTCCATGCACTGGTCCATGTGTAGCGGGGTGGGAGGTGGACCTGTATAGCTTCCCACCCAAGGGCTCAGGATTTTCCTAATCCATCCCTCATTGAAAGGTATTGAACTGTTTTTCACGATTGAACTGTCAGTACCACATGCCCAACTAATGGAGCTGAACATATATCAACATTTTTTTCTCATAACTTGGAGTGTCGAAAGAAGATAAACCCCATAGATCAGTGCTCTACTATTAGGTGATGAAGTCACCTCAGACAAAACAATAACAACCCTGTCCATGGTGCTTAAAAGGGTTAAGAGGCTTTCAGGATCGTGTGACCTGATGAGAAACGACTGAACCGTTCCTGGATAACCGGATTCGCGTTAAATTATTTTTCTGTGCATTCATATCAATCATTTTAATCAATGGTGTGGAGAGATTTTTGGACTTTGGCCCTATTACACAGACCAACGCATGTGAGCTGCTCCCTGACTCTTATCTTCTGTAAGAGAGATAATCTGACACACCAGCTGTACACAGTGTTACACACCAAAAGAAACTGATAAATAGTTTCAATGGGAACTGTTTTAGATGGCTAGCTACATTAAATACATCAACATCTGCGTGATTTTCCTTTAAAATGGCCAACAGCGCATGTTCTTTACCTCTCACTGTTGTTGACGATGACTCCCCCTGCCTCCGAGTGATTCTGGTTTAAAGCCATTTTATCTCCACGGTTTGCTTTTACATCCACGACAGACAGACAGAGCGACACAGATCCTTCTTCCAACACAATCAGAAACTCGGATAAATTATTATTTCCGGAGCTGAAAGTATTCTGTAACGGTGCACCTGCACTTCCGGAACTCGTAACGCCCACTATGCGTCGTCATGGCGACGTCAGGAAGAACACGGAAAATTCCCGAAAGTTCTCCCTCCAGTTCGCAAATAGGATGTGTTGTGAAGTAGTGTTACCATGACGACCACAAAATAATAATAATAATAATAATAATAACAATAATAATAATAATAATAATAAATATCTTAAGAAATGCTATAAATGATTTTCTATAAAACTACATACAGTTAATGTTTTATGTATGTTTAGTCTTACTTGTTGCATGGATTAAATTGCTTAAAATGTTTGTTTAAAAAATACTAGGTCTATTAAAGGTACTGAATGTTAGTGCCCCATTACATACATTAAGGCTGGTATTTTTACTACAGATTTTTTAATTGGTTGAAATTAAATAGAAATTATACTTCTAAGTCCATTTATGGACGTATAACTATTATTATAACTACTATTAACTATTCCTACATTGCCATGTATCATCTCCACATTTAACAGGCCCAAAGCAAAGCTCCCTTTTATGTAATTTCTTTAGGTACAACCATTTTTTGTTTTGTTTTTACTGTCATTTTCATTTATTTACTTTCACTTCCCTTAATTTAGTTCTATTGCAAAAAAAACCCCAACAACTATAAGGTATTGTGCTACAATGGCTGAAAAGTTCAATTTTTAATACATTTAATATATATAAATTCTTTCATTCTTGAATGTGAACGGAAGAACCTTTCAACACCCCACTTCCTCTGCAAAATGGTTTCTTCAGGTATGTAGCTGAAGAAACGTCCGCCATTTTGGCTCCATTTCAGCAGTTACTTCTAATAGAAAATGAATTTGACTTCGAGCCGGAATGGTAGCCAGTGAAAGACAGTTTCCCTTGTGTACAATTCAACGTATCTCACGTCGCTCATTCTCCCAGCGTGTGTTGTATTTGAACTGAAAAGTTCAATTTTTAATGCATTTAATTTTTTTTATTATTTCATTCTTGAATGTGAACGGAAGGACCTTTCAACACTCCACTTCCTCTGCAAAATGGTTTCTTTCATTTCTTCAGGTATGTAGCTGAAGAAACGTCCGCCATTTTGGCTCCATTTCAGCGGTTACTTCTAATAGAAAATGAATTTGACTTCGAGCCGGAATGGTAGCCAGTGAAAGGCAGTTTCCCTTGTGTATAATTCAACGTGTCTCACGTCGCTCATTCTCCCAGCGTGTGTTGTATTTCGTCTGGGCAGCAGCATGGCTTCATCTGCGAAAAGAAGAGCGATTGGAAGCGGAGAAAACCCTCAAGACCGCGATGACAGCTCGGATGAAGGATTAGAGGATTCCGGAGAGGAGAGTGAAAACTCAGAAGAAATGAACGAGGTAAATTAGCACTGAATTCCATGTTTTTCAGCTCAGTGTTGACAAGCTGCTATGCCATGCTGGCTAACGTCAACACCGGTAATAAGCAGTCTGGTTAGTGTTTGTTTTAAATATTACGAATTTTTCAATATGTGTGAAAGTGTATTGTTTTGTTTTTTAGGAAGTTGTGGTGGATTTTGAGGCACACACGATATCAGACAACGATTTCAACGGCATTAAGAAACTGCTGCAGCAGGTAAATATGTAGCTTAGAAACACGAATGAGCAAAAATGTAATTTAGATTATAGCGAATATATTTTAAAACAATTAATAATTTAAATGTAGTCATGATAACGTTTTTCTCTCCAGCTTTTCTTGAAGGCGCACGTGAACGTCGCAGAGCTCACTGACGTCATCATCCAGCAAAATCACATAGGCAGCGTCATCAGGGTGCGACATTATTCATATTTTAATTTATTTGAAAGAAATGCTTACTGAGCTCTTTTTTTATTAGATCAAATCAAGTATACAAAGAGTATACAATACAATAACATTGGTGCAGCTACGCCAGGGGGATGTACACTACAAAATAAACAAAAAAACAAAAAACAGATCATAAAAACACATTGTATAGCACAAAAAGTGTTTGTGTTTTGACAGCCTTCTTATTATTGCTGCTAGAAATAGTGGTTACGTACTGTTTAATGTCTGTACTAAGTCCTGTAAAATTAGTTTTTTTTTTATTCTGAAATTTAGACTTATGAATGTAGTATTTTGTCAATATTATTAACAACAAATTAATCAAGTAAAAATGAGAGACAAGATTTCTGCTGTCATAAAAGCCAAACAAGACATTCTCCCATTTCAGACTAAAGTTTGAATGAATGGAGTCGATAATAAGACGAGTAAGCTTACTCCACCAAAGCTTTGAATAAGGGCAAAGCTAAAATAAATAAGGGTTTCTCTTTCTACCCCACAAAAATAACAATTGACAATGATGTCTTTTTTTTAAATTTCTGCAAATAAAAATTCGTAGGGGGCGGCACGGTGGTGTAGTGGTTAGCGCTGTCGCCTCACAGCAAGAAGGTCCGGGTTCGAGCCCCGTGGCCGGCGAGGGCCTTTCTGTGCGGAGTTTGCATGTTCTCCCCGTGTCCGCGTGGGTTTCCTCCGGGTGCTCCGGTTTCCCCCACAGTCCAAAGACATGCAGGTTAGGTTAACTGGTGACTCTAAATTGAGCGTAGGTGTGAATGTGAGTGTGAATGGTTGTCTGTGTCTATGTGTCAGCCCTGTGATGACCTGGCGACTTGTCCAGGGTGTACCCCGCCTTTCGCCCATAGTCAGCTGGGATAGGCTCCAGCTTGCCTGCGACCCTGCAGAACAGGATAAAGCGGCTAGAGATAATGAGATGAGATGAAAAATTGTTAGGATAAAATCTATGTAGCATTTTGAAAGATATTTCTTTCACCTTATTGGTCAAAAAGAATTTTTGTGGTAATAGCCAAACTTTTTCCCAACAGATCTCCCTCACCAAATTCGACCAGTGTGACAAAGAGCAAGGAGTAGTAATGAGATCTTGTTAGAAAAGAATACGAATAGTTTTGTTGACATTCTTGTGTGGTGAAAGACAACTCTTTCCAATACTTGTCACACACACTGTAGGGAGATTTCGACTCACCCCCACTCCTCTAAAGAGCGTAATAATACCTGACGGTATTGCATCAAATACAATCGAGAATTCCTTTGGAGGAATGGGGATTCCATACCTGTGTAAAAATTCTGAGTATGAATATAGTTGGCCATGCTGGTTAAACAACTGATTAATCAAAATAATAATATTAAACCATGGTTTACAGAAAATAGATCTATTTTTGTAAAGAACATATCTATTATTCCATATGTAGATCTTACTGAGCTCTATATAAAACCTGGAGAGCTCATAGGCTCGTCAGAGTGAAACCGTCTGGCCGCCATCTTACCACTCTCATCGCGTGTATTTGGTTTATTTGTTAAACCATCATATCTGATCAAATTTGCCCTAAGAAAAGCATCTCTTAACTTTCCCCCCTTTCATTACCTCCTCTTATTTTCCAAAATTTACCCCCATTCCTTTATAGCAATCCCCTTCACTACTGTTGTTTTCTTTTCCAGTCTCTGATCATTTTTTGACCAGCTCTTTTATTACTATAATTTTTACAGAGATTATTTCAGTTTTTCTCTTATACAGTGCACCTTTTCTCTTTTGTATAATAGTCCTTCCTTTCTGTTTAGGATGGTTGTTGAAACAGGATTATTTTCTCATGTTATTTGCCATTTTCACTTCATTCTCACAGTCACGTCTTAACAGTATTTATTGGTCGCATTATTCACTGGTACAATATTCATGCAGCTTGCAACCAGTAAATACTGTTAAGACGTGACTGTGAGAATGAAGTGAAAAAGGCAAATAACATGAGAAAATAATCCTGTTTCAACAACTGTCCTAAAGAGAAAGGAAGGATTGTACAGTTTGTGTTGGGATGATAGATACACTGTATAAGAGAAAAATCGGTCCCCTATGGGTCCATGTGCCTACTGCTTATAAATAAAATAGTTTTCTGATCCCATGTCCATACAGTAAATATAGCGCATATATATATATATATATATATATATATATATATATATATATATATATATATATTTACTCTGAGGCAGTAACCACAAAAATGAAAAAAAAAAAAAATCGTATAAGTAAAATATACCAAGTGTCTGTACTTTTACAACCCCGATTCCAAA
This sequence comes from Neoarius graeffei, assembly GCF_027579695.1. NCBI lineage: Eukaryota > Metazoa > Chordata > Actinopteri > Siluriformes > Ariidae > Neoarius > Neoarius graeffei. The sequence continues at coordinate 70,586,631 of NC_083582.1, read as the reverse complement.
AAAGTTGGGACAAAGTACAAATTGTAAATAAAAACGGAATGCAATGATGTGGAAGCTTCAAAATTCCATATTTTATTCAGAATAGAACATAGATGACATATCAAATGTTTAAACTGAGAAAATGTATCATTTAAAGAGAACAATTAGGTGATTTTAAATTTCATGACAACAACACATCTCAAAAAAGTTGGGACAAGGCCATGTTTCCCACTGTGAGACATCCCCTTTTCTCTTTACAACAGTCTGTAAACGTCTGGGGACTGAGGAGACAAGTTGCTCAAGTTTAGGGATAGGAATGTTAACCCATTCTTGTCTAATGTAGGATTCTAGTTGGTCTTTTTTGTCGTATCTTCTGTTTTATGATGCGCCAAATGTTTTCTATGGGTGAAAGATCTGGACTGCAGGCTGGCCAGTTCAGTACCCGGACCCTTCTTCTACGCAGCCATGATGCTGTAATTGATGCAGTGTGTGGTTTGGCATTGTCATGTTGGAAAATGCAAGGTCTTCCCTGAAAGAGACGTCGTCTGGATGGGAGCATATGTTGCTCTAGAACCTGGATATACCTTTCAGCATTGATGGTGTCTTTCCAGATGTGTAAGCTGCCCATGCCACACGCACTAATGCAACCCCATACCATCAGAGATGCAGGCTTCTGAACTGAGCGCTGATAACAACTTGGGTCGTCCTTCTCCTCTTTAGTCCGAATGACACGGCGTCCCTGATTTCCATAAAGAACTTCAAATTTTGATTCGTCTGACCACAGAGCAGTTTTCCACTTTGCCACAGTCCATTTTAAATGAGCCTTGGCCCAGAGAAGACGTCTGCGCTTCTGGATCGTGTTTAGATACGGCTTCTTCTTTGAACTATAGAGTTTTAGCTGGCAACGGCGGATGGCACGGTGAATTGTGTTCACAGATAATGTTCTCTGGAAATATTCCTGAGCCCATTTTGTGATTTCCAATACAGAAGCATGCCTGTATGTGATGCAGTGCCGTCTAAGGGCCCGAAGATCACGGGCACCCAGTATGGTTTTCCGGCCTTGACCCTTACGCACAGAGATTCTTCCAGATTCTCTGAATCTTTTGATGATGATATGCACTGTAGATGATGATATGTTCAAACTCTTTGCAATATTACACTGTCGAACTCCTTTCTGATATTGCTCCACCATTTGTCGGCGCAGAATTAGGGGGATTGGTGATCCTCTTCCCATCTTTACTTCTGAGAGCCGCTGCCACTCCAAGATGCTCTTTTTATACCCAGTCATGTTAATGACCTATTGCCAATTGACCTAATGAGTTGCAATTTGGTCCTCCAGCTGTTCCTTTTTTGTACCTTTAACTTTTCCAGCCTCTTATTGCCCCGTCCCAACTTTTTTGAGATGTGTTGCTGTCATGAAATTTCAAATGAGCCAATATTTGGCATGAAATTTCAAAATGTCTCACTTTCGACATTTGATATGTTGTCTATGTTCTATTGTGAATACAATATCAGTTTTTGAGATTTGTAAATTATTGCATTCCGTTTTTATTTACAATTTGTACTTTGTCCCAACTTTTTTGGAATCGGGATTGTATGTCTGTTTTGTAGGTGTACAACTATGGTTTTAAACAATGTATAGACGAGGGCTGCACATTTAAATGGAAATAAGGAGTGTTCACACGGCACATGTTTGCATCGATGCTGCACCGATGTATTTTGTTGCGATATATCTTACACCGGTGTAAATTTTGTGGCGCGTTCACACGTCACAAACCTGCTTACTAGAGAGAAGCGTGTTAGCACCGGTGCAGCTCCACTTGCGTTCACACGGCAGTTTTTCCGACCGTGCTATACGATAGTAATAATGCGGAAATGAAATATGCGCATGCGTGAAAATGTACTTCCTTTTCCCGGTTGTCATGGCATCACCAAGCCCTGGGAAAACAACGTGGATGAAGACACCAGTGTTGCCAGATACTGCTGACATTTTCCAGCCCAAAATATGTTCAAATCCACCAAAATGCACTTAAAACCACCCAATCTGGCAACACTGGAAGACACGCAGTTCTGTTGTTGTTGATATTCGCCATTTTGGAAGCGCAAAATACCAGGATGCAAATTATGCAATGCCTGTATGTAATCAACTCTCCTCACGCGTAGCGAGTCTACCCCTGTAGCGTTCAGATGTCTCATTTTATATCGGTGCTGCCCCGCAAACTAGCATTTACTCCGGAGTAAATTTCTTAAACCACCTCCCGAGCAGGGTTAGATTTGCACCGGTTTAAGCAGCTTTCAGGGGCTACACCGGTATAACTTTGTACCGTGTGAACGCTCTACCGGGGCAGCCCCGGTGCTACACCGGAGTAAAAGTTGCCGTGTGAACACCCCTTTAGAGTCCATTGTAGTTGGTGAAAGGATGTTTTCTGTTGATTTGAAACTGAAACGCACAAGTAAATTAAAGCAAAACAGATGTTTGTCGTTCTAGCCGTTCTCACCCAGCCCTAGGAACAAATGATATTTTATTTATTTGAGAGTTCATGCTGGCTTTGCGCATCTGTTTACAGCAAGCGGAGTTGCCCGATGACAGCGATAACGAGGATCCAGATGAAGTGTTTGGGTTTATCAGTATTATAAATCTGACGGACAGAAAGGTAGAATACCAGCTTCTACTACAACTACATTCTAAAACGTGTAGTAGATCATAGCATTGATACAGTAGTTAATTTCTTCATTTCCTCTCAACTAATAAGTGTGTGTTGAACAGGGTATGGAGTGTGTGGAGCAGATTAAGGAACTGGTTTTGGGACAGTGTGAGAAAGCGTGCTCGGCCGCTGTGCAGGAGCAGTTTCAGCAGGTTATAGAGGACGCGTCTCAGAGTGTCGGCCTGCTGCTCAGTGAGCGATTTATCAACGTTCCCCCACAGATCGCCTTGCCGCTATACACACAACTGCTGTGAGTATTTAGAGCGTCCCTGTGGCCTGATTTACACGCTGCTGCTTTTCTGAAGGAGGTGGAAGGGGCAGAGCTAATGGCTTGGTTTGAAAATGCTCTCATTAAATAATATTACAGGTCTAGGAACGCTTAAATTGGACCTTTTAAACTGAAAGGACTTAAAAATTGCTTTAGATCAGTTTCCTAAAAGCATCTTTATGGATTGCTTTGGGGCAGAAAAAAAAAAGACAATGGTTTTTAAACTTATTTTAAATGATCGTCAGCTAACGTGTTTAAGTTTTGATCCTTGAATTTTGACTTAAAGTGCCATTCCACCATTGGATGTATTCTTTGGCATAAAATACAATATATTTTATGACAACATGACTAGACAGAGAAATCTTTTAGCTTCAAAATGATATATCAAACATAATTTTTTGACAACGACAAGTATATTAATTTTGCGACCAAAGTCACCTACCCTTTTAATTTCCGCGCGGTAGTGAAACGTGATGTCATCGGCAGGTTCCCCTTCTTGTGTACCACGTGTCGGTCTATTTTTAGACCAGGAAACCCCCAAAGTGAGAGAGTCATTTCTCCTCGTATATGGGGGCCAAAAAAATTGCGAAAAATTTTGAGTTAATCTTTCAGTTAGCTAGATTTATTGGTATTAGCTAGATTTATTGGTATTATTTTTATCGCGTTCTATCCGCCATTGCTGATAATATGTGCCACGTCACGTGGTACAGAAGAAGGGGAACCTGCCGATGACATCACGCGCGGAAATTAAAAGGGTAGGTGACTTTGGTCGCAAAATTAATATACTTGTCGTTGTCAAAAAATTATGTTTGATATATCATTTTGAAGCTAAAAGATTTCTCTATCTAGTGATACCATTTATATATGTTGTCAAAATATATTGTATTTTATGCCAGAGAATACATCCAATGGTGGAATGGCACTTTAAATTGGATATAATTAGATTTCTGTGGTGCCATGTCCTGTCGTGATGTTTTTTTTTTTTTTAAAGCTGGTGATAGTAGGCTACTGGATGTTAGTTGAGTCTTAAAGGGGAACTGAAGTCATTTTTAAACTTGCTTTATTTCTTAATGTGTTATTCGATTACGTTTTTGGTTTTGGTAATCTTATATTGTGACTCGTTTTGGCAACTAATTGCAATTAAATATTATACTTAAAGGCCTATTCGGTTTTCAGCCATGTTGAATTTAGTTCGTTTGGTCCACGGCAGGCGTCGCTTATCCGCGCGATCTTCACGAGACCTGTGCGAGACTTCAAAACGTCAAGTGTCAGCGCCGCCATTTTGAAAACAGTTTTCCAAACCACAAAAACGAATTTAAATGACGATTACTGCGTACTTTTTTCAAACTTTCCTGATTGCTATCAAAACAAACAAAACTTCCAGCTTGATCACGTCAGCATTTGAAATAGGGCGCGCGCGTCTTTTGACAATGCTGGCAGACGTCGGCCACTTTGATTTGCGCTGTACGTTTTACTTCCGTCCTACGATGTCTTGCACAGGTCTCAACTATGGAATCAATTTTGTGCCAAAATGTTCATAAAATACTTTTGAAATATCAAACAAAAACGACAAATCAAAATACAAAAAAACAAAAAGTCAATTTTTTTAGACTGGCAAACAAATTATTCGTGTAATCGTGCAAAATATCAGTCTATTACTCTTCAGAAACCTTTTATTTTTGTTCCGCGTCTTTCTCAGTTTTGTTTGACGTAATTTATTTTGGTTGCGCTTCCAGCTTTCTCGTTTGCGCTGCCTGACTTTTTGCTTGCAGTTTTGGCACAAACTTGACGTGTGGGTGGGCTGTCCAGGAATGCATTCCCATTGGCTAACTTGTGTTTGACTGACAGCTACGCTCAGCCATTCCCTACTCGGATTCTGGCGGACTGTTTGACGAGTGACCGATCCATTGACGGTACACAAGGATGGAGTGGACTTCAGTGGCGACTATGATATTGAATTAATTCAACAAAGTGTAAATTCAATATCATAGTCGCCACTGAAGTCCACTCGATCCTTCTTTACCGTCAATGGATCGGTCACTCGTCAAACAGTCCGCCAGAATCCGAGTAGGGAATGGCTGAGCGTAGCTGTCAGTCAAACACAAGTTAGCCAATGGGAATGCATTCCTGGACAGCCCACCCACACGTGACATTTGTGCCAAAACTGCAAGCAAAAAGTCAGGCAGCGCAAACGAGAAAGCTGGAAGCGCAACCAAAATAAATTACGTCAAACAAAACTGAGAAAGACGCGGAACAAAAATAAAAGGTTTCTGAAGAGTAATAGACTGATATTTTGCACGATTACACGAATAATTTGTTTGCCAGTCTAAAAAAATTGACTTTTTGTTTTTTTGTATTTTGATTTGTCGTTTTTGTTTGATATTTCAAAAGTATTTTATGAACATTTTGGCACAAAATTGATTCCATACTCAACGAATCTCATTTACGGCCATCGCTTTGACATATGGACTGATGTATCACACAGCTATTTTGTCACTACTATAGCAAGTTGAGTGTTTGAAATATGCTATCAAAAATGTATTCCTATATTTAATAATGAGAAATAGAATTTTGATGATAAAAAAATTTGCCTTCAGTTCTCCTTTAAAGGAGCAGTTTGTAACTTTGAGCTACTGCATGTTAAGTGAAACTGCCCCTTGCCTGTTAACCCCACTGCTGAAATCTGTGCCATGGATATTAATGTTTTAATCGTTTGGACAGTGAGGAGATGTCTGAAGCCCAGAGGACCAATAAACCCAGTGGGAAATGTCACTACTGTCTGATGATCAGTAAAACATGCCAGGAAGCCAAGAAGAGCATCCCGGGGAGACGGCCTGCCAAAGAAGTGCCACTGTTCATCAACGCCGAAGAGGAGTTCTTTTACGAGGTAGAGGAAAATAAACATTGTCATGGACATCGCGTCTTATTCTCTCCGTGAATCTAATGGTTTGTTTCCTGTCGATCACAGCAAGCCGTGGTGAAGTTTCACTTCTCCGTCCAGGAGGACGCCGATTCATGTCACTCGGGACGATGGTCGTTCGATGACGTACCTATGAAACCCTTCCGGACAGTGTGTTTGATCCCCATGGAGAGAATGCCAGTAATTATGGACAAGCTGAAGGACTATCTCACACTCTGAACACTTCGACACCCTTCCTCCTCATCCAAAAGACGGAGTCATTTTTCTCCCTGTAATACAGTCTTCTTTAAAAACTGAGAGAGAGAGACGGCGGCGTGAACGCAGCCAGGATCGACACGTACAAGTGCTCTCTGTTTAGAGAATATCCATCAGGACCTCAGAGCCTGCTCAACATCTTCAATTAAAAACACATTTTACCAAGATAACCGAGATGGGTGGAATCAGTTATTGATGAAACATGATTTCAAGTCAAGTCAACTTTGTCAAATATGCTATACATGCTCGACGTACAGCACAGATGAAATTTCAGTCCTCTCTGACCCACGATGCAAACAGGCAATGCAATAAATAAAAAATATAATAATTGAAAAACAAGGCGGCATGGTGGTGTAGTGGTTAGCGCTGTCGCCTCACAGCAAGAAGGTCCGGGTTCGAGCCCCGTGGCCGGCGAGGGCCTTTCTGTACGGAGTTTGCATGTTCTCCCCGTGTCCGCATGGGTTTCCTCCGGGTGCTCCGGTTTCCCCCACAGTCCAAAGACATGCAGGTTAGGTTAACTGGTGACTCTAAATTGAGCGTAGGTGTGAATGTGAGTGTGAATGGTTGTCTGTGTCTATGTGTCAGCCCTGTGATGACCTGGCGACTTGTCCAGGGTGTACCCCGCCTTTCGCCCGTAGTCAGCTGGGATAGGCTCCAGCTTGCCTGCAACCCTGTAGAACAGGATAAAGCGGCTAGAGATAATGAGATGAGATGAATTGAAAAACAATACAAACAGTATAAACACTCTAGATAAGAACTAGACATAGGAGCAGACAGTGCAAACAAGCAATGCAATAAATAGAATAATTGAGAATAAACAATACAAAAAGTAAACACTCTAGATAAGAACTAGACATTGTGTGTGTGTGTGTGTGTGTGTGTGTGTGTATATATATATATATATATATATATATATATATATATATATATATATATATATATATATGAGAGAGAGAGACGCACACAAATTGGAGCAAAAAAAAAAAAAAATCAGTCAAGGGCACTTGAGGTCTCATCTCATTATCTCTAGCCGCTTTATCCTGTTCTACAGGGTCGCAGGCAAGCTGGAGCCTATCCCAGCTGACTACGGGCGAAAGGCGGGGTACACCCTGGACAAGTCGCCAGGTCATCACAGGGCTGACACATAGACACAGACAACCATTCACACTCACATTCACACCTACGCTCAATTTAGAGTCACCAGTTAACCTAACCTGCATGTCTTTGGACTGTGGGGGAAACCGGAGCACCCGGAGGAAACCCACGCGGACACGGGGAGAACATGCAAACTCCACACAGAAAGGCCCTCGCCGGTCACGGGGCTCGAACCCAGACCTTCTTGCTGTGAGGCGACATCGCTAACCACTACACCACTGTGCCGCTGGCACTTGAGGTATAGCAGGTAAACATGAAATAAGCAGTATAAATAAACTTATAGCTATTAAGGTGAGGTAGTGCGGAATAGTGCAAATGAGCGAGGTAAAGTGAGATGTGCAGACCCTCAGTTCAGTGAGTTAATGAACGTTGAGCGTGTGTGTGTTTGGGGGGGACTGTGAGGGTGACATGTCAGATGCTGAAGGAGGGGCAGAACAGGGAGGGAGTTGAGCCTCCCGACCGCATGGTAAAAGAAACTGTCCTTGAGCCTGCTGGTTTTGGCCCGGAGACTCCACAGTCTCCTCCCTGACAGCAGCAGACTGAAGAGGCTGTGAGGTGAGATGGGTGGGTGGGGTCACCTGCAATCCTGATGGCTTTGCGGGTGAGGCGGGACTTATAGATATCCGATAGAGAAGGAAGAGAGACACCAATGATCCTCTCCAAATTTGTCGAGACAAGCAGTGTACCCAGTTCATCAAAATTGTGTTCGTCCAGGACTTTCAGCTGGCTACAAATCTTTTTCACCATCCAAAAGATACATGTCATCTCCAGTCCTTTCACCCTCAAACCAAATGGAACATTTAGAAAGTCTTGTTTGATGTACTCTGGGTCCCTGCAAATGGATGTAGAAAAAAGCAGGGATCCGATGTTGACACTATTCCTGTGTTGATAAGAAACAGAAAACATAGAGCACATTTAACCCTGGGGGTGAACCAATCTAATCTCCTTCCTGTTTTAAAACAGCATCAGAGTGCACAACCAAATATTACTGTAAAACTAGCCCTTCTGAACATTAGATCACTTTTAAACAAGTCATTTTTAATTAATGATCTTATTTGTAAACACAATCTTGATTTTTTGCTTCTAACTGAAACCTGGCTGGATCAAGCAAATAGTGCTACCACCCTTATCGAAGCAGCTCCCCCAAATTTAAATTTTTTGAATGTTACCCGACAAGGGAAAGGTGGAGGGATCGCAAATATATTCAAAGTCTCTTTTCAATGTAAACAATCCTCACTTGGTGATTTTATGTCCTTTGAACACTTATGTGCACTTGTTACATGCTCTCCTAACATATTATTATTAACTATTTACAAGCCTCCGAGACATTCAGCCAAAGTCTTTCTTGAAGAGTTTGGTGAACTGTTATCAGTCATTTGCTTAGAGTTTGATTGTCTTATTATATCTGGGGATTTTAACTTGCATGTAGATAATACTGATAACATTTATGCCAAAGAACTATTTGCAATTATTGATAACTTTAACCTAGTACAACATGTACAGGGACCGACCCACTCTCGTGGTCATACTTTTGACCTCGTCATCACAAAGGGTCTTACTGTTTCTTATACTGTTGTTGACCTGGCCTTATCTGATCATTTCTGTGTTTTCTTTGAAGTTTCTATGTCTCCTCACATTCAGAATAGCTCAACGACTATAGGCAGGAGAGTCATAAACGACAACACGTGCTCTTTTTAAGCAAGCTCTCTCTCAGAACTCAACCAAAATGTCAGACTCTGTAGATGATTTACTGGAATTTTTTAATTTAAATATGACCCAAATTATGGATGATATTGCTCCATTCAAAATTAAAAGAGTCAATGATAAGCAGAAAGCACCATGGAAGCAGTACCCGAAACTGCTAAAGACAGAATGTAGAAAGACTGAAAGAAAATGGCGCAAATCTAAACTTCACATCCATTATCAAATCCATAAAGAGATGCTTTGTAATTATAATTATGAAATTCGTAAAGCAAGACAGTCTTTCTTCTCCAATATCATCAGCAGGAATATGAACAATGCCCGTGTGCTATTTTCAACAGTAGAGAAGCTAACTAATCCCCCACCACAATTAGCACCTGAACTTCTCTCAGTTAATAAATGCAATGAGTTTGCATCCTTCTTCAAAGGTAAAATTGATAAAATACGGCAGAATATTCCTCATAATATATCTCAGTTGCAAAAAATTGAAAAACTGCAATCACCAATGACACAGATAGATAACTTTAACACAATGTCAGAATTTTGTTTAATTGATTATGAGACTCTTGAAAAAACTGTACATAATCTCAGTTCCTCAACATCTGAACTGGACATTCTGCCCACCAACTTTTTTAAGTCTGTTCTTCATCTTATAATTACAGATGTGCTTCAAATTATAAATACATCCTTGGAGACTGGTGTTGTTCCTGTGTCCCTAAAAAAAGCTGTTGTAAAGCCCCTTCTTAAAAAAAATAATCTGGATCCTTCAGTGTTAAATAATTACAGGCCAATATCAAATCTACCATTCATCGGGAAAATCCTGGAAAAAATTGTCTTCAATCAATTAACTGCCTTCTTGATATCAAACAGCCGTTTTGATAATTTTCAGTCAGGATTTCGTGCCAATCATAGCACTGAAACAGCGCTGATTAAAGTTATAAATGACATACGTCTTAATACTGATGCAGGCAAAACATCGGTCCTGGTATTACTGGACCTCAGTGCAGCTTTTGATACTGTTGATCACAACATACTGCTATATCGACTTGAACACTGGGTTGGATTGACTGGTAAAGTTATCAATTGGTTAAAATCATACTTAAAAGATAGAAGCTTCTTTGTTACCCTGGGAAATTGTTCCTCAACGTCAATGCCCTTGACCTGTGGTGTCCCCCAGGGGTCGATTCTTGGACCATTACTTTTCAACCTTTATATGCTCCCACTTGGGCAAATTATCAGTAAAAATTCAATTTTGTATCACTGCTATGCAGATGATACCCAAATTTATTTTGCTCTATCACCAAATGATTATGCCCCCCTTGAATGTCTCTACCAGTGTATCGATCAAATCAATAGCTGGATGTCACAAAATTTTCTTCAGCTGAACACAGATAAAACAGAAGTAATTTTATTTGGAAAAAAAGATGAAAGACTCAGGATTACCACTATTCTTGACACAAAAGGGATTAAAACTAAAGAAATGGTTAAAAATCTTGGTGTTTTCATTGACAGTGAGCTAAACTTTGACAGTCACATGAAAGCAATCACTAAAACGGCATTTTATCACCTAAAAAACATTTCCAAACTAAGAGGACTTGTGTCAAAACATGATCTGGAAAAACTAATACATGCCTTCATCTCTAGTAGGGTTGATTACTGCAATGGCCTTTTCACAGGCCTGCCAAAAGCTGGTTCAAAATGCAGCGGCTAGGGTTCTCACACGAACAAAAAGAACAGAGCACATTACTCCAATTCTAAGGTCCCTTCACTGGCTTCCAGTAAGCTACAGAACTGACTTTAAAGCATTGCTGCTGGTGTACAAATCTCTAAATGGTACAGGGCCCAATTACCTCTCTGATATGTTGCAGCGGCCTAACCCAATCAGATCTACCAGATCGCAGCAGAAAAATTTACTGTTAAAACCTGTTGTTAAAACAAAGTGTGGTGAAGCAGCTTTTAGCTACTATGCAGTACAGCTATGGAACCAACTGCCAGAGGACATCAAAAACGCTCCTGCTGTTGGCAGCTTCAAATCTAGGTTAAAGACCAAGCTGTTTTCAGATGCTTTCTGTTAAATAATTAATATTTTTACATTTTTTATAATCTTTACTTTCTCTGCATGTTTTAAATTTACTTTAACTTTATTCTATTTTATTCTGCTAGTTTTTTTTCCCTTTCTCTTTCTTTTTCTCCTTTTTCTTTTTGGCATTTTAATATTTTATTTCTACTATTGTTTAATTCTTATTTTCTTTTAATTAATTATTTTAGAATAAAGATAAAATTATTTTATGTAATTTTATTTCTCTGTTGTTTACTGTTTTTGTTTTTACTTCTGTAAAGCACATTGAACTGCCATTGTGTATGAAATGTGCTATATAAATAAACTTGCCTTGCCTTGCCTCTCAGCCGATCTCACGATGCGCTGCAGAGACCTGCAGCAGGACACGGTGCAGGCGCCGTACCACACGGTGATGCAGCTGGTCAGGATGTTCTCGATGGTGCCTCTGTAGAATGTGTGCATGATGGGGGCCAGGGGCCACATTACAGAAACTTCCTGTGTAAAATCCTATCTTATCTTAAGTTAGGAAGGCATTTACAGGGTTCCTATGCAGTATGGAATTTGATTTTAGTATTTTCCAGGGGGCGTATTACAGAAAAAATCCTAACCGCTCGTCCTAACTTAAGATAGGAACTCAAAGATAGGAAAAATCCTAACTTCCTATGACAGAAACAATTCCTAAGTTGCTGGCCGTTTCCTGTCTTATCTTTGGCCTCCTATCATATCTTAAGTTAGGAAATCCTAACTGTTCTGTCAGAGTGATTTTTTTCGATTGGTCGTGTCTGTTTCTGCCACTTCGAATGTGCACGAGATAATTACTTTGTAACGACCTAAACCGTTATAGGTGAAAAGACCTAGAAAGTCTTCAGAAAAGCAGCGGAGGGCATTTAATTTTGCGCACGACGAGCTGGAGGCTTTAGTTGTGGCGGTGGACGAGAGGAAGTCCACCTTGTTTGGGAAATTTTCGGCGAGTTTAACATCCCAAGTAAAGGAAAAAAAGTGGCAGGAGGTTGCCGAAATAGTGTCAGCGGTTTGCGGTGTACAGAGGACGGCAGACAGGATAAAAAAAGAAATGGTCCGCCGTTTCCAGCGAGGCCAAGTCGAGAGGGGCCTTGTTAAAGAGGGACCAGGCAAAGACTGGGGCTGGTGTGTCAGAGGTAAAGCCGCTGACATCGCTGGAGGAGAAGGTCCTGGCCGTAATGGGTGCACTATATACAGAAGGTAAGTTGCCTTCAATTAGCCAACTAGCTTAGCTAGCGGCTGATGTCGAAGTTTGCGTCTTAATAACAACAACAATGATGATGATTAAGAAAGCAAGAACGCAACTCCTCCACCAAATTCAAAATTAAATGTCTTGGCAGGCGATAAAAAGACATCAAAACACGATCCGAAAAATTCAACATGTCATTATGTGGTCTCAGTAGCCTTTCAACCATTAAACTTCTTTTCCCTTCATCCTCATACAGACCTACTAGCAGTGCTGCTGCCATTTTTTCAGTTACTGACGGTTGAAAATGTGAATTTTAGGACAGAGTGTATGGCCTTGTAACTTAGGCATCCTTACTTAAGATATTCCTAACTTAGGATGGTTCTGTAATGGCTAAATTCCTATCTTAAGATAAGGTAGGATTTCTTCCTAAGTTAAGTTAGGAAACCTCCTTCTGTAATACCAAAACTCCTAAATGCCTTCCTAACTTAAGATAAGATAGGATTTTACACTTAGGAAGTTTCTGTAATGTGGCCCCAGGTCTGGAAAAGTAGGAATGGAAATTAGGGTATGGAGAAATATTTGTTTCTCCAGACCTTTGCCGCTACATAGTAAAATGAAGCTCAACATTCCGACATTCAGTTGAATTTTGCCAAAGAAATGTGTTGAAATGCGGAGGGAGGGAAACGGGTGTTCTGTTGTACTGGCATGCGCTCCGCCACACCCCCTGAACCTGCTTGCTTCTTGCAAGACTTTGGACAAGATGCAGGAAAATCCCCTGCTACAAAACGCCTCTTGAACACGCGTGAACACACATCATAGCTCCAGTCAGTGTAAAAATGCTTATGGCTTATTTGGCAGTGTTGCCAGAATTTGCTAGAAAAATAAGGCACATGGACCCTGAAAACAAGCGACCCAAGACAAAAAAAAAACTGCCAACAAAAATATGAAGGCTGTGTACGCAAACATGCATATAAACTGAACCATGCTGTTATTACATATTATTATAATTACATTACATTTAGTTGTCACTTTTATCCAAAGCCACTTACAGTTATTACAGGGTACAACATGGTTACAACCTGGAGCAATGTGGGGTTAAATGCCTTGCTCAAGGGCACTGCAGCCATTACATACTGGTTAGTGTGGCCATGTCTCGGCCACGTCTGCCATCTCTTGGTATGTGGACAAAATGTGATCTACAGTGGAACTAACACAGGGCCTTCATAAAACACGATAGTAAATACAAAAAATGCCATAATGACTGTTTTCAAATTAGAAGCTTCAGTAAACGTCTGTGTGCACAACATACAGTACAGGGTGTCCCGAAAAAACGTATACACACTTTGAATCATTGTGAAGTAGGTGTTTATTAAAATTCATTTCATTTTCAAGGTGTAATAGAATTTACAGACATCACTTTGTTTTATCACTGCCTCTAACTGATGTTTATAGTCTACGCTATGAGACCTGCAGCAGTCGCTGAAAGTGAATGTCCAAAAATACCAAGAGAATCGAATGGGATTTGCATTGTCCGCAGTGACCGGACCAGAATGGATGTCAGTTTGAGAACAGGCGGTGACTAAATAATAAAATGTCTGTAAATTCTATTCCTCTTTGAAAATTACACGGATTTTAATAAACACATACAGTACAGTGATTAAAAGTGTGTATACATTTTTTTTTCGGGACATCCTGTATGTGCTTGACATCTTCACACACCTGTGTTTTAACGTCTTGAAGTGTGCATCAGATACGTGTGCGTCAGAGTGGCATCCTGTATTTTGTGTAATATATTATGACAAAAACAGGGCACTGATACAAATTTTAGGCCAAGCTAAATATGGCATGCATTTTGGTGGTAGCCCTGTGATGACCTGGGGCCGCATTACAGAAAGTTCCTAACTTGAGAATCTCATCTTATCTGTCTAGTTCCCGTGGCAACGGCACTTTAGGATCATATTTAGGAAAAGGCTATTACAGAACAGCCGTTCCTAACTCTGTTGTCCTATCCTATCTCAAGTTAAGAAAAGTGTATTACAGAAGCATCCTAACTTCTAAAAAAACTAAAAAATTCTTAAATACCCGTCCTAACTTTAGGATATCCCCACCGCTGTCCTAACTGTCATTTTTACTGTATAAATCAGCTAGTAGTCTACTATTAGACAGAATGGCAGGTATTTTGCTTTTGAGGCGACAACAACAACGTAACCGGAATTACTTTATTGAAAGGCAGTTGGTAGATCAAAACGACGTTTTAAGGTTTGATGACAAAACTTTGATAAATCGCTACCGGTTACCCCGGGCCATGATCATACAGTTAGCTGATAAACTGCGGCCAGATTTAGAGAGGCCGACTCGTCGACATGGGGCTCTCCCGGTTATAACGTTTCAATTTCATCCGGTTTAAAATTTAAAGCCCGTCGTTGTTTGTCCATACTGTTTACGTCTCTTGCTGTCTCGTGTCAAGTCGTCACTTGTAGCAGGGTATTGTTTCTGTTGTAGCAGCTAGCCAGAGATCACTGGACGTTACTTCACGAGACACAGTGTAGCTTTCGTTGCTAGGTAACAGACATTAAAGGTGATCATAGATGTTTCGATCGGTTATTTAGGAATCCTAACTCGAGATAAGATAAGAATCCTAAATGAAGTTAGGATTTGCTTCTGTAATACCAAACTGAAAAGAATCCTATCTCACAGCTGTCCCATCTTAACTTTTGACTTAAGATAGGAACTTTCCGTAATGCCGTCCCTGGCGACTTGTCCAGGGTGTACCCCGCCTTTCGCCCGTAGTCAGCTGGGATAGGCTCCAGCTTGCCTGCGACCCTGTAGAAGGATAAAGCGGCTACAGATAATGAGATGAGATGAGATGAGATTTTGGTGGTATGTCAATGTGAGTACCTGTTTGATTTTCAAGTAATTCTTTTAAATATATGAGTAGTTGTTTGTTCGCTGAAGTCTCCAAACCTGAGAATTTGAGTATGGAAAAAGTCTGGAATTTTAAATTTGAAAATGTGTAGGAACCCTGCATTTAGGAGTTTTGGTATTACAGAAGGAGGTTTCCTAACTTAACTTAAGATAAGGTAGGATTTCTTCCTAAGATAGGAATTTAGCCATTACAGAACCATCCTAAGTTAGGAATATCTTAAGTAAGGATGCCAAAGTTACAAGGCCATACACTCTGTCCTAAAATTCAAATTTTCAACTGTCAGTAACTGAAAAAATGGCAGCAGCACTGCTAGTAGGTCTGTATGAGGATGAAGAGAAAAGAAGTTTAATGGTTGAAAGGCTACTGAGACCACATGACGACATGTTGAATTTTTCAGATCGTGTTTTGATGTCTTTTTATCGCCTGCCAAGACATTTAATTTTGAATTTGGTGGAGGACACTATTTCCGCAACCTCCTGCCACTTTTTTTTCCTTTACTTGGGATGTTAAACTCGCCGAAAATTTCCCAAACAAGGTGGACTTCCTCTCGTCCACCGCCACAACTAAAGCCTCCAGCTTGTTGTGCGCAAAATTAAATGCCCTCCGCTGCTTTTCTGTCATTTTTGTCAGCTTTTCTGAAGACTTTCTAGGTCTTTTCACCTATAACGGTTTAGGTCGTTACAAAGTAATTATCTCGTGCACATTCGAAGTGGCAGAAACAGACACGACCAATCGAAAAAAATCACTCTGACAGAACAGTTAGGATTTCCTAACTTAAGATATGATAGGAGGCCAAAGATAAGATAGGAAACGGCCAGCAACTTAGGAATTGTTTCTGTAATAGGAAGTTAGGATTTTTCCTATCTTTGAGTTCCTATCTTAAGTTAGGACGAGTGGTTAGGATTTTTTCTGTAATACGCCCCCAGGACTCTTGCTCTCCTCAGTTTGCGGAGGAAGTACAGACGCTGTTGGGCTTTTTTGGCCAGCGATGCGGTGTTGTTGCTCCAGGACAGGTCTTCAGAGATGTGCACACCCAGAAACTTGGTGCTGCTCACCCTCTCCACTGCAGCACCATTGATAGATAGTGGAGCATGCTGGGTGTGCGCTCTCCTGAAGTCCACAACAATCTCCTTCGTCTTCTCCACGTTCAGACGGAGATTGTTGTCCTTGCACCACACGGCTCACCTCACTCCTGTAGATTGTCTCATCGCCATTGTTGATGAGACCCACCACAGTCGTGTCATCCGCAAACTTAAACAGATTTGTCTGTTCTTCAAAGCTGTTGTTTTAGATTTGTTGCCAAAAATATAGAGCAAACCTGGGGCCGCATTACAGAAAGTTCCTAACTTGAGAATCTCATCTTATCTGTCTAGTTCCCGTGGCAACGGCACTTTAGGATCATATTTAGGAAAAGGCTATTACAGAACAGCCGTTCCTAACTCTGTTGTCCTATCCTATCTCAAGTTAAGAAAAGTGTATTACAGAAGCATCCTAACTTCTAAAAAAACTAAAAAATTCTTAAATACCCGTCCTAACTTTAGGATATCCCCACCGCTGTCCTAACTGTCATTTTTACTGTATAAATCAGCTAGTAGTCTACTATTAGACAGAATGGCAGGTATTTTGCTTTTGAGGCGACAACAACAACAACGTAACCGGAATTTGTTTATTGAAAGGCAGTTGGTAGACCAAAACGACGTTTTAAGGTTTGATGACAAAACTTTGATAAATCGCTACCGGTTACCCCGGGCCATGATCATACAGTTAGCTGATAAACTGCGGCCAGAAATTAAATGCTTTGAATTTGAATATGTTACTTCACGAGACACAGTGTAGCTTTCGTTGCTAGGTAACAGACATTAAAGGTGATCATAGATGTTTCGATCGGTTATTTAGGAATCCTAACTCGAGATAAGATAAGAATCCTAAATTAAGTTAGGATTTGCTTCTGTAATACCAAACTGAAAAGAATCCTATCTCACAGCTGTCCCATCTTAACTTTTGACTTAAGATAGGAACTTTCCGTAATGCCGTCCCTGCTGAGGATTAGATTGCACATGTAGAAATGGTGCAGACACAATTTAAAAAAAAAAGCGACGGGAGGGGTTAGATGAACAGAGACAGCCAGAAAAACAGATAGAAATGTAAAGATTGTCCATATTGGTCTGACACAGAGAAAGATGTATGGAAGGATGGATAGATAGATCTAGAAAGACAGACAGATCTAGGCCAAGATAAAGAGAGATTATAAAAAAAAGCCCCACCTACAGAGAGATATGGAAGGACGACTAGCTAAACAGACAGACCGACCCAGGCCAATACAGATAGAAAGAGACTTTTTTTTTAAAGGAGAGGAAAAAAAGCACCTACAGAGAAAAATCTATAAGGATAGACAGAAAGACAGATGGATACCAAAAACTAAAGATAAAACCACACCAACAGAGGTTTAAAAAAAAAAAAAGACAAAGACAGTCCTCGGCCAATATAGAGAAAGACAGATATGGAAGGATGGATAGCAAGACAGAAAAAATAGACATGATAGAAAGACATATCCTTAGATATCTCTCTGTAGATGTATACATACAGGGAGAGAGATAAAAGGATAGATAGATTGGATAGAGACAGAAAAATAGACATGGATGCAGACAGATTAAAAAAAACCCTACAGGGAGATCTCTATAAGGATAGATAGCTAGACAGAGATGGAAAAATAGACGCGGATGCAGGCAGCCAGCCCTAGGCCAATACAGAGAGTTATAAGGATAGAAAAATAGACATGAATGCAGATAGATGGAGACAGACAGACCTAGGCCAACACAGAGATTTATATATATTAAGAAAAAACCTACAGAGAGATATCTACAAGGACAGAAGGCTAGAGACAGAGAGAAAAACAGACACTGCTGTAGATAGATAGAGAGCTCTAGGCCAATACAGAGACACGTC
This sequence comes from Neoarius graeffei, assembly GCF_027579695.1. Lineage (NCBI taxonomy): Eukaryota > Metazoa > Chordata > Actinopteri > Siluriformes > Ariidae > Neoarius > Neoarius graeffei. Next base: position 70,568,507 of record NC_083582.1, on the reverse strand, counting down.
TATAGAGACATATGGAAGAATGGATAGCTAGACACAGAAAAATAGACATGGATGCAGACAGACGGAGGCCAATACAGACAAAGACAGATGAATTTCCCCCCTCAAAAAAAAACAAAACAAAAACCACCAAACCACAACACACCATACCTACAGAGAGAGATCTATAGAAGCCTAGGCCAATATAAAGAAAGACAGATACAAAAAAAAAAGCATGCCAGCAGAGAGATATGGAAGGATAGATAGCTAGACACAGAAAAATAGACATGGATGCAGATAGATAGAAAGACCGAGATATCCTTAGAGATATCTCTCTGTAGATGTACACAGAGATATCCAAAAGGATCGAGAGCTAGACACAGAAAAATAATATATAGAGACAGACCTAAGCCAATACAGAGAAAGACAGATTAAAAAAAAAAAACTACAGAGAGATATTTATGAGGATAGAAAGCTAGACAGAGATAAAAAAAAAAAAAACCTAGGCCAGTACAGATACAGTGGTGCTTGAAAGTTTGTGAACCCTTTAGAATTTTCTATATTTCTGCATAAATATGACCCAAAACATCATCAGGTTTTCACACAAGTCCTAAAAGTAGATAAAGAGAACCCAGTTAAACAAATGAGACAAAAATATTATACTTGGTCATTTATTTATTGAGGAAAATGATCCAATATTCCATATCTGTGAGTGGCAAAAGTATGTGAACCTCTAGGATTAGCAGTTAATTTGAAGGTGAAATTAGAGTCAGGTGTTTTCAATCAATGGGATGACAATCAGGTGTGAGTGGGCACCCTGTTTTATTTAAAGAACAGGGATCTATCAAAGTCTGATCTTCACAACACATGTTTGTGGAAGTGTATCATGGCACAAACAAAGGAGATTTCTGAGCACCTCAGAAAAAGCGTTGTTGATGCTCATCAGGCTGGAAAAGGTTACAAAACCATCTCTAAAGAGTTTGGACTCCAGCAATCCACAGTCAGACAGATTGTGTACAAATGGAGGAAATTCAAGACCATTGTTACCCTCCCCAGGAGTGGTTGACCAACAAAGATCACTCCAAGAGTAAGGTGCGTAATAGTCGGCGAGGTCACAAAGGACCCCAGGGTAACTTCTAAGCAACTGAAGGCCTCTCTCACACTGGCTAATGTTAATGTTCAAGAGTCCACCATCAGGAGAACACTGAACAACAATGGTGTGCATGGCAGGGTTGCAAGGAGAAAGCCACTGCTCTCCAAAAAGAACATTGCTGCTCGTCTGCAGTTTGCTAAAGATCACGTGGACAAGCCAGAAGGCTATTGGAAAAATGTTTTGTGGACGGACGAGACCAAAATAGAACTTTTTGGTTTAAATGAGAAGTGTTCTGTTTGGAGAAAAGAAAAAACACTGCATTTCAGCATAAGAACCTTATCCCATCTGTGAAACATGGTGGTGGTAGTATCATGGTTTAGGCCTGTTTTGCTGCATCTGGGCCAGGACAGCTTGCCATCATTGATGGAACAATGAATTCTGAATTATACCAGCGAATTCTAAAGGAAAATGTCAGGACATCTGTCCATGAACTGAATCTCAAGAGAAGGTGGGTCATGCAGCAAGACAACAACCCTAAGCACACAAGTCGTTCTACCAAAGAATGGTTAAAGAAGAATAAAGTGAATATTTTGGAATGGCCAAGTCAAAGTCCTGACCTTAATCCAATGGAAATGTTGTGGAAGGACCTGAAGTGAGCAGTTCATGTGAGGAAACCCACCAACATCCCAGAGTTGAAGCTGTTCTGTACGGAGGAACGGGCTAAAATTCCTCCAAGCCGGTGTGCAGGACTGATCAACAGTTACCGCAAACGTTTAGTTGCAGTTATTGCTGCACAAGGGGGTCACACCAGATACTGAAAGCAAAGGTTCACATACTTTTGCCACTCACAGATATGTAACATTGGATCATTTTCCTCAATAAATAAATGACCAAGTATAATATTTTGGTCTCATTTGTTTAACTGGGTTCTCTTTATCTACTTTTAGGACTTGTGTGAAAATCTGATGATGTTTTAGGTCATATTTATGCAGAAATATAGAAAATTCTAAAGGGTTCACAAACTTTCAAGCACCACTGTAGATAGATAGACTTACAGATAAAATGAAATGGACAAAGATGATAGATCAATAGTCGGATGGGCATCTACAGATTCAGAGGAACAAAGGATAGATAGATAGATAGATAGATAGATAGATAGATAGATAGATAGATAGATAGATAGATCGACATGGACAGGTATGGAGGAGGTGTGTCTACTTACCTGTCAATCATGGGGCATGTGATTCAAGATTACATGCAATTTAATAATAATAATAATAATAATAATAATCAGTAAATAAAATAGTAAAATAGCTGACTGCACCTTTAATAATTAAGGAGTTTGTTACTGACTGGGTACATCTCAGTGAAAGTTTATTGAAGTTTACTGAAATCTGGTGCATCTTGTTTGAAAGGAACATCAAACATTTCTCGGGGAGCTTTCTTAATGTCATGGAACCGTACTAAATATTTTACATCTGTACAACTCCGAGGCTCATCATTACAAATCAAACGACATGACATTCACTCTCAGGAATTTACTCCAGGATCAAAAATGGTGTGAGATACAGTAAGAGATAATGGTTCAGTTCAAGCGTTCGGGTCGAGACTCGGGCATGCGCTTTCACGTTACTGTATCACACATCGGTCATAAGACTGGGAATCCTGTCCTTTTGGTGTGTCTGTAATAACAGGATGCATTCTCTGTTCGGTCTTTTTACTCCCAGCCACCTTGGTGTCCAGAATATGCTGCAGGAGCTCCTTACACTCACTAGGGGGCAGGTTGGAGAAGAAATACTGCGGTGCCATTTGGAGGAACCTGCACACACACACACGTCACTGTGAGGAGTCATTTCTTTTGTTCAGTTGCTGCTGAGAGACCTCATGATGATCAAGCATAGATCTTAAAGGGGTACCAAATATAATATATACAGTTGCTGATGTGACAAAGTAACATATTCTTAAGTATTCTATCAAATTTATATACTAGAAAACAACGAAATATCTTGGTAATTGTAAATATAATACTTTATACGCTAAACTGCACAAGAGTCGCCATTTTTAAAAGACTGTGACGTCAGCGCGACCCACTGCACTAGCGGAACTCTCCGAAATAGAGATAAGCATGTAATCATGGCGTCGGGCGCATCAAGTGAAAGCGACAGCTCTGTCGAATCATACGAAGAGATCCCGCAAGACACACTGCAAGCAGGCTATGGCTTAGAAGGGTACCAGTTTGAACCTAGGAGAGGTACTATGTAGTGGAAGTTCATTAAGTCTAACTATTAAAGCTATTTTAAGTTCGTTTCTTAAGACAAGGATTTTTTTAAGATGTTACCTTGTTGACAGTTTCGGCGAGAATCTTCCGCCTTCCTCAAAACAGTCACCAGATGTCGAGTGGTGACGTGCCTTATCAGCTGATGTTACGCTACGGAGGCGTGAACGTCCCGCCCAATTTGACAGGTAGTTCACGCCTCCTGCTGTCAGGTCGCTCCCCCAGGACACATCTGGTGACTGTTTTGAAGAAGGCGGAAGATTCTCGCCGAAACTGTCAACAAGGTAACATCTTAAAAAATCCTTGTCTTAAGAAACGAACTTAAAATAGCTAGGAGAGGTACTCTCGACTCCGGTGATGAAATAAGAGAAGAAAGCTCGGATGACGGCGAGGAGGAGACTGATGCTGACCATGGGCATGGCGAGCGTGGGGCAGAGCGTCTGCGTGCAGGTGACACGGCGTGGTGCTCGTGCGGAAAATGTAACGTGGAGTAGAGGTCTGCGCGGGTCGGATTTTTCAGTCCCGCTCCCGCCCGCGCCCGCATTGTGCAGTCCCACTCCCGCCCGCAAAGAATTATGATTTTCAGTCCCGCTCCCGCCCGCGCCTGCCATATTTTGTCCCACTCCCACCCGCAAATCCCGCATGATGCAGACGTTCGCGTTATTTCTCAGGAAAGTTCTTGTCTTGACACAGCGTGATGGTGCCCCGCCCCCTACTTTGAGTGGATTTGAGCATAAATATCTACAGCTCACGTTTGTTATTGTTTGCCTTGTTTCTGAATTCAGCATGTAGTATCTCTAATAATAATAATTAGTGCTGACAAACGATTAAAATATTTAATCGCAAATCGCACATTTTTATCACATGAGAAACCATTGTAATTCTCTGATCAGCATAAAAAAGTGAATGGGCTTGCTTTGTACCAATGTTTTTTTTTATTGCAAAGCAGAGCGAGTAAAGGAAGTGAATTGATTTACTGCTTGCGTTAGTCTACAACTTTAATCAGAGAGACATGTTACACAGTGACGGTAGGCTTGACTCAATGCTATCCCAGAAATCCTTCCTGTAATATGCAAATTTGGCCGCCTCTGATTGGACAGCCAAATTTGCATATTACAGGAAGGATTTCTGGGATAGCATTGAGTCAAGCCTACTGTCACTGTGTAACCTGTCTCTCTGATTAAAGTTGTAGACTAACGCAACAAGTAAATCAATTCACTCATGGTTCTCTTGCTAGCTGGGTGTGAACTGCGAGTCATTCGAGTGATCAAAGAATTTCCCCTTAGGGTGATCAATGGCAAGTTTAAGATGCCATTCCTCACTCAATCTGGCAATATGACTTTCTCTGCAAATTTAGGCATCTTAAAATGTTTTTATTAATGCCAAATAAAATATCCAGCACAAATTATATATGATAGACATAAATTAATAATTTACAAATTTTATTTCAAGCACGTTTTTAGTTAGCGGGACTGCAGCTTATCACCGCTCCCACCCGCGCGCGCATATGTGCACTTCCGGTCCCGCCCGCGCCCGCAATGAGCTTTCAAAATTTGTCCCGCGCCGCACTGCTTTGCGGCGGGTCCCGCGAGTCCCGCGGGAGTGCAGGGCTCTAACGTGGAGTTGCTCACGAGTCCAGCAGAATTTATTTGCTGCAATGAGATAGGCGCCACCCGTGGACTTGTGAAATCGTCGCAAGAGGCAGAAACAGGTATTTCACACGTGCTATTCCCAACCTCAATGAGCCAACACAACTGGGCACATACATACGTCATGAGTGTTACACAGAGAAAATGAATGTGCATTCTGATTGGATAAAATTAATATCATGGCGGGCTGTTCAAACTGCGGAAATAGTTTGCTCAAGCTACTTTCAAAACACTATAACTTTCCAACCTTAGAACAAAAAACTTTTGTAAGTCTTGAATAAGGTTTGTTAATGTGTGTTTTATTGTTATATTTACTCTATATATTGCCCTCTGTTCCCCTTTAAATAGGTTTGCGTGAGATATTTATTTGTCGATGTTAATTTTAACATCGGGGGGGAAAAAAGAGGTGTATTTGTAATTGCATGTTGGCCAAACTTGATGTTTGGGAGTCTGAATCGTTTCAGTAATGAATGAGATTTGATTCATTCTAGTTTAGATGAATCAGTGAGTTCATTTCTAGCATCTGCGTGAAAATTTGTTTGTCTAAACCAGTGTTTCTCAAACTTTTTCAGACCAAGGACCACTTTGTCCCAAAAAAAAAAATTTCAGGGACCACCTGTCAACACCCCCCCGCCCCACACAACACACAGACCATACAGAGATGTGTACTATTAGGTGCTTTTAATTGAAAAAAATTATGGTTAACTTAATACATTAAAGGCCTATCCATTCCATATCCTCCGTGTTTTTTAAAGGCAAAAGTATGGAGGCTTAAAATTCAGCAAACAGTTAATCAGAACATTTCATATCAATAGTTCAAAACTGTTCGAAATTAGGAGGAACATGAATGAACTGAAATGAACAAAAATTTTAGATTTAACAGATTACACTTACTTGTCTTCTGCTCAAAACTGACTTTTTTTGGGGGTGGGGGGGGGGGGGGGGCGTGGCTCAGCCGACTAAGGCGCCATACCATAAATCCGGGGACCCGGATTCAATTCCGACCCGAGGTCATTTCCCAATCCCTCCCCGTCTCTCTCTCCAGCTCATTTCCTGTCTCTACACTGTCCTATCCAATAAAGGTGAAAAAAGCCCAAAAAAAACCTTTAAAAACAAAAAACCCTGACTCTTTTTTTCTTAATGGGAGGAGTGGTGCTGATGCATACTAAGCATCAATGATTTAATATCTGGTTCCAAGCTGGACAGCTTTAATCTGAGATTGGGGGCCACATTGACTTGGTTTCACTTTTTAGTTTTCAACCCAACCAGTGCTGAAAACCCAACCTCTTGTTCTTCCTGTGTTGGGGACTCAGTGCTAACTGAATCTTCTTTTCTTTGCATTTTCTCCTTATTGATGCTTGTGTCAGTAGTGTCAGGTTTTTTCCTCTTAACTGAACCTGTCAGCCACTTCTCCATCCTTGTTGTTTCACTTTCAGTAAATTAAAAAAATCGCCACGAACACGAGCTAGTTACGATTAGCCTATTATATGTTCAGAATTTTCGTTTGCTTGTTTTCAGGTCTGCCTGCCTGTTTGCCTGTGAGGCAGAGATTTGTGAGGTGACTGTTGCCTAGAGACGAGAGGCGGAATAAGAGCATGTGCACACTACAAGTTTTATGTGGTGCAAATTCAGATGCAGAACGCTTTTTAAATAATAATGATGAAATTACAGGCCCGTTTGATTGCCGTTAAAAACAAGATTGGATAAATTTAACCTTCTAATAATGTTACAAAGCAGGGTTCTCCACGAGGGGTTTTAGAGGTGCAGGCCGCCCCCCTTTCTGTGATTCCCGCCCCCGTTTAATTTCTGCCGCCCCTTTACAAAAGGAAGAGACGTCCTTTTGTTTTCTTTGTGACAGATAGCCTTTCTCTGTTGGAGTACCGACAACGTGACAACACCCGAGTGTGAAACTCATCTCATCTCCTCTAGCCGCTTTATCCTGTTCTACAGGGTCGCAGGCAAGCTGGAGCCTATCCCAGCTGACTACGGGCGAAAGGCGGGGTACACCCTGGACAAGTCGCCAGGTCATCACAGGGCTGACACATAGACACAAACAACCATTCACACTCACATTCACACCTACGGTCAATTTAGAGTCACCAGTTAACCTAACCTGCATGTCTTTGGACTGTGGGGGAAACCGGAGCACCCGGAGGAAACCCACGCGGACACAGGGAGAACATGCAAACTCCACACAGAAAGGCCCTCGCCGGGCTCGAACCCAGGACCTTCTTGCTGTGAGGCGACAGCGCTAACCACTACACCACCGTGCCGCCCGGCAGAGAAATAAAGGATGAAAACAAAAAGTTCAAAGTTGGTGCGGCAAGCGTGATATTGCCTATAAAACCGTGAGGATATAACCTGGCTGTCAGTGTTACTGTAGCTCTTGAAGTGCGTACACACTGTCGAAATGTCTCTCGAGCGATTCGGTTTTACGCGAATGCCAATGTAAAACCGAGTTTAAATTACAATGTCATTTTTCTTTTTTATCTTCTTAGACTGTTAACTGGTGAACATGGAGGGAGCAGTGTAAATATAGCTATAGAGCAGTGTAAATATAGCCATGGAGCAGTGTAAATATAGTTAAAACAACATCTTTTCAATGTACTTTACTCTCTAAAAAAAATATATATTTTTTCCAGTGGTGCCTGCAATTACATTTCCATTTCAAACAATGTCAGCTTTTGTGGAGCAGTGTGAATATAGTTAATACAAAAACTTTTCTGTACTTTTCTGTTCTTTTTTTGTAGTTTGCTAAATAAAAAAAATATTTTTTCCAGTTCCATTTCAAACAGTGTCTGAATATGATGTGTAAGTGTGTAATGTTTGATGTATGATGTGTTTTGTACCAGTCCAATTGATTCCTCTATTCTAAATGATTACTATTTGAGAGTATTTTATGCAAATGGAATATGTAAATTTATGCAAATTTGTTTCAAGGTCATCCGATTGACCCCCACCCCCCTATATTTTCAATCCGTGGAGAACCCTGCAAAGCATATGCTAGCTTATCTTGAAAACGCTGACTACATTTGTAGATCACCTCGCGGACCACTTGAGGTCTCTCGTGGACCACCAGTGGTCCGCGGACCACACTTTGCGAAACACTGGTCTAAACACAAACGGACAAGCATCTCTTATCTCATTATCTGTAGCCGCTTTATCCTGTTCTACAGGGTCGCAGGCAAGCTGGAGCCTATCCCAGCTGACTACGGGCGAAAGGCGGGGTACACCCTGGACAAGTCGCCAGGTCATCACAGGGCTGACACATAGACACAGACAACCATTCACACTCACATTCACACCTACGCTCAATTTAGAGTCACCAGTTAACCTAACCTGCATGTCTTTGGACTGTGGGGGAAACCGGAGCACCCGGAGGAAACCCACGCGGACATGGGGAGAACATGCAAACTCCGTACAGAAAGGCCTTCGCCGGCCACGAGGCTCGAACCTGGACCTTCGTGCTGTGAGGCGACAGCGCTAACCACTACACCACCGTGCCGCCCCACGGACAAGCATATTATTTAAAAAAATAAATAAATAATAAACCCACAATAACGAGTGTTACCTATTTTTGCATCGCTGACAATGATATTTATCTTGGATGGTAAATCAGTGAGTAAATCTGAACAAATCATTTAACCAAATAGATTGAAATGATTCGAGTCACTGAAAAGACTCCAGAATATCCTCTCTACAGGAAAATACAACAAACCGTTAAGGACTTACGCCTTGGGTGAGATGTGTGTGACTGTCCGGATGCAGTTGCTGTTGGAGAGTGTGAACTCGTGAAACAGCACCCATTCGGGCAGGCCGAGCTTCTGGGCTTTGGCTGTGTGCCCATAAGCTGAACGACAGTGAAGCTGTGCCACATGCTTATTGCTCAGCATGAAATAGTTTCCCGAGCCGTCCACATCACGAGCAATCTGACCAACACAGAGACACAGTGCGACAGCAATACAATAACACATCTCAACCTACAAGGCTTTTAATAGTCCTATTTCATTTCAGTATTCAATACGATGCCATTTGTTCCAGTTTCACCGGATGAACAAATATACCTGCATGAAGAACCCAGAGAGCAGCGCTCGCTTGACGTTGAGCGTGTTGGATTTGATCCCGAAGGCTGGCTCGGAGATCGGGAGCTCCAGCCTCCTCAAGATGTCAGTCAACTCGGCCCTTATGGCGTCTGCAGTCTGCAGAGCTGCGCAGCACAGAAAGAAATCCTCACACCACTTCTCCTGCGTGAAATCTGGCACACCAAAACATAGCATCCGTTTACGGAACTGTGTGGTAAAGCAGTCACATAAAGGCTTCAAATCTGTATTGAGAAAGTGGTTACGCTATATTTAACAGTTATTCCATGAAATCAAGTCATACATGAGCTGATAGCCGACAAGGCGCGTAGCACAGAGTCGGCTATAATCCGTGTACGACGAGATTGAGTGGAATAACTGTTTTATTCTATCCACTTTCACTGGATTTTGAGAAACAGAGCATTTTTATTATTTTTTTGCAAATTTGATCAATGCAAAACATCCGACAAAATAATTTCTGCTTAGAACGTAAACAAACTGGCGACTTGTGAAAAATGCTATCCTAATTCTTGAAAGGAAAAAAAAAGTTCTTACCATCAAATACTTTTATTCCATATTTTCTTGCTTTTTTGTATTTTGGGTAGGGTGCATCAGTTGCCCCCTAAAAATGAAAAGTTCCTCCGATCATGATGCATTTTTGTTTTTATGTTCCTTTTGGTAAGAAAACACACTGGGTGAAATATTTTGACAAAATTCAAAAGTTTAATGGTGGCACCAGGAGCTCAAAGTTATGGAAAAAGCTGCTATTTTATGACTTTTATGAGAAAATTTTGATCACTTTTCATGAAACATTATGGCACCTTATAGAGTATACCAAATATCTTAAGGCCCAGTCACACAGCCAAAACTTACGATTTACGCATGAATTGCGCATAAATTTCGAGTCGTGCGTGATTCATCAGTGCTGTGCGTAATTCATAAGTTTTTTTGACGTGGAGCATCAGTAGTTGTCAGTGGATGTTCGACGAATCGGGTTTGTGCGCGATTCCAGGTTTTGAGCTGCTCAAAAATATTGATCACGCACAAGTATGCGCGATTGTGCGCCGTTTAACGTAATTCGTGCGTCCTTTGCCGTAGTTCTGACGCGGACAATGCGCGACATATGCGTGGACCGTTAGTGGTTGATCGCAAGAAATTTACCGCTACCGCGCACGTCGATGACTTTTCACTGACGAATGACACACATATCACGCATGTCTCGCTGTAGTAACACGTACATTTCACTGATATCCACTGATCCAGTGATCCATGCGCGCTCTATGCGTCGTTCATCAGTGCTAGTGTGCGGTTCATGCGTGCTTATACGTGGTTCATACGCAGTTTATGCGTGGAGTGTTCGTCAATAAAAACCAGAAATTGTCCCTCTTTTGACCCTATGCGCTGATGTGCGTGATTTGTAAGTGATTGTAAGTGATTTGTACGTACAGTGGTGCTTGAAAAAGTTTGTGAACCCTTTAGAATTTTCTATATTTCTGCATAAATAGGACCTAAAACATCATCAGATTTTCACACAACTCCTAAAAGTAGATAAAGAGAACCCAGTTAAACAAATGAGACAAAAATATGATACTTGGTCATTTATTTAATGAGGAAAATGATCCAATATTACATATCTGTGAGTGGCAAAAGTATGTGAACCTTTGCTTTCAGTATCTGGTGTGATCCCCTTGTGCAGCAATAACTGCAACTAAACGTTTGCGGTAACTGTTGATCAGTCCTGCACACCAGCTTGGAGGAATTTTAGCCCGTTCCTCCGTACAGAACAGCTTCAACTCTGGGATGTTGGTGGGTTTCCTCACATGAACTGCTCACTTCAGGTCCTTCCACAACATTTCCATTGGATTAAGGTCAGGACTTTGACTTGGCCATTCCAAAACATTAACTTTATTCTTCTTTAACCATTCTTTGGTAGAACGACTTGTGTGCTTAGGGTCGTTGTCTTGCTGCATGACCCACCTTCTCTTGAGATTCAGTTCATGGACAGATGTCCTGACATTTTTCTTCAGAATTCATTGGTATAATTCAGAATTCATTGTTCCATCAATGATGGCAAGCCGTCCTGGCCCAGATGCAGCAAAACAGGCCCAAACCATGATACTACCACCACCATGTTTCACAGATGGGATAAGGTTCTTATGCTGGAATGCAGTGTTTTCCTTTCTCCAACCATAACGCTTCTCATTTAAACCAAAAAGTTCTATTTTGGTTCATCCGTCCATAAAACATTTTTCCAATAGCCTTCTGGATTGTCCATGTGATCTTTAGCAAACTGCAGACAAGCAGCAATGTTCTTTTTGGAGAGCAGTGGCTTTCTCCTTGTAACCCTGCCATGCACACCATTGTTGTTCAGTGTTCTCCTGATGGTGGACTCATAAACATTAACATTAACCAATGTGAGAGAGGCCTTCAGTTGCTTAGAAGTTACCCTGGGGTCCTTTGTGACCTTTCTGACTATTACACGCCTTGCTCTTGGAGTGATCTTTGTTGGTCAACCACTCCTGGGGAGGGTAACAATGGCCTTGAATTTCCTCCATTTGTACACAATCTGTCTGACTGTGGATTGGTGGAGTCCAAACTCTTTAGAGATGGTTTTGTAACCTTTTCCAGCCTGATGAGCATCAACAACGCTTTTTCTGAGGTCCTCAGAAATCTCCTTTGTTCGTGCCATGATACACTTCCACAAACATGTGTTGTGAAGATCAGACTTTGATAGATCCCTGTTCTTTAAATAAAACAGGGTGCCCACTCACACCTGACTGTCATCCCACTGATTGAAAACACCTGACTCTAATTTCACCTTCAAATTAACTGCTAATCCTAGAGGTTCACATACTTTTGCCACTCACAGATATGTAATATTGGATCATTTTCCTCAATAAATAAATAAATAACCAAGTATCATATTTTTGTCTCATTTGTTTAACTGGGTTCTCTTGATCTACTTTTAGGACTTGTGTGAAAATCTGATGATGTTTTAGGTCCTATTTATGTAGAAATATAGAAAATTCTAAAGGGTTCACAAACTTTCAAGCACCACTGTAGTTCATGCGCAATTAATCGGTGATTTTCGACCACGCACACCCCCCAAAAATGGTCAATTTCTCCACTGACAATCATGCACAAGCCAACTTTATACGTGATTTATACGTGATTTATGCGTGATCGGCTGTGTGACTGGGCCTTTAGATACACATTTTTAGTACATATTCTAAATATATTATCAAGCACAGTTTGAGTTTTAGCTGTTCATTGAATCATTGTTCTTAACATGATCTCTGGCTCACAAGAAATCAATAAATGGAGTCCAACATTGTGATTCAAACCTTACGCGAAAACATAAAATAAGCGTTTTTTGGCAAAAAAATGAACCTCATGGTGCCACCATTAGACTTTTGAATATGGTCAAAAAATTGTACAGGATGTCTTTATTGGTGAAAAGGAACACCCAAACAAAAATGCATCAGATTTTATGAAAGTGAGGGCAACTGATGCACCCTCATTTTGGGGGTTTTGTTTTTGAGTAGCGTTAGGGGAAGCCATGGCCCAATGGTTAGAGAAGCAGCTTTGGGACCAAAAGGTCACCAGTTTGATTCCCTGGACCAGCAAGAATGACTGAAGTGCCCTGGAGCAAAGCATCTAACCCCCAACTGTTCCCCAGGCTGCTCTGGGAATGTTGTATATTGCTCTGGATAAGAGCGTCTGCTAAATGCCGTTAACGTAACGTAATGTTTTATCCTCGGTTGGTTCAGCAACACGCTCTGCCATTTTGTTTTTCTCTACTCATGGTATACGAGCTGATAGCCTAGTAGTAGAGTAGCCAATCAGAGCATGCGATTGCTCATATCCAGTGAATGTGGATAGAATAAATAAAGTACATCTTGGTCCTACAGCAACTAGAGAACATGATGGAACTATTTAAAATTCTTTTTGGGAATGAAGCAATAATCTGTAAATAAGTCAGTAGAAGTTTTCACACACACACACGGGCAGTTCAGTGTAGCCAATCCCACCTACCAGCATGAGGAACCCAGATACTACTACTAACTATTATTATCATCATCATCATCAACCTGAGCTCATGTTTGAAGTCAGGACCCTGGAGCTACGAGGGAACAACTCTACCTGCTGCACCACCATGCCCCACCTCACCCTTGTCCAGGTTGGAAATTACCAAACAATAACCTCTTGCCGAATATTTTACTTTAACCATTAAAAGGTGAATCTGGACCCAAGCAGGTTCACTCACATGGCTCTCTCTGGCTGCATTTATAACTGTTGTAGATATTGATCAGAGTGAAGTGATCTCCTTCTGGATGAAACAACTTCATGTGACGCAGCATGGCTTCCGTTTCCATGCCCACAGGGGGCTCCAGGAAGCAGCTCGGAGCTGGAGGAAAGAATGGACAATGGGACACAATAACAGGATTGGACTGATCATTCTATACTACTACACAAATTATTTGCCTTGGGAATTCTGGATTGAAAACGACCTCTGTGGTAGGACTCAGGTTGTTCGATTTCAAGGAGTATTATCAGAATCTGAGCCCATTATTTCTGGTGTGCCTCAGGGCTCAACACTAGGCTCTCTTCTTTTTGTTGTCCATATTAACGATTTGCCAACTGTCATGAGGTAATGCAGCGTACTTATGTATGCAGACGATACTGTTTTGTTTTGCTCTGCTTTAACTGCGTCTATAATTGAAGGAAAGCTTAACGCGGACCTTGAATAAGTTGGATCATGGCTTGGTGAAAACAGCTTGTTCCTAAATGCCACTAAAACGGAGTCTACGCTATTTGGAACTCATGCTAAGCTTTCACAGGTTTCTGATTTTAGTACATCATTCGATGGTCGCCCCATGAAGCATGTGTCTGAATTTAAATATCTTGGAATCATCCTTGACGAATGTCTTCTATCCAGATTCTATCCAGACCTGGTAAAAGGCTAGGTATGCTAGGGTGCAGGAGGAATAATTTAACGTAGCATTGTGTGAATATTATCGATACATCCTTTATTCACCCTGTTATTGAATAGTATGATGCTGTATGGGGGTGCTATGGTATCAAAGTCAAGTCAGTGTCCCTCTCACGCCAGAATTTGGTCTTCCCAGGCAGGCTCCTGTCCCAGTACTAACCAGCTCTCTGAGGCATATGGGTGCGGTGCCAATCTCCATTTCAATAGCCCTCAGTCTCTCACCTATACAACTAGGGTTACAGTGGGGGGCAGATCCTCTGGTAATCACAAGAGTTTGACTTCCCCACTCACATCTGTATTGCAGCGTACCTTGCCAGACAGCAGTAGATACCTTTTTTTTTTTTAAATGATGGTCTTTGGTATGACCCGACTGCGAGTAGAACTCACGACCTCCCGATCGAGAGGCGGACACGCTAACCACTCCGCCAACTTGGGGTGCATTGGGGTATAGGAAATGCTAAAACTTTAGAGAGACTCCAGCAACATGCTGCAAGAAGAGTTACTGGAAAAGGCGAGAGTGATGGAGCCTTAGATGTAGTTAAAGGGAAACTTAAGTCATTTTTAAACTTGCTTTATTTCTTAATTAATGTGTTATTCAATTACGTTTTCGGTTTTAGTAACCTTATAACGTGACTCATATTGGGAACTAATTGCAATTAAATATTATACTTATCGGCCTATTCGGTTTTTAGCCGTGTTGAATTTAGTTCGTTTGGTCCACGGCAGGCGTCGCTTATCCGCACGATCTTCACGAGACTTGTGCGAGACTTCGAAACGCCAGGTGTCAGTGCAGCCATTTTGAAAACTGTTTTCCAAACGAAATATTGCACAAATAATGAGTTTAAATGACAATTACTGCCTACTTTTTTCAAACTTTCCTGATTGCTATCAAAAACAAACAAAACTTCCGGCTTGATTACATCAGCATTCGAAAGAGGGCGCGCGCGTCTTTTGACAACGTTGGCAGATGTTGGTCACTTTGATTTCCGCTGTACGTTTTACTTCCGTCCTACGATGTCTCGCACAGGTCTCAACGAATCTCGTTTACGGCCGTTGCTTTGACATTTGGACTGATATATTACAGAGCATATTTCAAACATTCATAACTTGCTATAGCAGCGACAAAATAGCGATCAAAAATGCATTCCTGTATTTAATAAAATAAGAAATAGCATTTTGATTAAAAAAATTTGCCTTCAGTTCTCCTTTAACATTGTATTGATGAATCTCAAATTTGTTGTATGTTACAAAACATCAAATGTAATTAGTAAACCATTTTTATCTTCTTTCAGTCCTATATATATATATATATATATATATATATATATATATATATATATATATATATAAATTTGTTTTTTTTCATTCATTGTGTTTTAGGAATGTGTATTTTTTGTAATCTCATACTTCCTGGAGGGGTCGTAGAGGTCAATAAAATTCACTGTCATAATACGTTACAATTGCCAAGAGTAAGAACCGAACTGGCCAAGAAATCCTTTTATTATCATGGCTGTATTATTTTTAATAGATTAAGCTTATAGTTTATAGTTCATATTATATATTTTTTATTTTATTCATATAGTTTTTTTTGTATTTATAACCAATTTGAATATATTGAATATATATAGATTGTAAATTAATATTAATCATAACTAGTTCCTTTTTAGTTTCTATTTATTGTATACGTGTAGCAGGGCTCCTTTTGATAGCAGAGGCGTATAACCACTGATTGGACTACCCTGTTGATTTTTTATTCGGTTTTAAATAAATTTTCTGTCTATGGGATGCACTGGGTGATCAGAACTGAAATAAAATGATTGCTGTGAAATTCGTAGACTATTTTCTTGATTATAGATTGCATAAGAAGTGTTATTTATCCATATATTGCTGTGGACAAAAGAAAATATACGAAAAGTTAATGTTTATACGATCAAATTGCCTAATTATTAAAGCAAGCAAAGATTTATACTAAATACGAACAAACAGCTCCCGCATTAACATCCCGAATCCGCCTGAACCGGAACCAGTTCCCACTGCCAATAGTTTTTAGGCTAATCTTAATCCCTGTTCAGACAAAATCTTCCTGAGAAACGCAGCTAGACTGAGACTTCGTGGATCATTCCTGCTCATGGGGTTTCATTTTCTGTACCTGCCAACATGGCTGCAATAGTTAACACCTCACTGGCACAATCAAACTCGCATGACGCTAACAGAGCTTTCGACATCTGAGGGTCTAAGGGCAGCTCAGACATGATGATCCCGATCTCAGAAAGGTTTCCATCATCATCCAAAGCTGCAAGATAATCCAGCTCTTCTAAAGCTTGCATTAAGCCTTCAGGATCTGGAAACAGCGAGAGAGAAACACATTTCAGTTATCCTCGACTGCATCGATTCATAAGGCAACAGATTCGATATTTGACAATACCACTGAATCTGTTACCATAACAACATGATGCACTGATTATATATTAGATCATAGGAGTCGGTACTCTACAATGGTGCTTGAAAGTTTGTGAACCCTTTAAAATTTTCTAGGTTCTTATGCTGGTTCTTATGCTGGAATGCAGTGTTTTCTCCAAACATAACAATTCTCATTTAAACCAAAAAGTTCTATTTTGGTCTCATCCATCCACAAAACATTTTTCCAATAGCCTTCTGGCTTGTCCACATGATCTTTAGCAAACTGCAGACGAGCAGCAATGTTCTTTTTGGAGAGCAGTGGCTTTCTCCTTGCAACCCTGCCATGCACACCATTGTTGTTCAGTGTTCTCCTGATGGTGGACTCTTGAACATTAACATTAGCCAATGTGAGAGAGGCCTTCAGTTGCTTAGAAGTTACCCTGGGGTCCTTTGTGACCTCGCCGACTATTATACGTCTTGCTCTTGGAGTGATCTTTGTTGGTCAACCACTCCTGGGGAGGGTAACAATGGTCTTGAATTTCCTCCATTTATACACAATCTGTCTGACTGGGGATTGGTGGAGTCCAAACTCTTTAGAGATGGTTTTGTAACCTTTTCCAGCCTGATGAGCATCAACAATGCTTTTTCTGAGGTCCTCAGAAATCTCGTTTGTTCGTGCCATGATACACTTCCACAAACATGTGTTGTGAAGATCAGACTTTGATAGATCCCTGTTCTTTAAATAAAACAGGGTGCCCACTCACACCTGATTGTCATCCCATTGATTGAAAACACCTGACTCTAATTTCACCTTCAAATTAACTGCTCATCCTAGACGTTCACATACTTTTGCCACTCACAGATATGTAATATTGGATCATTTTCCTCAATAAATAAATGACCAAGTATAATATTTTTGTCTCATTTGTTTAACTGGGTTCTCTTTATCTACTTTTAGGACTTGTGTGAAAATCTGATGATGTTTTAGGTCATATTTATGCAGAAATATAGAAAATTCTAAAGGGTTCACAAATTTTCAAGCACCACTGTAGAGATAAAATCAAATGTTTGTCATTTTTATACAGACTTTGTGGATAAGTGAAAGTGAATAAACCTTGTCTAATTTGAGTACAAGATCAATGATTTATGAATATTGCGAAAAAACTTGGTAACAATATTTAAAGATGCGATTCTTTCATAAAAATTGTTTCACTTATTTCATCTATCCGGATTTAGACATATCATAGCCATAATCCTGTGTCCTGGTGCTTGAACCCTCACTTCCTATTCATTGTGTGCACCAGCATAATGAGCTCAGCTCTTCATCTGGGTCAGAGCTCACACAATCTCGGGCGGTTCTCTCATAGGCCAAGTTCGTTCTACAGAACAATGAAGTGATTAGCGCTGTCAAAATGGCTAACACGCATCACTAAACACCAGCACCATGACACATCAGTGCTTAATTAAAAAAAAAAAAAACACGAGGAAATAGCCTCAATGAGGCTGTAGCTCATACTGCCCACTGTCGTCGTGAAACTGTCTTTTGAAATTCGATCACATGAAATTGCACATGACCCCTGTGTAGCCGCATCCATGGTAGGTGGTGCCACCTGGTGAGCAATTCTTGTTGGCATATGTCTTTAGAGTCTTCTGGATGAGTTTCAGTGAAAACGTCACCCAAAAATTTCAGACGCCCATAAAATAGTAAATACGACAGGTGGTGCCACCATCTTGACAACTTTTATACACACCCACCTGGGGAACATTATATGTGAGTTTGATCAAAATCTGATCAATCCTGTAGGAGGAGTAGCGATTTTTGTGAAATTGCATGTGACCTCTCTGTCGCCTCATCCATGGTAGGTGGCGCCACCTGGTGAACAATTCTTGTTGGAATATGCCTTGAGAGTCTTCTGGATGAGTTTCAGTGAAAAGGTCTGAACAGTTCACGAAGAGTAGTGTTTAACGCGACGAATCACCCAAAAATTTCAAACGCCTATAAAATAGTAAAATATGACAGGTGGCGCCACCATCTTCACAACTTTTATGCACACCGACCTGAGGAGCATTATATGTGAGTTTGATCGAAATCCGATTAATCCTGTAGGAGTAGCAGCGATTTTTGTAAATTGTGGACGGATGGACGATGCGTGATCGCATAAGCTATCCGACCTGGCCTGCAGCTGGATGAGCTAATAAAAACACACACATCGCACTTGTGTACCGTTATACAGTTCCGCGATCTTCCTGAGCTAGAGGCTCTCTTTCATGTTATGTTCTCATCTATTCATTTTACGTTCAAATATTCCTGAAAATGCCTCTTGGCTAAAATAGCTTTCTTAATGAATGCAATAATATGAGCACAGCTCAGGTCTGACCTGGCCTGCTGATGAAGTCACAGTGTCTGATTCCAGCCACCTCCATCCTCTTGAGGAAGAGCACAGCCGAGGTGAGGTTTGCTTCTAGGATCCGAGCAGGAATCTCAGCACAGAGCTCCGTCTCCTCAGGGTACAGGCAGAAACACTTCCCTGCTCAGGCCCAAACAATTATATACATCAATAACAGTTATTCCACGAAATCAAGTCGTACATGAGCTGATAGCCGATGAGGCGCGTAGCACCGAGTTTATTCTATCCACATTCACTGGATTTTGAGAAATGGAGCATTTTTATTTTTTGAGAATTCGATAAATAAACTTTATACAAAACGTCCAACAAAATCATTTCTGCTTAGAATGTAAACAAACCGGTGAAATGACAGGAGCAATTTGTGAAAAATGCTGCTATAATAATAATAATAATAATAATAATAATAATAAAAAATTCTTGAAAAATAATTTAAAAAAACCCCACAGTCCTACCATCAAATACTTTCATTCCATATTTTGTTGCTTTTTTTTTTTTATCATTTTTTAGGTTTTTTGGCGGTAGGCAAACCAACTTAAAAGGTGCATTACTGCCACTGACTGGTCTGGAATGTGGAACAAGAAGAAAAAAAAAGGAAAAAAAAAACATTTTTTTAAAAGCTATTTCTGTTTCTTTTAAATACAACCCCGATTCCAAAAAAGTTGGGACAAAGTACAAATTGTAAATAAAAATGGAATGCAATAATTTACAAATCTCAAAAACTGATATTGTATTCACAATAGAACATAGACAACATATCAAATGTCGAAAGTGAGACATTTTGAAATTTCATGCCAAATATTGGCTCATTTGAAATTTCATGACAGCAACACATCTCAAAAAAGTTGGGACAGGGGCAATAAGAGGCTGGAAAAGTTAAAGGTACAAAAAAGGAACAGCTGGAGGACCAAATTGCAACTCATTAGGTCAATTGGCAATAGGTCATTAACATGACTGGGTATAAAAAGAGCATCTTGGAGTGGCAGCGGCTCTCAGAAGTAAAGATGGGAAGAGGATCACCAATCCCCCTAATTCCGCGCCGACAAATAGTGGAGCAATATCAGAAAGGAGTTCGACAGTGTACAATTGCAAAGAGTTTGAACATATCATCATCTACAATGCATAATATCATCAAAAGATTCAGAGAATCTGGAAGAATCTCTGTGCGTAAGGGTCAAGGCCGGAAAACCATACTGGGTGCCCGTGATCTTCGGGCCCTTAGACGCCACTGCATCACATACAGGCATGCTTCTGTATTGGAAATCACAAAATGGGCTCAGGAATATTTCCAGAGAACATTATCTGTGAACACAATTCACCGTGCCATCCGCCGTTGCCAGCTAAAACTCTATAGTTCAAAGAAGAAGCCGTATCTAAACATGATCCAGAAGCGCAGACGTCTTCTCTGGGCCAAGGCTCATTTAAAATGGACTGTGGCAAAGTGGAAAACTGTTCTGTGGTCAGACGAACCAAAATTTGAAGTTCTTTATGGAAATCAGGGACACCGTGTCATTCGGACTAAAGAGGAGAAGGACGACCCAAGTTGTTATCAGCGCTCAGTTCAGAAGCCTGCATCTCTGATGGTATGGGGTTGCATTAGTGCGTGTGGCATGGGCAGCTTACACATCTGGAAAGACACCATCAATGCTGAAAGGTATATCCAGGTTCTAGAGCAACATATGCTCCCATCCAGGCAACGTCTCTTTCAGGGAAGACCTTGCATTTTCCAACATGACAATGCCAAACCACATACTGCATCAATTACAGCATCATGGCTGCGTAGAAGAAGGGTCCGGGTACTGAACTGGCCAGGCTGCAGTCCAGATTTTTCACCCATAGAAAACATTTGGCGCATCATAAAACGGAAGATACGACAAAAAAGACCTAAGACAGTTGAGCAACTAGAATCCTACATTAGACAAGAATGGGTTAACATTCCTATCCCTAAACTTGAGCAACTTGTCTCCTCAGTCCCCAGACGTTTACAGACTGTTGTAAAGAGAAAAGGGGATGTCTCACAGTGGTAAACATGGCCTTGTCCCAACTTTTTTGAGATGTGTTGTTGTCATGAAATTTAAAATCACCTAATTTTTCTCTTTAAATGATACATTTTCTCAGTTTAAACATTTGATATGTCATCTATGTTCTATTCTGAATAAAATACGGAATTTTGAAACTTCCACATCATTGCATTCCGTTTTTATTACCCAGTTTGGTAAACTGGGATGTATGGATGCTGTCAGTCCCCACTCGCTTGCTCACTCGAGTTTGTTGACGGTGTAGTGGCTGGCTGCTTTATGTCCCGGGGCTCCCTCATGCCTGTGTTACCTTCTGGCTCTCCCCTTTTAGTTATGCTGTCATAGTTGCCGGAGTCCCTGCTTGTACTCGGTGCAATATGTACAGGGAGTGCAGAATTATTAGGCAAGTTGTATTTTTGAGGATTAGTTTTATTATTGAAAAACAACTATGTTCTTGATGAACCCAAAAGACTCATAAATATCAAAGCTGAGTATTTTTGGAAGTTGGAGTAGGGCTTTCTTAGTTTTAGCTATCTTAGGAGGATATCTGTGTGTGCAGGTGACTATAACTGTGCATAATTATTAGGCAACTTAACAAAAAACAAACATATACACATTTCACTCATTTATTTTCACCAGGGAAACCAATATAACAACTCAACATTCACTAATATACATTGCTGGCATTCAAAAACAAACAAAAAAACAAATCAGTGACTAATATAGCCGCCTTTCTTTACAAGGACACTCAAAAGCCTGCCATCCATGGATTCGGTCAGTGTTTTGATCTGTTTGCGATCAACATTGCGTGCAGCAGCAACCACAGCCTCCCAGACACTGTTCAGAGATGTGTACTGTTTCCCCTCCTTGTAGATCTCACATTTGATGAGGGACCACAGGTTTTCTATGGGGTTCAGATCAGGTGAACAAGGAGGCCACGTCATTAATCTTTCTTCCTTTAGACCCTTTCTGGCCAGCCATGCTGTGGAGTACTTGGATGCGTGTGATGGAGCATTGTCCTGCATGAAAATCATGTTTTTCTTGAAGGATGCTGACTTCTTCCTGTACCACTGCTTGAAGAAGGTGTCTTCCAAAAACTGACAATAGGACTGGGAGTTGAGCTTGACGCCATCCTCAACCCGAAAAGGTCCCACAAGCTCATCTTTGATGATACCAGCCCATACCAGTACCCCACCTCCACCTTGCTGGCGTCTGAGTCGGACTGGAGCTCTCTGCCCTTTGCTGATCCAGTCACGAGCCCATCCATCTGGCCCATCAAGACTCACTCTCATTTCATCTGTCCATAAGACCTTAGAAAAATCAGTCTTGTGATACTTCTTGGCCCAGTCTTGACGTTTCATCTTGTGTGTCTTGTTCAGTGGTGGTCATTTTTCAGCCTTTGTTACCTTGGCCGTGTCCCTGAGTATTGCACACCTTGTGCTTTTTGACACTCCAGTGATGTTGCAGCTCTGAAATATGGCAAAACTGGTGGCGAGTGGCATCTTGGCAGCTTCACGCTTGACTTTCCTCAGTTCACGGGCAGTTAGTTTGCGCCTTTTTTTTTTCAACGCGCTTCTTGCGACCCTGTTGACTATTTTGAATGAAGCGCTTGATTGTTTGATGGTCACGCTTCAAAAGCTGGGCAATTTTAAGAGTGCTCCATCCCTTTGCAATATATGTCACTATTTTTGACTTTTCTGAGTCCGTCAAATCCCTCTTCTGACCCATTTTGCCAAAGGAAAGGAAGTTGCCTAATAATTTTGCACACCTGATATAGGGTGTTGATGTCATTAGACCACACCCCTTTTCATTACAGAGATGCACATCACCTGGTATGCTTAATTGGTAGGAGGCTTTCAAGCCTATGCAGCTTGGAGTAGGCCAACATGCATAGAGAGGGTAATGTGGTCAACATACTCATTTGCCTAATAATTCTGCACTCCCTGTATACTGTTCCTACTTATTCAAGTGACATTGGGCATACCTAACCACCTGTGTTTTCTTTCCCTCCCCCCCACCCCAAATCTGTCCCTCTGAGTTACATGGAGTCAACAGGAAATCTTTTGGTGGAGACGGTGGGGACCTCGACTGGCTATCGTAGCCTGCAGGGAATCGGCCGTCAGACATTCTGTCGCATGTCCCAGACCCGGTGAAATGTAACTGAATTGTCTTGGCCAGGCCTAATGGTCCCATCTGCATCTCATCATTGCTGAGGAGTGTGCTCCCATCACCCAATCAAGCATCCAGCCAGAGCAGGTCATGATATATTTTTTACCATATTAACATGCCATTGTGTGTTATGCCTGATGTAAAGACTCTCGTCTCTGCGAGCCTACCACACAGATTTAATACTTGTCATTTTTAGGGCATACCTAACAACGTGTTTTCTTTCTCTCTCTCTCTCCCCCCCCCCGTCCCTCTGAGTTACATGTTGATCCTGGGATTGAGATGCTGGCCTCTTCTGCCCCTCGGACCTGCTTGATCCATCCTGGTGCCCTGTGTCTGGTCGGAGTTTTATCGCCCCACTCCTGTGAAGGACGGCCCCATGAGGACAGTTGAGGGTTATACCTGTTAAAACTGTTAATATTATAGTCAGGCTGTCTGTTGTTGCCCAAATGAGGATGGGTTCCCTTTTGAGTCTGGTTCCTCTCGAGGTTTCTTCCTCATGTCGTCTGAGGGAGTTTTTCCTTGCCACCGTCGCCACAGGCTTGCTCATTGGGGATAGATTAGGGATAAAATTAGCTCATGTTTTAAGTCGTTCAAATTCTGTAAAGCTGCTTTGCGACAATGTTTATTGTTAAAAGCGCTGTACAAATAAATTTGATTTTTTTTTTTATTTTGATTATTTACAATTTGTCCCAACTTCTTTGGAATCGGGGTTGTACTTGATAATTTTTTGGGTTTTGTTTTCAAGTAGAGTTTTTATTTCATTCTCTGTTGGTTCAGCAACACGCGCCACCATTTTGTTTCTCTCTACTCACGGTATAAGAGCTGATATCCTAGTAGTAGTGTAGCCAATCAGAGTGCACGATTGCTCATATCCAGTGAATGTGGATAGAATAATAGATACAAATTAATCCTAACCTGGTACTACGTAGGATATTGAACAGAGAAGCACCATTAAACGTGTAATTAGGCAGGTTGATACTTAAAGCTTTTGCAGTGTTTTTGTTTCGAATGTTGAATGTCGTCACTGGTTTAGATTCAAATGAACCCTGAGTAAGGCCGTGTGCTCTCCATTTAATCAACTGAATAAAATTCACTTGACCTGACTAACAGGATTGCCTGCTCACCTGCTGGTCCAGCCAGCTCTTTCCGGATCTTTGCCCGACATCTACTGATGGGTCTGATCACTTCGGAGCTGGCTCTCAACCGTGGGTTATACACCTGCAAAATACAGACGTGACATGACCGACTGAATGGATTTAAAATATTAGCGAAAGGCAGATGCACTAGATCACGTTTTGATTTTCAGCAGCACTTCGACTAGTGAAATGCGGACCAGTGTAAAAAACTACTACATTTTGACGAGCCAGTTTCACTAGTAAACTCTGATTATAAAGCTGGCGTTAACACACGAAAAATTAAAAACTATTATCTGAATTTGTTTCTCACTGCAATTCAAACAAGATCAACTGTGAGCTACTGCTCACTTATGTATCCCCCCCCCCGCACTCGCTTGCAATCGAAGGAATAGGACACTTATGAACGTTGACTTCAACAAATAATGAACCCTGAAACAAGGAAGTAAAGAGCAGTGTCTCTCCCCAGGGATTTCAAATAGCATCCTGGGAAACTGTCATTTTGCTTCTTGAAATAGTGTCAAAATCCACGCTATAGGTTTCGTAAATACGTTCAGTTGGTAAACAGGAAGTTGATGTGCAACAGACCTGAAAACGGTGTACATGGTATAGAAGCCCAAGCTGAAATTTGGTACCAAATATCAAGCAGTTGTGATTTGTAGTTGCTGAGAAAAGTGTTACGAAAATTTTGTAAATCCACACTATATGCTTTGTAAATACACTCAGTTGGTAAACAAGAAGTTGATGTGCGACAGACCTGAAAATGGTATACACGGTATACTAGTGCCTCTCAAAAAATTAGAATACCATGAAAAAGTTCCTTTTTTTTCATAATTTAATTCAAAAAGGTAAACTTTCATATATTCTATATTCATTACATGTAAAGTGAAATATTTAAAGCCTTTTTTGTTTTAATTTTGATGATTATGGCTTATAGCTCATGAAAATCAGAAATCCAGTATCTCAAATTATTAGAATATTCCCTAAGATCAATCAAAAAAAGGATTTACAATACAGAAATGTCCAACTTCTGAAAAGTATATTCATATACACTCAATACTTGGTTGGGGCTCCTTTACCATGAATTACTGTATCAACGCGGTGTGGCATGGAGGTGATCAGTCTGTGGCACTGCTGAGGTGTTATTGAAACCCAGGTTGCTTTGATAGTGGCCTTCAGCGTATCTGTATTTT
This sequence comes from Neoarius graeffei, assembly GCF_027579695.1. Lineage (NCBI taxonomy): Eukaryota > Metazoa > Chordata > Actinopteri > Siluriformes > Ariidae > Neoarius > Neoarius graeffei. The sequence goes on along the minus strand of NC_083582.1, from coordinate 70,543,124 downwards.
TGGGTCGGGTGTTTCTCATCTTCCTCTTGACAATACCCCATAGATTCTCTATGGGGTTCAGGTCAGGCAAGTTGGCTGGCCAATCAAACACAGTAATATCATGGTCAGCAAACCATTTGGTAGTAGTTTTGACACTGTGGGTAGGTGCTAAGTCCTGCTGGAAAAGGAAATCAGCACCTCCAAAAAGCTCGTCAGCAGATGGAAGCACAAAGTGCTCTAAAATCTCCTGGTAGATGGCTGTGTTGACTTTGGACTTGATAAAATACAGTGGACCAACACCAGCAGATGACACGGCACCCCAAATCATCACAGACTGTGGAAACTTCACACTGGGCTTCAAACACCTTGGATTCTGTGCCTCTCCACTCTTCCTCCAGAACCGTGATTTCCAAATTAAATGCAAAAATGTACTTTCATCTGAAAAGAGGACTTTGGACCACTGAGCAACAGTCCATTTCTTTCTCTCCTTAGCGCAGATAAGACACTTCTGACATTGTCTCTGGCTCAGGAGTAGCTTGATATTAGGAATGCGAAAGTTGTATCCCCTTTCTTGAAGATGTCTGTTCGTGATGGGTCTTGATTCACTGACACCGGCCTCAGTCCACTCCTTGTGAAGCTCTCCTAAGTTCTTGAATCGACTTTTCTTGACAATCCTCTCAAGACTGCGGCCATCCCTGTTGCTTGTGCACCTTTTCCAGCCACCCTTTTCAGCAATGACCTTTTGTGGCTTACCCTCCTTGTGGAGGGCATCAGTGATCATCTTCTGGACAACAGTCAAGTCAGCAGTCTTCCCCATGATTGTGGTTGTGTGCACTGAACTAGACCAAGAGATACACTGTGTTCATACTGTTTTACTCAAACTCGAAATGAAATATTCTAATATTTTGAGATGGGTTTTTTTATGTTCTTGTACTGTATGCCATACTGATTAAAATAGAAAAATGCTTGAAACATTTTAGTTTGTGTAATGAGTCTATAATATATAACATTTTCACTTTCTTAAATAACTGATGGAAAATATTGAACTTTTTCACAATATTCTAATTTTTTGAGATGCACTAGTAGAACCCCAAGCTGAAGTTTGGTACCAAATGGCTATGATTTGTGGTTGCTGAGAAAAAGGGTGCTACGGACGGATGGACGGACAGAGGTAAATAATAATAAATACAATACAGTAAAAAAAAAAAAAAAAAAGTGTTATTTTCTTTTCAAACCTTCATTACTTACAAATCTCTTCTCGACTCCAGTGTCGATCACAAAATTAACCGTGTCCACTGACCAAAACATGTCTTCAGACTGACTGCAGGATAGAAAAACCTTCCTGCCTCTCTTCTGATGCTGTGTGATTGGGGGACAGATTCCAGCATGGCCTGGGCACACTGGCACTGGTACCAGCTCTCTGAGATGACTGCTCAACCTGGATGCTTCTTTAGCCAGAAGACTACAGGCACACTCTACCTCCTAAACCCCACACACACACACAGAGTCTGATCTCAGTACAACTAAACGTTCACAGTTCAATTAAACATCGATTATTCAAAAATGAACACAGTATAAAATGACAAGCCACTCAGAGATGGACAATTAATCAGAATTTTGGCTTCCTCAGTTAATCATAATCAAATGTGAAATCACAAAGTTTAGCCAAGTTTGTCTACTTGGCCAACATTTTATTTATTTTTTATTATTTTATTGTTGTAGAACTTTAAAACACAAGTTTCCCATTCAGGTGCGTAAACCATCTTTTTGGTTACACACCATGATGTATTTATTTTATTATTTATTCTGAATCAAATTTTTTGTATCAACTGGCATTTAAAATGCATGCAAGTTTATATTTTGACAAGATTTATACTTTCAAAAGAATACAGGATTGTAATGTGAGGGAAAAAAAAAAAAACTACGAGCGTACTTCAAAAAGTTCTCGGCCTCACTCAGAAAACGCTCATTCATTATTCATTAAATAGTGACGGCCTTTCGATTTCATAAAAATCGGTGAAATTTAGTTCGCTCTGAAATGTGGTCATTGTGATGCATGTTTATTTCTGTAATATCTCACAAAATATCAGGCCGTTCTGTTCTGTGGCTGGGAAGTTATTTAATTTGAGGGGATTAAAGCAAATAATGTGCATGAAATCGCTCGCTTCGCGCAGTCAAGCAGACAGAGGAAGTCCGTGTGCGCATGCGCAGGTTTACCTTCTTCTTCTTTTGGGTTTTACGGCAGCTGGCATCCACAGCGTTGCATTACTGCCATCTACAGGTTTATCTTTGACCGTTCCATCATTCCAGGCTTGTAGCACTCGAGTCCAATTCGTGCTTCGACTTGAACTTGGGCACTGATGACTCGGACTCGTACATTAACTGCATTCAGACTCGTAAATTGGAGACGAGGACTCTAATTTTCTTTGTTTTTTGTAACATGCCATAATAATTTGGCATAAGATATTTATATCTACATTAATTTTTGGACTAATTTCGTGCAAGAGTGTCACATCAGATAGACTCTTGGGCATGCTCCGGACAGCGCGTGCACCAAGCGGACTCTTGTGTGTGCTGTAAACGACTCGCACCTGCACAGGATTAAGGCGCAATCAGCACACCGATATAAAAACTGTGAAAACACACTTACTTTGCGAAGTATTGAGTTGTGTTGTTGACATATTACCGAGCTGTATTTCCTTGTTTGGTTTCCTGATCTCTGATTTCCTGTTTCTCATCTCTGATTCTGCCGAGTCTACGATAGCCCGTTTGTGCCTCGCTCGACCTATTGCCTGTTTCCTGCCGTTCTGGATCGTTTACCGTCTTAACTTGTATTAATAAACACACCTTCTGCACTTACATCCGTCTCCCAGCCATCTCTGACAGAATACTTCACACTCCCTGATAAAGAGAAGCACATTCACCTGTTCATATGTCATGTTCAGGAACAAACTAATGTTAATGGCGCGGAAACAGCCACCGTCGAATGGTGCGGTTGGAGTTTCAGGCTCAACTCGGATCAATAGTGGACTTGACTTGTAATTTTTTTTTTAATGACTTGGACTTGAACACTGGGGGCTCGAGACTGGACTAGGACTTGAGGTTTAGCGACTCGACTACAACACTGCATCATTCTGTCGCTAAACGAACAGCTGATCACACCGAGGTGCTCGCTGAGCGCCGATATTTATTAGTTTGGTCCTGCGTTTCCTTTCCTTCATATATAACATAACGTCTTTTCTTCTTGCTTTCCGTTACTGTAGTCGGTCTTTCACGTTTCATTCGCACACTCATCCTCCATTTTTCTCTCCTGTTTCAAATTTGTATCCCACGATGCCTTGCGCGAACAGGGAAAGCCCACCACGTGATGCATGAGGTAGCATCTTGAAATCGGGTCATAGTGAAGCAGGAAAAAATAGCAGAGAATTTAGGGCCACATGGCCTTAAATGGGGTGGCACGGTGGTGTAGTGGTTAGCGCTGTTGCCTCACAGCAAGAAGGTCCTGGGTTCGAGCCCCGTGGCCGGCGAGGGCCTTTCTGTGTGGAGTTTGCATGTTCTCCCCGTGTCCGCGTGGGTTTCCTCCGGGTGCTCCGGTTTCCCCCACAGTCCAAAGACATGCAGGTTAGGTTAACTGGTGACTCTAAATTGACCGGAGGTGTGAATGTGAGTGTGAATGGTTGTCTGTGTCTATGTGTCAGCCCTGTGATGACCTGGCGACTTGTCCAGGGTGTACCCCGCCTTTCGCCCGTAGTCAGCTGGGATAGGCTCCAGCTTGCCTGCGACCCTGTAGAACAGGATAAAGCGGCTACAGATAATGAGATGAGATGGCCTTAAATGGAACAAGGCCACATGTTGAGTGTCCAGATCCTCCTGAACAGCATGAATGACTTTATCATCACTCTGAAAATGGTGACCACGCGAGTGGGATTTCAGTTTGGGAAACAGATAGAAGTCAGACAGTGCCAGGCATGGGGCAACAGTTCAAAGCCACATTTGGCTGCTTCGGCCCCGCCACTTGTGCTGTGTGGACGGGCGCGTTATCCTGGAGCAACAGGACACCAGTTCGAAGCTTTCTTTCTTTTGAGTTTTTGTGGACGGTGATGTAAGGCTTTATAGTCTACAGTTATGCCCCGAAATGGGAGTTACGCCCCTTGTTTCTGGCTGAGGCCAAGAACTTTTTGAAGTCCCTTCATACATTGTAAAATGCAATAACACTGCAATTAGCTGAAAAATCATGTTAATACTGAACTAAATATAGTAACAATGCTCATTATTTTAACCAATATCATGCAGTAAACATGATTATCCAGGCTGTCGTGCTTAATTTCTAGTAAATGCACTGATTTGGATGAGAAAATGGTCTTGTTCCTGATTGGAAAGGAAAAAACTTGCTGACAGTCGTAAATTAAATAAAACAATCAAACTCAGACCTGCTCCGAGGCGAGGAACACAGCTATGTCCCCAGACTCTTTGGTCTTGTGCACCTCTAGGACGAGTCTCAGAGCCGCACAGAAGTTCTCCGCACTGCCTCGAATGCTGTAGAGAACTTCACGTGAGCATGGTGCCTCGACATGCAGGTGAGCCGCACTGCTGAAGTGTGTGAGGAGCGTGTGCGAGGCTGGCGTGACCGACAGCAGCACTACCCGAAGCTCTGCACGCTGCAGGAGCAGCCCCTGAAGCACAGCCATTAGGAGGTCTGTGCTCACGGTGCGCTCATGGGCCTGATCAATCACAACCACACCATAATGCTCCAGTAACGGGTCGGACATCAGCTCCCTCAGCAACACGTCATCGGTGCAGTACCTAAAGCGGATATGAAGATGGTAGGAATCTAACCTTGGGTTCCCAGTAGTTTGTGAGTATAGTGACTAAACTGATCCCAGCTGTTACATTATTCAAGGTTGTACACACTGATCCTCGAAGAATAAAACATGATTGAGACAGGACTGTTCCACAGGAGACTCCTTCTATAAACATTAAACATATGTCTCGTTATAGAAAGCATCATCATCATATTTAACAGTTATTCCACGAAATCGAGTCGTACATGAGCTGATAGCTGACGAGGCACGTAGCGCCGAGTCGACTATAAGCCATGTATGATGAGATTGAACGGAATAACTGTTTCATTCTATCCACATTCACTGGATTTTGAGAAACGGAGCATATTTATTTTTTGCAAATTCGATAAATAAAAACTTTATACAAAATAATTTCCGCTTAGAATGTAAACAAACCGGCGAAATGACAGCCGCAATTGTGAAAAATGCAATAATAATAATTATTATTCTTGGGGGAAAAAAAAAAGATACGTTCTTACCATCAAATACTTTTATTCTGTATTTAGTTGCTTTTTTTTTTGAGTCGAGTTTTTATTTCATCCTTGGTTGGTTCATCAACACGCACCGCCATTTTGTTTTTCTCTACTCATGGTATAGATGACTTGCAACCACGTGATCAAAACGTGCGACGTCATGAGCGTCCACCATGATGGTGGAGATTAGAGCCCTGCACTCCCGCGGGAGTCCCGCGGGACTCGCCACAAAGCAGTGCGGCGCGGGACAAATTTTGAAAGCTCATTGCGGGCACGGGCGGGAGCGGGAGTGCACATATGCGGGCGCGGGAGTGCACATATGCGGGCGCGGGCGGGAGAGGTGATAAGCTGCAGTCCCGCTAACTAAAAACGTGTTTAAAATAAAATTTATAAATTATTAATTTATGTCTATCATATATAATTTGTGCTGGATATTTTATTTGGCATTAATAAAAACATTTTAAGATGCCTAAATTTGCAGAGAGAGTCAGATTGCCAGATTGAGTGAGGAATGGCATCTTAAATTTGCCACTGATCACCCTAACGGGCAATCCTTTGATCACTCTAATGACTCGCCGTTCACACCCAGCCTCCAGTGACCCACACTAACATGATGCCTCAATGACACCTTAGATGAGCTGGTCATCAGAATTCTGATTCTGATCCAGGAGAGGATAAATATCTCTCGTACGTTTCCGATTCCTTTCCTCTTCCGTGTTTGAGATCTCCGATCATGGCAGAAGAGCAGAGCTCCTCTACTGAAGCTCACAGTGCTTCAAAAGTAAGTGCTGCTTTAAAAAGAGGTACATTTACCGTTAAAAAGTCAAGAGTCCTGAAATCGGACATTTTAGTTAGAAATGCTTTACAAATGTAAACTGGGTTAGCCTAATGTTTTGTATGGCTGAACAATAAATATACCAAATTTCCACTTGGAATTACATGCTCGCCTGTCTTTTTTTATTGTTTATTATTATTATTATTATTAGAGACACTGACGAAGGCAACAGCCGAAACGTTTGTCTCCTTCTGCTGCTAAAAACAACTGAAAAGAAATGTAACTAAAAGAATAAGTTCAAGAGTGCGATCCATCTCTCCTTTCACACTAATTATTCATAGGAGATGCACCACGGGAGAGCGCATACTTAAATGATTAGCCTACTTAAATAATTATTATTATTAGGTCTACATGCTGCCATTTCAACATTCCGAATTCAGAAACAAGGTAAATAATAACAAACGTGAACGTGAGCTGTAGATATTCATGCTCAAATCCACTCAAAGTAGGGGTCGGGGCACCATCACGCTGTGTCAAGACAAGAACTTTCGTGAGAAATAACATGAACGTCTGCATCATGCGGGATTTGCGGGCGGGAGCGGGACAAAATATGGCAGGCGCGGGCGGGAGCGGGACTGAAAATCATAATTCTTTGCGGGCGCAGGCAGGAGCGGGACTGAAAAATCATAATTCTTTGCGGGCGCAGGCGGGAGTGGGACTGAAAAATCATAATTCTTTGCGGGCGCAGGCAGGAGTGGGACTGCACAATGCGGGCGGGAGCGGGACTGAAAAATCCGACCCGCGCAGACCTCTAGTGGAGATACAAAGCAACTAGGACGGCAGCCGCTGAAAGCGTGTCTGTAAACAATGCTGAACTTTCTCAGTATTACCACGATTTGAACGCTCGAGCGAAGATTCGATACAAAGACAAGATAGATATGCAGGCTTTCGTCTAAACCAGGGAACAGGGGCGCTGCGCCCTCTTACTCTCGGCGTGCGCCGGCTTACCGAAATGCCGATCGAACCCCAAGTCGCACTTAGGCCATGCACTTATATGCTTCTGCACAACATGCAATCTTTCTCAAAACGATCTTTTCCCCGTGAAAACATCCCAGCAACACCACGTGACAATGTGTCTGATCATCAAATACGTTATAATTACTCCAAAAATATTCCAATCATAGTAGATACACCGCCAGACGGTACAAAAACAATCCGAATTGACGTTTTCCAGACTGAGGCGCCATGTTGTTTAGTTGTTTACTTGTCGCGGCTGCTCTCGCGAGATTTGACATGGGTTACATACAAGGTCAGCTGACTTGTAGAGCGAGATTTCTTGAGACTGAATGACCTTTCACCCACCGGCGCGGGAGCTTTTGACAGAAGTAGTTCGCGAGTTGTTTTTGTTGACACTTGGGCATTTAAAGATGCCATCCCGCGGCACAAAACGGAAGAAAGGCAAAGACTGTCCGGGGCAGAAGAAGATTACTTCTTTGTTTTTCAATGTTGACAGACAATTTGTTACAATTTCTCTCTCAGATAGCCTCAGAATGTCCCATTGTAGCCTCAATTTTTCAAAGGCTTCGCACGGCGGAGGGGGGGACGGACAACCGGCACCATCCCCCCCACCTCGCTCCCTCGCCATGGTGAGCGCCCTCATACTAAATTTCTCTAGAAAAAACCCTGGATGTGTGTGGTTTTGACCCATATTATTTCAAAAAGTCAGACTTTTCTGAAGATAAGACGCTTCTACCGACCATCGAGTACGAATACAGGGTCATTGCGTCCAATATTTAAGACATTTCATCCAAAGCCTTTTTCATACGCACTATCACTTATTGTATATTTCAGGTATTTGTTTGTTCAAAAAAAGGAGGAATTCTCAATGGAATTTGACTGAAGCAAAACACATTTTTGTAAAGCAAATGAGTGCCATAGTACGTGCATTTCGACACTAAAGAGTGTCCTAAGGGGGGTAACCATGTCAGCCTGTGCCACTCGCTGACCCTGGGATGAGTTTAACTCCCTTGTCACGGCAGGCTGCTCGCTTACATGTCTATGTTTCCGGCTGGATCATATTAAATCTTTAGGTGTCGAGCAGTGCTCTCACGGGGGCTTTATTCGCGAATCCCGAGCCGAGCCGAGGTCCTACCGACCTGAGACGGTGCTCTTTCGAAGGGGGAGGTTTAGAAGGAGGTGCCTGTAAAATATGGCATCATTGTGAGCTCCGTTGGCCGAGTTATTAAATTTTTAAAGCCAGCTGGAATACGTTAAATCTGTAGGTGCCGAGCAGCGCTCTCATGGGGGCTTTGTTCACGAACACCGGAATATAAAATAACTGATAGTGCGTCTGAAAAAGGCTTTGGACAAAACGTCTTAAATATTTGATGAAATGGTCATTGGACGAAGTGTCCTGATCCCCTCGTCTCTTCTCCGTACTAAGCCTCAGAGTTTCCTCGCCCTCTTTCCGAATCACGGACGGAATTCTAAAAAAAAAAAAAATCGGAACGTGCCACGGTCACGAGTACTGTTGTGACCACAACCATATACAGCACAAAGGTATGGCAGAGCTAAAAGAACGCTTAAAGCAGTGGAAAAACAAAGAAGGCTAAAAAACGCGTGACTATGTTTTGTATGGAATGTAGCTTGACCCCGCATTCATATATCCACCAACATGGCCGACATCCGGGTTTCCATTTTGCTTTGACGTCCCTTGCAAGGTCAAGGATATGAGCTGATATCCTAGTAGTAGAGTAGCCAATCAGAGCACGCGATTGCTCATATCCAGTGAATGTGGATAGAATAAGGACATTTATACTGTAGGTGTGTTTGTTAAATAACAAAATAAGAAATATACAAATTGACAAGTCTATTCTCCAATGAAGTGTTCAGAATCAGAAGAAATAAACGTGTTTTACCTGAGAATCGTGTCAGTGGAGCAGCAGTTCTCCAGTGGAATGCTGTAGCCCACCTCATGGCCAATATTAATGTCCATCTCATCAGCGACACGCAGAGCCAAATCAACAGCCTGCTGTCTCTGGACCTGACTACATACCACAACACCATGCTGGTACCGCGCTGACAGACAGAACTCTGCACACCACTGTGGAACCTATACACCAAACACACACTTGTTCATTTGCATGTACACTCACCGGCCATTTTAAAGTGCATATCACAGGTAAATTCAGGAATAAGATCAACGTAATTCTCCTATTTTATATTAAACTTTGGTCAAATATCTGTAACATTCTGCATTCTCTGCAATTTTTTTTTACCTTGCGCAATACCAGAAAAATTCAGTTGAAATCGAGCCATTTGAGGCGAATTGGTCCGCCTCTGAAAAAACTTGGCATTTTGATTTCCCGGCAAACATTGATTTTCGTGACGTCATGTGCGGGACGCCTCCTTCTGAATCCTACGTCAGCGCTGGTTTGTTTATGAGAAAACGACCTGGTGGTTTTCTGCAAATTTCTTCAATGTTATCACGCAATTATTAAAATGGTTAACAGATGTATCGTAGGAGGGTGTAGCAACACCAATCTTGATGGCATTAGTACTCATCGTTTCCCAAAAGACCGGACAATGAGAGAGAAATGGGAGCGCTTGGTCTACACAGGCTGTGCACTGAAACCGTGCAAAGCTCTCACAGCCTGCTGGCGCTTCTGCAGGTGACGTCACGAATCTGGCTCCAGACTCCCTTGGGATTTTTCCAGACATGTTTTGTTATTTTATTTTTTTTTCTGCTGTAGACAGATGGCCTTGTGCAAAATTACCCTTCTGGATGAGTGTGTAAAGGGACATACTTTCATTAAAAAAAAAAAAAAAACTGGTCCAGAATATGCCCTTTAAAAGGAACTTGTTCTTGATTCTAAGATTCCTGTTCTTGGCTGCAGGAGCGGAACCCAATGTGTTCTTCTGCTGTTGCTTTTCTGCTCACCACGGTTGTAAAGAGTGATTATATGAGTTGCTATATCCTTCCTGGCAAAAAAGCTCGAACCAATCTGGCCATTTTCCTCTGACCTCTCTTATCAACAAGGCGTTTGTTTCCACCCACAGAACCGTCGCTCACTCACTCACTCAGTGTCATTTGCTTCTCGCACCATTCTGTCTGTGTAAACTCTACAGACTGCTGTGTGAGAAAACCCCAGGAGATCAGCAGTTTCTGAAATACTCAAACCACAGTGAAAGAAACTCACACTCTGAGATCACAATTTTTCCCATTCTGATGTTTGAACAGGGCGGCACGGTGGTGTAGTGGTTAGCGCTGTCGCCTCACAGCAAGAAGGTCCTGGGTTCGAGCCCCGTGGCCGGCGAAGGCCTTTCTGTGCGGAGTTTGCATGTTCTCCCCGTGTCCGCGTGGGTTTCCTCCGGGTGCTCCGGTTTCCCCCACAGTCCAAAGACATGCAGGTTAGGTTAACTGGTGACTCTAAATTGAGCGTAGGTGTGAATGTGAGTGTGAATGGTTGTCTGTGTCTATGTGTCAGCCCTGTGATGACCTGGCGACTTGTCCAGGGTGTACCCCGCCTTTCGCCCGTAGTCAGCTGGGATAGGCTCCAGCTTGCCTGCGACCCTGTAGAACAGGATAAAGCGGCTAGAGATAATGAGATGAGATGAGATGTTTGAACATTGTGAACATTAACCCAATCTCTTGATTTGTATCTGCATGATTTGATGCATTGTGCTGCTGTCGAGGGATCGGCTGATTAGAGAACTGCGTAAAACTGCAGGCGGATGGGTGTTCTTAATAAAGGGGCCAGTGAGTGTACACCTCAGTAATGCACAATGCCATGGGCCTGATTACAGGACATAAGATCCAACAACTTCCTCCATTCCCAATCATAAAATTGAGACTTTATGATGTCGGGATTGTGTTTATGAGAGGATGTTATTGATCAGGATCAGAGCCCAGTCAGGGAATCCAACATGCGTACTGGTCTCAGGTATCAGTCCAATACTGCGCTTATTCACTCGTGCAAACATCTGATTCTATGTGACGTAAACAGAGTGTACATTGCCATGCAAATGAGCAGACAAGAAGAAATGATTTGGAAGTGATCTGGACATATTTTGTGCTTAACGATCAAAGCAAAATCATCAAGAGGAGGATCTATAGAATCTAACAATGCAAGTAACCTGATAAAAACAACTGAAACAGTATCTTTAAACGAGAACTGAAGTCATTTTTAAACTTGCTTTATTTCTTAATTAACGTGTTATTCGATTATGTTTTCGGTTTTAGTAACCTTATATCGTGACTCGTATTGGCAACTAATTGCAATTAAATATTATACTTATCGGCCTATTCGGTTTTTAGCCGCGTTGAATTTAGTTCGTTTGGTCCACGGCAGGCGTCGCTTATCCGCGCCATCTTCACGAGACTTGTGCAAGACTTCGAAAAGTTAAGTGTCAGTGCCGCCATTTTGAAAACTGTTTTCCAAACGAAACATTGCACAAAAATGAGTTTAAATGACGATTACTGCCGACTTTTTTCAAACTTTCCTGATTGCTATCAAAACAAAACAAAACTTCCGGCTTGATTACATCAGCATTCGAAAGAGGGCGCGCGCGTCTTTTGACAACGTTGGCAGATGTCGGTCACTTTGATTTCCGCTGTACGTTTTACTTCCGTCCTACGATGTCTCGCACAGGTCTCAACGAATCTCGTTTACGGCCATCGCTTCGACATATGGACTGATATATTACAGAGCATATTTCAAACACTCATAACTTACTATAGCAGCGACAAAATAGCGATCAAAAATGCATTCCTATATTTAATAAAATGAGAAATAGAATTTTGATGATAAAAAAAAAAATTTGCCTTCAGTTCTCCTTTAAACGCATTGATCATTTAAAGCTAGACGGCCTTTCGATTTCATAAAATCGGTGAAATTTAGTTCCTTCTGAAATGTGGTCATTGTGATTATACGTTTATTTCTGTAATATCTCAAAATATCAAGCCATTCTGTGGCTGGGAAGTTATTTAATTTGAGGAGATACAGGTCACAAATCTGAAGTTGCCATTATTGTGTTTGCTCTACTTGTTTTCAGCAGTAAAGCCTTCAGAAGCTTCAGCTGGTGGAGTAGCCTATCTGAAGCAGAGTCTCTGGCATTTCCAGCTACAATGTGCTTATTCGTGCAAATCAGATCTAATTTGAGCTCAGGGTGGCTCACATCTTTAGGTCAACGAGTGTGTTTGAAATAGTAAACAGCAGTGCTGTGTAAAGTTTCCCATACACACTACCGTTCAAAAGTTTGGGGTCACTTTGAAATGTCCTTATTTTTGAAAGAAAAGCACTGTTCTTTTCAACGAAGATCACTTTAAACTAATCAGAAATCCACTCTATACATTGCTAATGTGGTAAATGACTATTCTAGCTGCAAATGTCTGGTTTTTGGTGCAATATCTCCATAGGTGTATAGAGGCCCATTTCCAGCAACTCTCACTCCAGTGTTCTAATGGTACAATGTGTTTGCTCATTGCCTCAGAAGGCTAATGGATGATTAGAAAACCCTTGTACAATCATGTTAGCACAGCTGAAAACAGTTGAGCTCTTTAGAGAAGCTATAAAACTGACCTTCTTTTCAGCAGATTGAGGCCCACTTTACACGGGGACGGTCTGAAACAAAAACCGCAAAAGTCCGTTTTCGTTCTCACTTTTTTCCGCGTCTACACGACCATTTTCAAGAAGGAAATCTGCGTCTATACGGTGACACATAAATGTGTGGAATTCAATTGGATGTGCATGCCAGGCGGCTAGGTGGTGCTGTGAAAGACCTCCGCTATGTCTGCACGCATGCGAAACGTCTTCCGTCTTGTCTGATCTGCACATCTGCACCGCGAAAACTTTGACTACTCTGGCTATGGTAAGTAAGAAAGTAAGTAAAAAAGTAAGAGCATGCTATACCCACCTCTGTTCATTAACGGTATATGTGCAGATTCGGTATAGATGTTCGAAGGACTCCTGGACGTTTATTAAAGCTGCCAGAGCACTTTGAAGGTCCGTTGGATCGATGTGATCAGACATGCTCTTACTTTTTTACTTACTTTCTTACTTCCCGGGCTGGCATGTACAGTATATGACATATGTATGACGTAAACGCGTACCCGACGTGAGCAGATCCGAGCAGAGTTTCGCGTATTGGGTAGTTTAGACGGATATGCAACGGGGGCTGTTTTTAACTTATCCACTCTGGAAGGCGTTTTCAATTTTTTCCGTTTTTCAGCCTCGGAAACGCCGTCCCCGTGTAGACGAAAGGCACTTCCGATAAAATATTTAGTCGTTTTTACCCGACAGCGTCCTCGTGTAAACGGGCCCCGAGTTTCTGGAGCATCACATTTGTGGGGTCGATTAAATGCTCAAAATGGCCAGAAAAATGTCTTGACTATATTTTCTATTCATTTTACAACTTATGGTGGTAAATAAAAGTGTGACTTTTCATGGAAAACACAAAATTGTCTGGGTGACTCCAAACTTTTGAATGGTAGTGTGTGTGTGTGTATATATATATATATATATATATATATATATATATACAGGGAGTGCAGAATTATTAGGCAAGTTGTATTTTTGAGGATTAGTTTTATTATTGAAAAACAACTATGTTCTTGATGAACCCAAAAGACTCATAAATATCAAAGCTGAGTATTTTTGGAAGTTGGAGTAGGGCTTTCTTAGTTTTAGCTATCTTAGGAGGATATCTGTGTGTGCAGGTGACTATAACTGTGCATAATTATTAGGCAACTTAACAAAAAACAAACATATACCCATTTCACTCATTTATTTTCACCAGGGAAACCAATATAACAACTCAACATTCACTAAAATACATTGCTGGCATTCAAAAACAAAAAAAAAACCAAATCAGTGACTAATATAGCCGCCTTTCTTTACAAGGACACTCAAAAGCCTGCCATCCATGGATTCGGTCAGTGTTTTGATCTGTTTGTGATCAACATTGCATGCAGCAGCAACCACAGCCTCCCAGACACTGTTCAGAGATGTGTACTGTTTCCCCTCCTTGTAGATCTCACATTTGATGAGGGACCACAGGTTTTCTATGGGGTTCAGATCAGGTGAACAAGGAGGCCACGTCATTAATCTTTCTTCCTTTAGACCCTTTCTGGCCAGCCATGCTGTGGAGTACTTGGATGCGTGTGATGGAGCATTGTCCTGCATGAAAATCATGTTTTTCTTGAAGGATGCTGACTTCTTCCTGTACCACTGCTTGAAGAAGGTGTCTTCCAAAAACTGACAATAGGACTGGGAGTTGAGCTTGACGCCATCCTCAACCCGAAAAGGTCCCACAAGCTCATCTTTGATGATACCAGCCCATACCAGTACCCCACCTCCACCTTGCTGGCGTCTGAGTCGGACTGGAGCTCTCTGCCCTTTGCTGATCCAGCCACGAGCCCATCCATCTGGCCCATCAAGACTCACTCTCATTTCATGTGTCCATAAGACCTTAGAAAAATCAGTCTTGTGATACTTCTTGGCCCAGTCTTGACGTTTCATCTTGTGTGTCTTGTTCAGTGGGGGTCGTTTTTCAGCCTTTGTTACCTTGGCCGTGTCCCTGAGTATTGCACACCTTGTGCTTTTTGACACTCCAGTGATGTTGCAGCTCTGAAATATGGCAAAACTGGTGGCGAGTGGCATCTTGGCAGCTTCACGCTTGACTTTCCTCAGTTCACGGGCAGTTAGTTTGCGCCTTTTTTTTTCAACGCGCTTCTTGCGACCCTGTTGACTATTTTGAATGAAGCGCTTGATTGTTCGATGGTCACGCTTCAAAAGCTGGGCAATTTTAAGAGTGCTCCATCCCTTTGCAATATATGTCACTATTTTTGACTTTTCTGAGTCCATCAAATCCCTCTTCTGACCCATTTTGCCAAAGGAAAGGAAGTTGCCTAATAATTTTGCACACCTGATATAGGGTGTTGATGTCATTAGACCACACCCCTTTTCATTACAGAGATGCACATCACCTGGTATGCTTAATTGGTAGGAGGCTTTCAAGCCTATGCAGCTTGGAGTAGGCCAACATGCATAGAGAGGGTAATGTGGTCAACATACTCATTTGCCTAATAATTCTGCACTCCCTGTATATATATATATATATATATATATATATATATATATATATATATATATATATATATATATACACACACACACACACACACATACACGGTATAGACCCCTTTCACATGACGTCACCGCGCCGCGAGATTTTGTTAGGCGCCATATTGGAAGACCAAGCACATGCACTCACAATATAAAACAAAGTACGAGCGAGAGTAAAGTGACACGATGGATGATAATTCTGGTTATGTGAGTACATTACCAGCTGCAGAAAGGGCACGGTATGTGGAGAAACTGGCTGTGATTGATGGGTTTGACCCATATGATAAGACTCGCGGCAAGGGAGAATGGAAACATAAGGAGGACCGGACACCAATTCTGCCATCTGTTTGCGACCCAGACATTGTAAACTATTTGTTGTTTACACCCAGTGCCTACACTCAGTGTTCGAACTATGCCGATATTTTCGGGGGGGGGGGGGGGGGGGGGGGGGGGCTTGTCTCGGAGCGCGGCTCTCCAAACACATGAGAAGCCTATCTTACGCACATATCACGCGGACTCCACACCTCCACACACGCATCGCGTCTGAAGTCATAACTCATCAGGGGAAATCGTGACCGCATTGGCATGTTCAAAAAACAACCTCGCGTCAACAATGATACCACACGCAAGAAAAAAAAAACAGTCAGGCTACTCAACAACCAACCTGGCAGCAGCGAGCAAGCCCCAAACCATCCTAAATTATTATTATTATTAAATTGTAGAAGTCTGGGAGGCTTGCTCCTCATACAGTTATCAACTTGGGGCCAATTTAGCATGTTTTAAATCTGAATTTCTTGCGTTTGCTTACTTCAAAGTGTCCGCAGATCATGCACAGATTTATCCATTATATCCACAGTTTTTTGCCAAGTCTCACACAGGTTTCTTTCAAGTCTACTGTTGGGCCAATAAATCATAAATAAAACAGCTCAGATTTGTTTGTTTAAGTCGTTTGCCACTCCACTTTATTCTCGTGGGTTCACATACCGCTGCCGTTATTATCCCCTTATCACGAGTTTGTTGGTCTTCCAAAATGGCGCAGGGTCTGTTTACTTCCGGTTTCGGGTGACATCAGTGAAAGGGGTCTATAGGAACATCATCAGCGTGCCTCTTGTGAGCAATACACACACAATGAACATACCAGGCCCTCGTCATGCTCCGTGATCAGTCAGTCATTTACTAATTAATAACGGATGGGGCAAAGAAGGCCAAAACTTTTGGTTGAACTCCAAAAATGCATGACCTGGAAATGTGACACAGTGGCCGTTAGTGATGAACTCTGACTGTAACTCCTATCTATGAGAGGTCTATTACGACTTTGCAATTCATGCCGACTTAGTGACTTATATTCACTAGCAATAATTCAGATTCATTCTCAGTGATTCAGTCGAGACATGCTGACGTTTAGGGGATTTTTTTTTTTAATCCTCAGCTATTCAGGTTTGGTCAGCCTGTACCCACTGTAGCCTCACATTCCAGTTCATGGCTGACAGGACCGGGTTATGGTGTGAGCTACTGTTGTGGCCCGTCTGCTTCAAAACAAGCTTGTAGAACTCGAGTCCAGGACTTGTGCCCCAATTTTAAGGATTTGTGACTTGCCTTGGACTCAGACTCGTGCGTTAACTGCATTCAGAGTCATAAATTCAAGACGAGGACTCGGATTTTTTCTTTATTTTTTGTAACATGCCATAATAATTTGGCATAGGATATTTATATCTACATTCATTTTTATACTAGTTTCGTGCAAGAGAATGCACATTCACCTGTTCATACGTCATGTTCAGGAACAAACTAACGTTAATGGCACTAAAATGCCTGGAGAGACGCCCCTAGGGTTGTCTGCTTTGCTTATACAGACTTCTCGTACGGTGGGGAAGAAAAAAATGCCCTGCTACGTGTTCCATATGTAGAAGAATTATCAAGGAGACGACGGGGACGACCTCGAACTTCAATCGCCATTTGGCAAGAC
This sequence comes from Neoarius graeffei, assembly GCF_027579695.1. Lineage (NCBI taxonomy): Eukaryota > Metazoa > Chordata > Actinopteri > Siluriformes > Ariidae > Neoarius > Neoarius graeffei. Next base: position 70,525,965 of record NC_083582.1, on the reverse strand, counting down.
TCCACCCAGAGAAGGAAGTGACACGCTATGTTCATTGCTCTGTTGATAGTGGGCGGGACTTGCTTGCTGAGCGATGAACTAGCTAGTGTTAACCCTCCCTCATGTTATTTGCCCTGTTGATAGTGGGCGGGGCTTGCTGAGCGATGAACAAGCATTTTATCTGCAGCCTGTTAACTAAAATAGGGCAGTCGAGCAGGAACGCTAGTCCGACACAGCAGCAGAGACGCTTTCACATAAACGCAGCAACAGCCACCGTCAAATGATGCAATTGGAGTCTTGTTCTTGGATTCGTCTCGAAATTTTCTTTAATGACCCGGACTTGAGGTTTAGTGACTCGACTACAACACTGATTTGAATCTCCATGACAACATTCTCCTCTGTCCTGTCTCATCAATAAGGTAGTTCCTGCCCTCAGAATTGCTGCTCACTGGGTGGTTGTGTGTCTAAACTTGAGAGATTTGCTGTACGCAAAAAGACCAGGATCTCAACAGGTTATTAAATAGGGGAGAGCGGGGAGACTTGGGACAAGTTTTCAGTTTTTGTAGATTGTGTGAAATTCTTTGCAGGTTACGTCACATTCATATTGCGTTACAGAATATTTACTGTACCCTCTTACCACAACATTAGTTTCTCAGCTTGTCACATATACTGTACTAGCCTTCAGGCTTCACTTTTTGCAGGGAGACATGGAACAAAAATAAAATACTGAGCTTAAAGGAACAGTCCACCGTACTTCCATAATGAAATATGTTCTTCTCTGAATTGAGACGAGCTGATCCGTACCTCTCCGAGCTTTGTGCGACCTCCCAGTCAGTCAGACGCGCTGTTACTCCTGTTAGCAATGTAGCTAGGCTCAGCATGGCCAATGGTATTTTTTGGGGCTGTAGTTAGATGCGACCAAACTCTTCCACGTTTTTCCTGTTTACATAGGTTTATATGACCAGTGACATGAAACAAAGTTCAGTTACACAAATTGAAACGTGGCGATTTTCTATGCTATGGAAAGTCCGCACTATAATGACAGGCGTACTCAGGAGTGTCAGTGGTATCAATGCGCTGTCGAAGCGCGCAGAAGGTGTTAGTACGCCTGTCATTATAGTGCGGACTTTCCATAGCATAGAAAATCGCTACGTTTCAATTTGTGTAACTGAACTTTGTTTCATGTCACTGGTCATATAAACCTATGTAAACAGGAAAAACGCGGAAGAGTTTGGTCGCATCTAACTACAGCCCCAAAAAATACCATTGGCCATGCTGAGCCTAGCTACATTGCTAACAGGAGTAACAGCGCGTCTGACTGACTGGGAGGTCGCACAAAGCTCGGAGAGGTACGGATCAGCTCGTCTCAATTCAGAGAAGAACATATTTCATTATGGAAGTACGGTGGACTGTTCCTTTAATCCTACATGTTTAGTTCTTATTTATCATCATCAGAACTTGTAACATACCGTATGAACTGTATGAACACACAATGCTGGTACAGTGATATTTTTCTATCAGTTTACCCAAAACCTGACTCGACAAAACGGTTCCATTCTCAAGAAGGAATGAAATAAGATTAATCCTTATGCAGGGGCACGCCCACATTTTTAACATCAATTTTTAAAAATTAAATATTTAACCACAAGACAAAACGTAGAACATGATGAACTATCCCAACTCTCCCCATCTGGACATTTTGAAGAAAAAAAAAAATCCTTCAATGTCTTTTCCCTCCAAAATTTAAGTTTAATAAATAATATGATATATGGTAACTCTAGGCTACATACTTTAATTCCTAACAAATCCCCAATTCATCAGCGTACATTTAACAGTTATTTCATGAAATCGAGTCATACAGCAGCAGACGAGGCGCGTAACACCAAGCTGGCTATAAGCCATGTACGACGAGATTGAGTGGAATAACGGTTTTATTCTATCCACATTCACTGGATTTTGAGAAACAGAGCATTTTTATTTTTAGCAAATTTGAAAAATAAAAAAAATTTCATACAAAATGTCAGACAAAATCATTTCCGCTTAGATTGTAAACAAACCTGTGAAATGACAGCAGCAATTTGTGAAAACTGCTATAATAATAATAATAATAATAATAATAATAATAATTCTTGAAAAAAAAAGATGCATTCTTACCATCAAATACTTTCCATATTTTGTTGCTTTTTTTAGGGTTTTGTTTTCGAGTAGTTTTTATTTCATCGTCCGTTGATTCAGCAACACGCTCCGCCATTTTGTTTTTCCTCTACTCACGGTATATGAGCTGATATCCTAGTAGTAGAGTAGCCAATCAGACTGCGCGATTGCTCATATCCAGTGAATGTGGATAGAATAATATACCATAGAATGGAGGTGAAGTAGAAAATACAAGTTTTGGTTGAGAAAAACATTGAACTGCACAGACTTTACTGCAGCATCCAGCTTCATGGCTCCAAAGGAAGTCGCTTACTTACTCTAAGAGGCAACATCTAACTTCTGACGTGATCTACAACCTGATGGTTGAAATTAATTCCTAGGAATACAAACTGTCCCCAGTCTCCCCTGTGCCAGGTTTCCCCGCTCTCCCTTAATAAAAACCAACCACCATCAACAACAATAATATCCTGGTTGAAGTCACTGAGATCACATTTCTTCCTCATTGTGATGTTTGATGTGAAGATGAACTGTAGTTCCTGGCCTGTATCTGCATGATTGGAGAAATATGACTTGTCTGAGTGCTCCTCCACTATTTTGCTCCAACACTTTATATATAATAGCAACGCACTAGTAGTTTACCTGGGTACTTTTGCCTGTTTGTGTTGTCCCAGAGATGATGATGAGCTGAGTGGTTTCTAAAAGACTCATAAACTCGTGTCTCCATGCCCAGATAGGGAGCTGGTGTCTCTCCTTGAGGAGTTTATAATAGCGGGAGGAATAAGGAAGGCCATCAAACTGGTTCAGCTCCAGATCATCTCCAAAACTGAACTCCTCATCAACCTCCTCCAGATCCTCCAGAGAACTCGTTTCATGGATCATCTCCACGCTTTCTCCATTGGAAACACCGCAGCTGCTCTGCGCCATGGCGCAAACAAGTGCGTCTGGAGACGCTCAGAGGGCCACAGCACTGGAGTCTGGCTGGAGGTCCAGAAGTGTAAGCATTGTCCTGTAGTCAAACAGTCCCACGCCTCGCTCAGACCTGAGTGCTGGATTGGGATCGGATCGGATCGGATCGGGATTGGATCAGACTGTTCTGTTTGGATTTTCAGACCCTCTCATGACTGCGCGCTTCTCTCCTCCCCACGTGTTGTGTATTGTATTGTGTCCATTGCACAGATTTAGTGAGCAGCACTGGAGGCACCACAGTGTCCCCCTGCTCATCACGTGACCACTAATCCCTTCTCTCTGTCCTTGTTCTCTCTCTGTCCAGGCGTCCTAAAGGGTTCTGCGCATGCGCACTTCACTTCTGCACTCAAAGTTGGAAATACAGAAAAAAATAATAGAAGAACAAAATGTAGTAAAATGCTTGAGTAAAATTAAAAAGACTTAAGGAGAGAGTGCTGAAATATCTGGTAAATTGGGCCATTCATTCATTCATTCATTCGTTTGTTTGGAGTGAAAAGAATAAACTTTTGTGAGCATTACTTACAACAAGCATTTGCAAGTAACAGGAACAAAACAAGCAACTACTCCACCATAGCTTGGTAGAAATAAAATAATGTGACATAACTGTTTATATTGTCTGAGTGTTTAGTCTATGTCTTGTTCTTATCTAGTGTTTATACTGTTTATTTATACTGTTTATATTGTCTGAGTGTTTAGTCTATGTCTAGTTCCTATCTAGTGTTTATACTGTTTATATTGTGTGAGTGTTTAGTCTATGTCTAGTTCCTATCTAGAGTGTTTATACTGTTTATATTGTCTGAGTGTTTAGTCTATGTCTTGTTCTTATCTAGTGTTTATACTGTTTATTTATACTGTTTATATTGTGTGAGTGTTTAGTCCATGTCTAGTTCCTATCTAGTGTTTATACTGTTTATATTGTCTGAGTGTTTAGTCTATGTCTAGTTCTTATCTAGTGTTTATACTGTTTATATTGACTGAGTGTTTAGTCTATGTCTTGTTCTTATCTAGTGTTTATACTGTTTATATTGTCTGAGTGTTTAGTCTATGTCTAGTTCCTATCTAGTGTTTATACTGTTTATATTGTCTGAGTGTTTAGTCTATGTCTAGTTCCTATCTAGTGTTTATACTGTTTATATTGTCTGAGTGTTTAGTCTGTCTAGTTCTTATCTAGTGTTTATACTGTTCATTTACACTGTTTATATTGTTTGAGTGTTTAGTCTATGTCTAGTTCCTATCTAGTCTTTATACTGTTTATATTGTCTGAGTGTTTAGTCTATGTCTAGTTCTTATCTAGTGTTTATACTGTTTATTTACACTGTTTATATTGTCTGAGTGTTTAGTCTGTCTAGTTCTTATCTAGTGTTTATACTGTTTATATTGTCTGAGTGTTTAGTCTATGTCTAGTTCCTATCTAGAGTGTTTATACTGTTTATATTGTCTGAGTGTTTAGTCTATGTCTAGTTCTTATCTAGTGTTTATACTGTTTATTTACACTGTTTATATTGTCTGAGTGTTTAGTCTATGTCTAGTTCTTATCTAGTGTTTATACTGTTTATATTGACTGAGTGTTTAGTCTGTCTTGTTCTTATCTAGTGTTTATACTGTTTATATTGTCTGAGTGTTTAGTCTATGTCTAGTTCCTATCTAGTGTTTATACTGTTTATATTGTCTGAGTGTTTAGTCTATGTCTAGTTCCTATCTAGTGTTTATACTGTTTATATTGTCTGAGTGTTTAGTCTGTCTAGTTCTTATCTAGTGTTTATACTGTTCATTTACACTGTTTATATTGTCTGAGTGTTTAGTCTATGTCTAGTTCCTATCTAGTGTTTATACTGTTTATATTGTTTGAGTGTTTAGTCTGTCTAGTTCCTATCTAGTGTTTATACTGTTTATATTGTCTGAGTGTTTAGTCTATGTCTAGTTCCTATCTAGTGTTTATACTGTTTATATTGTCTGAGTGTTTAGTCTGTCTAGTTCTTATCTAGTGTTTATACTGTTCATTTACACTGTTTATATTGTCTGAGTGTTTAGTCTATGTCTAGTTCCTATCTAGTGTTTATACTGTTTATATTGTTTGAGTGTTTAGTCTGTCTAGTTCCTATCTAGTGTTTATACTGTTTATATTGTCTGAGTGTTTAGTCTATGTCTAGTTCCTATCTAGTGTTTATACTGTTTATATTGTCTGAGTGTTTAGTCTGTCTAGTTCTTATCTAGTGTTTATACTGTTCATTTACACTGTTTATATTGTCTGAGTGTTTAGTCTATGTCTAGTTCCTATCTAGTGTTTATACTGTTTATATTGTCTGAGTGTTTAGTCTATGTCTAGTTCCTGTCTAGTGTTTATACTGTTTATTTAGACTGTTTATATTGTCTGAGTGTTTAGTCTATGTCTTGTTTTTATCTAGTGTTTATACTGTTTATTTATACTGTTTATATTGTGTGAGTGTTTAGTCTGTCTAGTTCCTATCCAGTGTTTATACTGTTTATATTGTCTGAGTGTTTAGTCCATGTCTAGTTCCTATCTAGTGTTTATACTGTTTATATTGTCTGAGTGTTTAGTCTGTCTAGTTCTTATCTAGTGTTTATACTGTTCATTTACACTGTTTATATTGTCTGAGTGTTTAGTCTATGTCTAGTTCCTATCTAGTGTTTATACTGTTTATATTGTTTGAGTGTTTAGTCTGTCTAGTTCCTATCTAGTGTTTATACTGTTTATATTGTCTGAGTGTTTAGTCTGTCTTGTTCTTATCTAGTGTTTGTACTGTTTATTTATACTGTTTATATTGTCTGAGTGTTTAGTCTATGTCTTGTTTTTATCTAGTGTTTATACTGTTTATTTATACTGTTTATATTGTGTGAGTGTTTAGTCTGTCTAGTTCCTATCCAGTGTTTATACTGTTTATATTGTCTGAGTGTTTAGTCCATGTCTAGTTCCTATCTAGTGTTTATACTGTTTATATTGTCTGAGTGTTTAGTCTATGTCTAGTTCTTATCTAGTGTTTATACTGTTTATTTACACTGTTTATATTGTCTGAGTGTTTAGTCTGTCTTGTTTTTATCTAGTGTTTATACTGTTTATTTATACTGTTTATATTGTGTGAGTGTTTAGTCTGTCTAGTTCCTATCTAGTGTTTATACTGTTTATATTGTCTGAGTGTTTAGTCTATGTCTAGTTCTTATCTAGTGTTTATACTGTTTATTTATACTGTTTATATTGTCTGAGTGTTTAGTCTGTCTAGTTCCTATCTAGTGTTTATACTGTTTATATTGTCTGAGTGTTTAGTCTATGTCTAGTTCTTATCTAGTGTTTATACTGTTTATTTATACTGTTTATATTGTCTGAGTGTTTAGTCTATGTCTAGTTCCTATCTAGAGTGTTTATACTGTTTATATTGTCTGAGTGTTTAGTCTATGTCTTGTTCTTATCTAGTGTTTATACTGTTTATTTATACTGTTTATATTGTGTGAGTGTTTAGTCTGTCTAGTTCCTATCTAGTGTTTATACTGTTTATATTGTCTGAGTGTTTAGTCTATGTCTAGTTCTTATCTAGTGTTTATACTGTTTATTTACACTGTTTATATTGTTTGAGTGTTTAGTCTGTCTAGTTCCTATCTAGTGTTTATACTGTTTATTTACACTGTTTATATTGTCTGAGTGTTTAGTCTGTCTAGTTCCTATCTAGTGTTTATACTGTTTATATTGTCTGAGTGTTTAGTCTATGTCTAGTTCTTATCTAGTGTTTATACTGTTTATTTACACTGTTTATATTGTCTGAGTGTTTAGTCTGTCTAGTTCCTATCTAGTGTTTATACTGTTTATATTGTCTGAGTGTTTAGTCTGTCTTGTTCTTATCTAGTGTTTATACTGTTTATATTGTTTGAGTGTTTAGTCTATGTCTAGTTCCTATCTAGAGTGTTTATACTGTTTATATTGTCTGAGTGTTTAGTCTATGTCTAGTTCCTATCTAGAGTGTTTATACTGTTTATATTGTGTGAGTGTTTAGTCTGTCTTGTTCTTATCTAGTGTTTATACTGTTTATATTGTCTGAGTGTTTAGTCTGTCTTGTTCTTATCTAGTGTTTATACTGTTTATATTGTTTGAGTGTTTAGTCTATGTCTAGTTCCTATCTAGAGTGTTTATACTGTTTATATTGTCTGAGTGTTTAGTCTATGTCTTGTTCTTATCTAGTGTTTATACTGTTTATATTGTTTGAGTGTTTAGTCTATGTCTAGTTCCTATCTAGAGTGTTTATACTGTTTATATTGTCTGAGTGTTTAGTCTATGTCTAGTTCCTGTCTAGTGTTTATACTGTTTATTTATACTGTTTATATTGTCTGAGTGTTTAGTCTATGTCTTGTTCTTATCTAGTGTTTATACTGTTTATATTGTTTGAGTGTTTAGTCTATGTCTAGTTCCTATCTAGAGTGTTTATACTGTTTATATTGTCTGAGTGTTTAGTCTATGTCTAGTTCCTGTCTAGTGTTTATACTGTTTATTTATACTGTTTATATTGTCTGAGTGTTTAGTCTGTCTTGTTCTTATCTAGTGTTTATACTGTTTATATTGTCTGAGTGTTTAGTCTGTCTTGTTCTTATCTAGTGATTATACTGTTTATATTGTTTGAGTGTTTAGTCTATGTCTAGTTCCTATCTAGTGTTTATACTGTTTATATTGTTTGAGTGTTTAGTCTGTCTAGTTCCTATCTAGAGTGTTTATACTGTTTATATTGTCTGAGTGTTTAGTCTGTCTAGTTCCTATCTAGAGTGTTTATACTGTTTATATTGTTTGAGTGTTTAGTCTATGTCTAGTTCCTATCTAGAGTGTTTATACTGTTTATATTGTCTGAGTGTTTAGTCTGTCTTGTTCTTATCTAGTGTTTATACTGTTTATATTGTTTGAGTGTTTAGTCTGTCTAGTTCCTATCTAGAGTGTTTATACTGTTTATATTGTCTGAGTGTTTAGTCTGTCTTGTTCTTATCTAGTGATTATACTGTTTATATTGTTTGAGTGTTTAGTCTATGTCTAGTTCCTATCTAGTCTTTATACTGTTTATATTGTTTGAGTGTTTAGTCTGTCTAGTTCCTATCTAGAGTGTTTATACTGTTTATATTGTCTGAGTGTTTAGTCTGTCTAGTTCCTATCTAGAGTGTTTATACTGTTTATATTGTCTGAGTGTTTAGTCTGTCTTGTTCTTATCTAGTGTTTATACTGTTTATATTGTCTGAGTGTTTAGTCTGTCTTGTTCTTATCTAGTGATTATACTGTTTATATTGTTTGAGTGTTTAGTCTATGTCTAGTTCCTATCTAGTCTTTATACTGTTTATATTGTTTGAGTGTTTAGTCTGTCTAGTTCCTATCTAGAGTGTTTATACTGTTTATATTGTCTGAGTGTTTAGTCTGTCTAGTTCCTATCTAGAGTGTTTATACTGTTTATATTGTCTGAGTGTTTAGTCTGTCTTGTTCTTATCTAGTGTTTATACTGTTTATATTGTCTGAGTGTTTAGTCTGTCTTGTTCTTATCTAGTGATTATACTGTTTATATTGTTTGAGTGTTTAGTCTATGTCTAGTTCCTATCTAGTCTTTATACTGTTTATATTGTTTGAGTGTTTAGTCTGTCTAGTTCCTATCTAGAGTGTTTATACTGTTTATATTGTCTGAGTGTTTAGTCTGTCTAGTTCCTATCTAGAGTGTTTATACTGTTTATATTGTCTGAGTGTTTAGTCTGTCTTGTTCTTATCTAGTGTTTATACTGTTTATATTGTCTGAGTGTTTAGTCTGTCTTGTTCTTATCTAGTGATTATACTGTTTATATTGTCTGAGTGTTTAGTCTATGTCTAGTTCCTATCTAGTGTTTATACTGTTTATATTGTCTGAGTGTTTAGTCTATGTCTAGTTCCTATCTAGTGTTTATACTGTTTATATTGTTTGAGTGTTTAGTCTGTCTAGTTCCTATCTAGAGTGTTTATACTGTTTATATTGTCTGAGTGTTTAGTCTGTCTAGTTCCTATCTAGAGTGTTTATACTGTTTATATTGTCTGAGTGTTTAGTCTGTCTTGTTCTTATCTAGTGTTTATACTGTTTATATTGTCTGAGTGTTTAGTCTGTCTTGTTCTTATCTAGTGATTATACTGTTTATATTGTCTGAGTGTTTAGTCTATGTCTAGTTCCTGTCTAGTGTTTATACTGTTTATTTATACTGTTTATATTGTGTGAGTGTTTAGTCTGTCTAGTTCCTATCTAGTGATTATACTGTTTATATTGTCTGAGTGTTTAGTCTATGTCTTGTTCTTATCTAGTGTTTATACTGTTTATTTATACTGTTTATATTGTCTGAGTGTTTAGTCTATGTCTTGTTTTTATCTAGTGTTTATACTGTTTATTTATACTGTTTATATTGTTTGAGTGTTTAGTCTGTCTAGTTCCTATCTAGTGTTTATACTGTTTATATTGTCTGAGTGTTTAGTCTATGTCTTGTTTTTATCTAGTGTTTATACTGTTTATTTATACTGTTTATATTGTTTGAGTGTTTAGTCTGTCTAGTTCCTATCTAGTGTTTATACTGTTTATATTGTCTGAGTGTTTAGTCTATGTCTAGTTCCTATCTAGTGTTTATACTGTTTATATTGTCTGAGTGTTTAGTCTGTCTTGTTCTTATCTAGTGTTTATACTGTTTATATTGTTTGTGTTTAGTCTATGTCTAGTTCCTATCTAGTGTTTATACTGTTTATATTGTGTGAGTGTTTAGTCTATGTCTAGTTCCTATCTAGTGTTTATACTGTTTATATTGTCTGAGTGTTTAGTCTATGTCTAGTTCTTATCTAGTGTTTATACTGTTTATTTACACTGTTTATATTGTGTGAGTGTTTAGTCTGTCTAGTTCCTATCTAGTGTTTATACTGTTTATATTGTCTGAGTGTTTAGTCTATGTCTAGTTCTTATCTAGTGTTTATACTGTTTATTTATACTGTTTATATTGTGTGAGTGTTTAGTCTGTCTAGTTCCTATCTAGAGTGTTTATACTGTTTATATTGTCTGAGTGTTTAGTCTGTCTTGTTCTTATCTAGTGATTATACTGTTTATATTGTCTGAGTGTTTAGTCTATGTCTTGTTTTTATCTAGTGTTTATACTGTTTATTTATACTGTTTATATTGTGTGAGTGTTTAGTCTGTCTAGTTCCTATCTAGTGATTATACTGTTTATATTGTCTGAGTGTTTAGTCTATGTCTTGTTCTTATCTAGTGTTTATACTGTTTATTTATACTGTTTATATTGTCTGAGTGTTTAGTCTATGTCTTGTTTTTATCTAGTGTTTATACTGTTTATTTATACTGTTTATATTGTTTGAGTGTTTAGTCTGTCTAGTTCCTATCTAGTGTTTATACTGTTTATATTGTCTGAGTGTTTAGTCTATGTCTAGTTCTTATCTAGTGTTTATACTGTTTATTTACACTGTTTATATTGTCTGAGTGTTTAGTCTATGTCTAGTTCCTATCTAGTGTTTATACTGTTTATATTGTCTGAGTGTTTAGTCTGTCTTGTTCTTATCTAGTGTTTATACTGTTTATATTGTTTGTGTTTAGTCTATGTCTAGTTCCTATCTAGTGTTTATACTGTTTATATTGTGTGAGTGTTTAGTCTATGTCTAGTTCCTATCTAGTGTTTATACTGTTTATATTGTCTGAGTGTTTAGTCTATGTCTAGTTCTTATCTAGTGTTTATACTGTTTATTTACACTGTTTATATTGTCTGAGTGTTTAGTCTATGTCTTGTTTTTATCTATTGTTTATACTGTTTATTTATACTGTTTATATTGTGTGAGTGTTTAGTCTGTCTAGTTCCTATCTAGTGTTTATACTGTTTATATTGTCTGAGTGTTTAGTCTGTCTTGTTCTTATCTAGTGTTTTATACTGTTTATATCATTTGAGTGTTTAGTCTATGTCTAGTTCCTGTCTCGTGTTTATACTGTTTATTTAGACTGTGTTTATATTGTTTGAGTGAGGCGGCACGGTGGTGTAGTGGTTAGCGCTGTCGCCTCACAGCAAGAAGGTTCTGGGTTCGAGCCCCGTGGCCGGCGAGGGCCTTTCTGTGCGGAGTTTGCATGTTCTCCCCGTGTCCGCGTGGGTTTCCTCCGGGTGCTCCGGTTTCCCTCACAGTCCAAAGACATGCAGGTTAGGTTAACTGGTGACTCTAAATTGACCATAGGTGTGAATGTGAGTGTGAATGGTTGTCTGTGTCTATGTGTCAGCCCTGTGATGACCTGGCGACTTGTCCAGGGTGTACCCCGCCTTTCACCCGTAGTCAGCTGGGATAGGCTCCAGCTTGCCTGCGACCCTGTAGAAGGATAAAGCGGCTACAGATAATGAGATGAGATATTGTCTGAGTGTTTAGTCTGTCTAGTTCCTATCTAGTGTTTATACTGTTTATATTGTCTGAGTGTTTAGTCTGTCTTGTTCTTATCTAGTGTTTATACTGTTTATATTGTGTGTGTTTAGTCTATGTCTAGTTCCTATCTAGTGTTTATACTGTTTATATTGTCTGAGTGTTTAGTCTATGTCTAGTTCTTATCTAGTGTTTATACTGTTTATTTACACTGTTTATATTGTCTGTGTTTAGTCCATGTCTAGTTCCTATCTAGTGTTTATACTGTTTATATTGTCTGAGTGTTTAGTCTATGCCTAGTTCTTATCTAGTGTTTATACTGATTATTTACACTGTTTATATTGTCTGAGTGTTTAGTCTATGTCTTGTTCTTTTCTAGTGTTTATACTGTTTATTTATACTGTTTATATTGTGTGAGTGTTTAGTCTGTCTAGTTCCTGTCTAGTGTTTATACTGTTTATATTGTCTGAGTGTTTAGTCTATGTCTTGTTCTTTTCTAGTGTTTATACTGTTTATTTATACTGTTTATATTGTCTGAGTGTTTAGTCTATGTCTAGTTCTTATCTAGTGTTTATACTGTTTATTTACACTGTTTATATTGTCTGAGTGTTTAGTCTATGTCTAGTTCCTATCTAGTGTTTATACTGTTTATATTGTGAGTGTTTAGTCTATGTCTAGTTCCTATCTAGTGTTTATACTGTTTATATTGTGAGTGTTTAGTCTATGTCTAGTTCCTATCTAGTGTTTATACTGTTTATATTGTCTGAGTGTTTAGTCTATGTCTAATTCCTATCTAGTGTTTATACTGTTTATATTGTCTGAGTGTTTAGTCTATGTCTAGTTCTTATCTAGTGTTTATACTGTTTATTTATACTGTTTATATTGTTTGAGTGTTTAGTCTGTCTAGTTCCTATCTAGTGTTTATACTGTTTATATTGTGAGTGTTTAGTCTATGTCTAGTTCCTATCTAGAGTGTTTATACTGTTTATATTGTCTGAGTGTTTAGTCTATGTCTAGTTCCTATCTAGTGTTTATACTGTTTATATTGTCTGAGTGTTTAGTCTATGTCTAGTTCCTGTCTAGTGTTTATACTGTTTATTTAGACTGTTTATATTGTGTGAGTGTTTAGTCCCTGTCTAGTTCCTATCTAGTGTTTATACTGTTTATATTGTCTGAGTGTTTAGTCTATGTCTAGTTCTTATCTAGCGTTTATACTGTTTATTTATACTGTTTATATTGTGAGTGTTTAGTTTATGTCTAGTTCCTATCTAGTCTTTATACTGTTTATATTGTCTGAGTGTTTAGTCTATGTCTTGTTTTTATCTAGTGTTTATACTGTTTATTTATACTGTTTATATTGTGTGAGTGTTTAGTCCCTGTCTAGTTCCTATCTAGTGTTTATACTGTTTATATTGTCTGAGTGTTTAGTCTATGTCTAGTTCCTGTCTAGTGTTTATACTGTTTATTTAGACTGTTTATATTGTCTGAGTGTTTAGTCTATGTCTAGTTCTTATCTAGTGTTTATACTGTTTATTTACACTGTTTATATTGTCTGTGTTTAGTCTATGTCTAGTTCCTATCTAGTGTTTATACTGTTTATATTGTCTGAGTGTTTAGTCTGTCTAGTTCCTATCTAGTGTTTATACTGTTTATATTGAGTGTTTAGTCTATGTCTAGTTCCTATCTAGAGTGTTTATACTGTTTATATTGTCTGAGTGTTTAGTCTATGTCTAGTTCCTATCTAGTGTTTATACTGTTTATATTGTTTGAGTGTTTAGTCTGTCTAGTTCCTATCTAGTGTTTATACTGTTTATTTATACTGTTTATATTGTTTGAGTGTTTAGTCTGTCTAGTTCCTATCTAGTGTTTATACTGTTTATATTGTGAGTGTTTAGTCTATGTCTAGTTCCTATCTAGAGTGTTTATACTGTTTATATTGTCTGAGTGTTTAGTCTATGTCTAGTTCCTATCTAGTGTTTATACTGTTTATATTGTTTGAGTGTTTAGTCTGTCTAGTTCCTATCTAGTGTTTATACTGTTTATATTGTCTGAGTGTTTAGTCTGTCTTGTTCTTATCTAGTGTTTATACTGTTTATATTGTCTGAGTGTTTAGTCTGTCTTGTTCTTATCTAGTGTTTATACTGTTTATATTGTTTGAGTGTTTAGTCTATGTCTAGTTCCTATCTAGTCTTTATACTGTTTATATTGTCTGAGTGTTTAGTCTATGTCTAGTTCCTGTCTAGTGTTTATACTGTTTATTTAGACTGTTTATATTGTCTGAGTGTTTAGTCTATGTCTTGTTTTTATCTAGTGTTTATACTGTTTATTTATACTGTTTATATTGTGTGAGTGTTTAGTCCCTGTCTAGTTCCTATCTAGTGTTTATACTGTTTATATTGTCTGAGTGTTTAGTCTATGTCTAGTTCTTATCTAGTGTTTATACTGTTTATTTACACTGTTTATATTGTCTGAGTGTTTAGTCTGTCTTGTTTTTATCTAGTGTTTATACTGTTTATTTATACTGTTTATATTGTGTGAGTGTTTAGTCTATGTCTAGTTCCTATCTAGTGTTTATACTGTTTATATTGTCTGAGTGTTTAGTCTATGTCTAGTTCCTGTCTAGTGTTTATACTGTTTATTTAGACTGTTTATATTGTTTGAGTGTTTAGTCTGTCTAGTTCCTATCTAGTGTTTATACTGTTTATATTGTCTGAGTGTTTAGTCTATGTCTAGTTCTTATCTAGTGTTTATACTGTTTATTTACACTGTTTATATTGTCTGTGTTTAGTCTATGTCTAGTTCCTATCTAGTGTTTATACTGTTTATATTGTGAGTGTTTAGTCTGTCTAGTTCCTATCTAGTGTTTATACTGTTTATATTGTGTGAGTGTTTAGTCTGTCTAGTTCCTATCTAGTGTTTATACTGTTTATATTGTCTGAGTGTTTAGTCTGTCTTGTTCTTATCTAGTGTTTATACTGTTTATATCGTTTGAGTGTTTAGTCTATGTCTAGTTCCTGTCTCGTGTTTATACTGTTTATTTAGACTGTGTTTATATTGTTTGAGTGAGGCGGCACGGTGGTGTAGTGTTTAGCGCTGTCGCCTCACAGCAAGAAGGTTCTGGGTTCGAGCCCCGTGGCCGGCGAGGGCCTTTCTGTGTGGAGTTTGCATGTTCTCCCCGTGTCCGCGTGGGTTTCCTCCGGGTGCTCCGGTTTCCCCCACAGTCCAAAGACATGCAGGTTAGGTTAACTGGTGACTCTAAATTGACCGTAGGTGTGAATGTGAGTGTGAATGGTTGTCTGTGTCTATGTGTCAGCCCTGTGATGACCTGGCGACTTGTCCAGGGTGTACCCCGCCTTTCACCCGTAGTCAGCTGGGATAGGCTCCAGCTTGCCTGCGACCCTGTAGAAGGATAAAGCGGCTACAGATAATGAGATGAGATGAGATATTGTCTGAGTGTTTAGTCTGTCTAGTTCCTATCTAGTGTTTATACTGTTTATATTGTCTGAGTGTTTAGTCTGTCTTGTTCTTATCTAGTGTTTATACTGTTTATATTGTGTGAGTGTTTAGTCTATGTCTAGTTCCTATCTAGTCTTTATACTGTTTATATTGTCTGAGTGTTTAGTCTATGTCTAGTTCTTATCTAGTGTTTATACTGTTTATTTATACTGTTTATATTGTGTGAGTGTTTAGTCTATGTCTAGTTCCTATCTAGTTTTTATACTGTTTATATTGTCTGAGTGTTTAGTCTATGTCTAGTTCTTATCTAGTGTTTATACTGTTTATTTACACTGTTTATATTGTCTGTGTTTAGTCCATGTCTAGTTCCTATCTAGTGTTTATACTGTTTATATTGTCTGAGTGTTTAGTCTATGCCTAGTTCTTATCTAGTGTTTATACTGTTTATTTACACTGTTTATATTGTCTGAGTGTTTAGTCTGTCTTGTTTTTATCTAGTGTTTATACTGTTTATTTATACTGTTTATATTGTGTGAGTGTTTAGTCTGTCTAGTTCCTGTCTAGTGTTTATACTGTTTATATTGTCTGAGTGTTTAGTCTATGTCTTGTTCTTTTCTAGTGTTTATACTGTTTATTTATACTGTTTATATTGTGTGAGTGTTTAGTCTGTCTAGTTCCTGTCTAGTGTTTATACTGTTTATATTGTCTGAGTGTTTAGTCTATGTCTAGTTCTTATCTAGTGTTTATACTGTTTATTTACACTGTTTATATTGTCTGTGTTTAGTCTATGTCTAGTTCCTATCTAGTGTTTATACTGTTTATATTGTCTGAGTGTTTAGTCTGTCTAGTTCCTATCTAGTGTTTATACTGTTTATATTGTCTGTGTTTAGTCCATGTCTAGTTCCTATCTAGTGTTTATACTGTTTATATTGTCTGAGTGTTTAGTCTGTCTAGTTCCTATCTAGTGTTTATACTGTTTATATTGTGAGTGTTTAGTCTGTCTAGTTCCTATCTAGAGTGTTTATACTGTTTATATTGTCTGTGTTTAGTCCATGTCTAGTTCCTATCTAGTGTTTATACTGTTTATATTGTCTGAGTGTTTAGTCTGTCTAGTTCCTATCTAGTGTTTATACTGTTTATATTGTCTGTGTTTAGTCCATGTCTAGTTCCTATCTAGTGTTTATACTGTTTATATTGTCTGAGTGTTTAGTCTGTCTAGTTCCTATCTAGTGTTTATACTGTTTATATTGTGAGTGTTTAGTCTGTCTAGTTCCTATCTAGAGTGTTTATACTGTTTATATTGTCTGTGTTTAGTCCATGTCTAGTTCCTATCTAGTGTTTATACTGTTTATATTGTCTGAGTGTTTAGTCTGTCTAGTTCCTATCTAGTGTTTATACTGTTTATATTGTCTGTGTTTAGTCCATGTCTAGTTCCTATCTAGTGTTTATACTGTTTATATTGTCTGAGTGTTTAGTCTGTCTAGTTCCTATCTAGTGTTTATACTGTTTATATTGTGAGTGTTTAGTCTGTCTAGTTCCTATCTAGAGTGTTTATACTGTTTATATTGTCTGAGTGTTTAGTCTATGCCTAGTTCTTATCTAGTGTTTATACTGTTTATTTATACTGTTTATATTGTGTGAGTGTTTAGTCTGTCTAGTTCCTGTCTAGTGTTTATACTGTTTATATTGTCTGAGTGTTTAGTCTATGTCTTGTTCTTTTCTAGTGTTTATACTGTTTATTTATACTGTTTATATTGTGTGAGTGTTTAGTCTGTCTAGTTCCTGTCTAGTGTTTATACTGTTTATTTTGTCTGAGTGTTTAGTCTATGTCTTGTTCTTTTCTAGTGTTTATACTGTTTATTTATACTGTTTATATTGTCTGAGTGTTTAGTCTATGTCTAGTTCTTATCTAGTGTTTATACTGTTTATTTACACTGTTTATATTGTCTGTGTTTAGTCTATGTCTAGTTCCTATCTAGTGTTTATACTGTTTATATTGTCTAGTTCCTATCTAGTGTTTATACTGTTTATATTGTGAGTGTTTAGTCTGTCTAGTTCCTATCTAGTGTTTATACTGTTTATATTGTGAGTGTTTAGTCTATGTCTAGTTCCTATCTAGAGTGTTTATACTGTTTATATTGTCTGAGTGTTTAGTCTATGTCTAGTTCCTATCTAGTGTTTATACTGTTTATATTGTCTGAGTGTTTAGTCTATGTCTAGTTCTTATCTAGCGTTTATACTGTTTATTTATACTGTTTATATTGTGAGTGTTTAGTTTATGTCTAGTTCCTATCTAGTGTTTATACTGTTTATATTGTTTGAGTGTTTAGTCTGTCTAGTTCCTATCTAGAGTGTTTATACTGTTTATATTGTTTGTTTGTTTTTTCAATTATTCTATTTTTATTCTGTTTTTATTTATTGCATTGCTTGTTTGCACCGTGGGTCAGAGAGGACTGAAATTTCATCTGTGCTGTATGTCGAGCATGTATAGCATATTTGACAATAAAGTTGACTTGACTTGACTAATATGTGTGTCGTCATACAAGTAGGCGTGGCCAGTGTCAACCAGAAGACTTCTTGGGGAAGAAAAAAAAAATGACACGATTTTAATTAGTTTTATTCAAATGGTCATGCATGTCCTACATGTCCTACTGGAATAAAATAACTACAGATGTTAATTGTATGTGTACATGTATTATCTCATTTAATCATTTTCAAGATGGTTAACAAACATGGTCTGGTGTTTTTGGGACAGCATTCATAGGTGGTGTCTGTTCATTGTTGAATCCATTATCTGTAATCCTGTGCAGGGTCGCAGGCAAGCTGGAGCCTATCCCAGCCGACTACAGGCGAAAGGTGGGGTACACCCTAGACAAGTCGCCAGGTCATCACAGGACTGACACATAGAGACAAACAACCATTCACACTCACATTCACACCTACGGTCAATTTAGAGTCACCAGTTAACCTAACCGGGCGGCACGGTGGTTTAGTGGTTAGCGCTGTCTTGCCTCACAGCAAGAAGGTCCTGGGTGAATGGTTGTCTGTGTCTATGTGTCAGCCCTGTGATGACCTGGCGACTTGTCCAGGGTGTACCCCGCCTTTCGCCCGTAGTCAGCTGGGATAGGCTCCAGCTTGCCTGCGACCCTGTAGAAGGATAAAGCGGCTAGAGATAATGAGAGAGAGAGAGTTAACCTAACCTGCATGTCTTTGGACTGTGGAGGAAACCGGAGCACCCAGAGGAAACCCACAGGGAGAACATGCAAACTCCGCACAGAAAGGCTCTTGTCGGCCACCGGGCTCGAACCTAGAACCTTCTTGCTGTGAGATGACAGTCCTAACCACTACACCACCGTGCCACCCTTTTAGAATTAACTGATTCTGAATTTGGAAAATGGCATAAATTGTAGAACGATATTTAGGTCAATATCTTAATCTTTTGAAAAGGTACACAATTGAATACTTCGACAAAAAAAAAAAAATTTTAAATGTTACTTCTTATTAATTGGATCACATTTAAAGGCCATTCATTGATTTATTTTATATTCACCCTTTAGATTAGGAACTACTGGCCAGTTGAGCTGCCTGGTTGAAGCTAGGCAGCCTTTCGATTTCATAAAATCAGTGAAATTTAGTTCCTTCTGAAATTTGGTCATTGTGATGTATGTTTATTTCTGTAACATCTGACAAAATATCAGGCAATTCTGTTCCGTGGCTGGGAAGTTATTTAATTTGAGGGGATTAAAACAAATAATGTGCATGAAATCGCTCACTTCGGGCAGTTAAGCAGACAGAGGAAGTCTGTATGTGTGCGCATGCGCAGGTTTACCTTCTTCTTTTGGGTTTTACAGCAACCGGCATCCACAGTGTTGCATTACTGCCATCTACAGGCTGACCTTTGAGCGTGCACAGACAGTTCCATCATTCTGTCGCTCAACGAACAGCTGGTCACACCGAGGTGCTCGCTGAGCGCCGATATTTATTAGTTTGGTCCTGCGTTTCCTTTCCTTCGTATATAACATAACGTCTTTTCTTCTCGCTTTCTTTCCGTTACTGTAGTCGGTCTTTCACGTTTCATTCGCACACTCGCGTCCTCCATTTTTCTCTCCTGTTTCAAATGTGTATCCCACAATGCCTTGTGCAAACGGGGAAAGCCCACTACGTCATGCATGACATAGTATCTTGAATTGGGTCATGGTGAAGCAGGAAAAAATAGCGGAGAATTTAGGGACATGTGGCCTTAAATACATTAATTGTTCAATTTTAAAAAAAGAATAAAATTGGAAGTCTGTGATTCGAATTCAGTAGCTTTTGGTCCATTAAACAAAAATAATTGGGTGTCGGGGAAAATTCTTTTTATGACCTACACTTGAAAAATCTGCGATGCAGTAGAAAGGGTTATTGAGAAAAATGGACCAGTAGTAGAGTTTTACTTTTGCAACTATGAATATATACAAATTTTTGAATAAAAACTTTTCTAAGTGTTCAGATATGAACTTACAATTAAATATTTTATTTATTTCATCTCCCACACAAAGGATAAGATCATGTCTGACTAAACCATCATCTATTAAAAACTAAGAAGAAGAAAACATGCTGCATGTCCTACACGCACAGTTAGAAACTTTATTCTGCATATTTTAAGAAAGAACAGAGATGACAAGAGACGATAATCAAACAAAACTTTCAAACGAGTAAAACTAAGAATGTATAAGGATGAATTAATTATAACCTTTCATGTTACAGCCACTGATCATGTGCAGAAGCTTGGACAGGGTTGTTTTCGCTGTCGTGCAGGATGGTTGGTGATGTTTCTGATCCCCTGGGCTTCACTTATACTGGCAGCTATAAAGGGCTAGATGGATTAAACCAGGGCTCATTAAACCTTTTCCACACAGGGAACTCTTCCAGAGTAAAATAATTTCCATGGCCTCCGTTATGATCACAGCACAAATCTCATTTTGAAAAAGAAATTATTTATTCCAACCTTCCTGACATCCAGACATAGATTTAAAACCCTGTGTATCATATTAACAGTACTTCCTGGTTTTATTAAAATTCCAGTGAATATTATTTATCCTTTTTTTTTTTTTTAAGTTATTGAGTTTTAGATGAACCCGTTATGTCAGGTGACAAGTCAATTAGCCTTATGGGAAGCCCATTAAGCAATCAGTGAAGCCATAGCCTAATGGTTAGAGAATCAGCTTTAGGACCAAAAGGTTGCTAGTTTGATTCCCTGAACCAGCAGGAATGGCTGCGGTATATGTATTTACAACTATGATACTGGTGAGTAGTAATCTCCATAACTTTCATGCAAATTTAAACAAAAGTCATGAGTCAGAGACTCACCAGATCTACATCATGGACACGTGAGATTAAACAGCTGGATTTATATCAGTCGTGAATTAATCAGTTGAAATAATCTTCAACTTTACATTTTCTCACACTCACCTCTCATTGTTCATTATTTTAATTCTTCGTTCTTTCTTATTTTTGTGACTGTAGAACGATCACGCAACCTTCACTGTAGACAAATAACATCCATCCATCCATCCATTGTCGATAGAGGACTTGCAAACACGTGATCAAAATGTGCTACGTCATGAGTGTCCGCCATGATGGTAGATATACAAAGCAACTAGGACGGCAGCCGCTGAAAGCGTGTCTGTAAACAATGCTGAATTTTCTCAGGATTACCACGATTTGAATGCTCGAGCGAATATTCGATACAAAGAGAAGATAGATATGTGTGGTTTTGATCCATATTATTGAAAAAAGTGAGACTTTTCTGAAGATAAGACGCGTCTACTGACCACCGAGTACCCAGATATCGCGTTTGGTTCGGCTGCCGAAGAATCAAATCTGACCTTGGACGAAACAGAGCCCATTATCTGACTGGGTGCCCAGTCTGGATTGTTTCTATCATATAATTTTGCAAGGTTAGATGACGTGTCATTTTTCTGGACAGGTAACTAAATCATTCTAGCTAGCACATAGCTATCTTAACCTTAGAATGCATGAGCTGAACTCCACGGTAGCAAGTATGGTAGCGAGTATAGACCCAAACGATAACACAAAAGCAGTAACAGAGAAAAGATATATTCATCTTTTGTTTCACGGATCTATTCGTGAACATCAAGTACTAATTACATACCTGTGACTCAAAACTCTCCGAGGTCGATACAGAGTCACGATGTTTTCTGCGTGTCGCTATCTTGGTGTGACACAGTTCCATATGCTTATGCTAATTAGTTAAAGCTCCACGCGTTCAGCTGTTTACCTGATAAGGTCAGATATTCGGTCCCAAAATGGAGAAAAATGACCCTCAGCACATCAAACTGATCACATCTCGTCCACATGATATTGTTCTTGCGAGACAGAGAAAAATACCATGCGCAATAAAACAATTTGAAAATTTCAGACGACTTTGCAGTCGGCACCTTTAAGGTTTTGGTGCAGCATGAATCTATGAGTACATACTCATTTAGAAAGAGGGGTGAAAAAGTAAGAATGTTGAAAAAAAATCACATGAATATGCCAAAGATGACAAGGATGTGGTGAAATACAGTGGTGCTTGGAAGTTTGTGAACCCTTTAGAATTTTCTATATTTCTGCATATGACCTAAAACAACATCAGATTTTCACATAAGTCCTAAAAGTAGATAAAGAGAACCCAGTTAAACAAATGAGACAAAAATATTATACTTGGTCATTTATTTATTGAGGAAAATTATCCAATATTACATATCTGTGAGTGGCAAAAGTATGTGAACCTCTAGGATTAGCAGTTAATTTGAAGGTGAAATTAGAGTCAGGTGTTTTCAATCAATGGGATGACAATCAGGTGTGAGTGGGCACCCTGTTTTATTTAAAGAACAGGGATCTATCAAAGTCTGATCTTCACAACACGTTTGTGGAAGTGTATCATGGCACAAACAAAAGAGATTTCTGAGGACCTCAGAAAAAGCGTTGTTGATGCTCATCAGGCTGGAAAAGGTTACAAAACCATCTCTAAAGAGCTTGGACTCCACCAATCCACAGTCAGACAGATTGTGTACAAATGGAGGAAATTCAAGACCATTGTTACCCTCCCCAGGAGTGGTCGACCAACAAAGAGCACTCCAAGAGCAAGGCGTGTAATAGTCGGCGAGGTCACAAAGGACCCCAGGGTAACTTCTAAGCAACTGAAGGCCTCTCTCACATTGGCTAATGTTCATGAGTTGACCATCAGGAGAACACTGAACAACAATGATGTGCATGGCAGGGTTGCAAGGAGAAAGCCACTGCTCTCCAAAAAGAACATTGCTGCTCGTCTGCAGTTTGCTAAAGATCACGTGGACAAGCCAGAAGGCTATTGGAAAAATGTTTTGTGGACGGATGAGACCAAAATAGAACTTTTTGGTTTAAATGAGAAGCGTTATGTTTGGAGAAAGGAAAACACTGCATTCCAGCATAAGAACCTTATCCCATCTGTGAAACATGGTGGTGGTAGTATCATGGTTTGGGCCGGTTTTGCTGCATCTGGGCCAGGACGGCTTGCCATCATTGATGGAACAATGAATTCTGTTTTATACCAGCGAATTCTAAAGGAAAACATCAAGACATCTGTCTATGAACCGAATCTCAAGAGAAGGTGGGTCATGCAGCAAGACAACGACCCTAAGCACACAAGTCGTTCTACCAAAGAATGGTTAAAGAAGAATAAAGTTAATGTTTTGGAATGGCCAAGTCAAAGTCCTGACCTTAATCCAATCGAAATGTTGTGGAAGGACCTGAAGCAAGCAGTTCATGTGAGGAAACCCACCAACATCCCAGAGTTGAAGCTGTTCTGTACGGAGGAACGGGCTAAAATTCCTCCAAGCCGGTGTGCAGGACTGATCAACAGTTACCGCAAACGTTTAGTTGCAGTTATTGCTCCACAAGGGGGTCACACCAGATACTGAAAGCAAAGGTTCACATACTTTTGCCACTCACAGATATGTAATATTGGATCATTTTCTTCAATAAATAAATGACCAAGTATAATATTTTTGTCTCGTTTGTTTAACTGGGTTCTCTTTATCTACTTTTAAGACTTGTGTGAAAATCTGATGTTGTTTTAGGTCATATTTATGCAGAAATATAGAAAATTCTAAAGGGTTCACAAACTTTCAAGCACCACCGTATGTTCGTGAATGTGAAGCATCGTGAATGTTGTGCTCTTCATTTCAAATTTTACAACAATCCTCTTTATAAATTTCAAGACCATAACAACATTTTTATTTCAAGAATATCATCCTTTTATTAGTGCAGGAGAGTCCAGCAGGCGGAGCTGACAAACTGCAAAAGCAAAAACGGACTCGGTGCAACACAAATCATTTTCATAGACAACTTTACTAAACACTGGTTCATAATTTTGTAATCAAAAACACTGATATTTACACTCCCGCCCCCAAACATATGATTTATCAAAGAGTTATCGTACAAAACGTGTTTGTGTTCGCAGTCACTGAGCAAAATAACAAAAGTGAATATCATATTTTTTTTTTCTGTGCAGAAATACTGATACATGTGTACGGTTACAAAACGGTAAGAAGTGAGTACAGAAATACAGACCGCATAACAAGACAAGCAACATGATTAATATACTATAGTGCGCCATGGTTACCACTGAAGAAGAATCCAGACTCGCACAGATTCTCAGACGGTTTAAATCATAAAGTGAACTGTATTAGTTATACAAGTGTAGGAGTGAAAACAGCTAAAAATATCACTTGAAGTAATCCATTTTATTCGCAAATATAAAACAAATGCTCGTGACCGCTGTGGACACTCAGTAATTCTTAAAAAAAATAAAATAAAACAAGTTTCACACAAAAGCAAGCCAAGAACACAGTAACATGATGGTACGTGCTAAGTATCAAAAAAATATAAGGCTCTACATTGTCTAGATTTCGAATAAATGTAGGCTCAGTGAAAACACACACACCGTCACAGCTGAAATAGTTCCCTGGGGTACACACTCCAGTTTGCTACAGATGTCAGATGTCAAGTTTTTGTAGGATCATATTCTAAAACCACTGCAGATTAGATTTTCCTTGGTCTTGCTGTGCAAATGTCTTCATGTCACTTCCTGGAACTTTCATCAATCATAACTGATAAAGCAAACCTCTATTTTAGAGGAGAGCAAGGAATCTCAGAGCATTCAGGCATACTGGGAGAGAGCGGTCAAAAAAACCCAACAGTTTTTAAATATATTTTAAAGGAATACACAGCTATTTTTCTGATCTAATCTCTGTGTAAGACATCCGTAGCATGTATTTTTGAAATCAGGTGAATCTGGATGCACGTAGGTGATTCTAGATTTAACAGGCAAAACAAACCTCACCCGGTAGCACTCATCTCATTCATCTCATTATCTCTAGCCACTTTATCCTTCTACAGGGTCGCAGGCAAGCTGGAGCCTATCCCAGCTGACTACGGGCGAAAGGCGGGGTACACCCTGGACAAGTCGCCAGGTCATCACAGGGCTGACACATAGACACAGACAACCATTCACACCTACGGTCAATTTAGAGTCACCAGTTAACCTAACCTGCATGTCTTTGGGGGAAACCGGAGCACCCGGAGGAAACCCATGCGGACACGGGGAGAACATGCAAACTCCACACAGAAAGGCCCTCGCCGGCCCCGGGGCTCGAACCCAGGACCTTCT
Source organism: Neoarius graeffei (assembly GCF_027579695.1). NCBI lineage: Eukaryota > Metazoa > Chordata > Actinopteri > Siluriformes > Ariidae > Neoarius > Neoarius graeffei. The sequence continues at coordinate 70,501,333 of NC_083582.1, read as the reverse complement.
TGCTGTGAGGCGACAGCGCTAACCACTACACCACCGTGCCGCCCCCGGTAGCACTTACGATGAATATGAAAGAAGATTTTGCGAAAAAAAAAAAAGGTACCCTATGGGTCCATGTGGCTACTGCTTATAAATAAAATAGTTTTCTGATCCCATGTCCATACAGTAAATATAGCATATATATTTATGCTATGAGGCAGTAGCCACAAAAATGAAGCGTAATCCAAGAATGAACAATTTAAAAATCACGGACATAAAATATACCAAGTGTCTGTACTTTATATTATTCTACTCTTACGGTACCTCTTACAGTTTTCGAAACTGAGGCTGACATACACACGCTGTCGCCATGACCTGAACTCTTTATTTCACGGAAATGGCCCGACGCTAGAGCTCAGTGGAACGCACTTTCCCTCTGTAATAAGCATAAACATGTCTGAAAGCGATTTCTTTATTCTAGTGAATTGTCTTAGGAGCATTATTTAATACTAATGAGAACATTTTGTTTCATAAGTGTAGTGTAAAGACTCTAAATATCTGCCAAAAAGCTAAAAAAAAACCCTTACAAAACCTTTCATTTGACCTTTCAGAAGGACCAAACAAAAGCTGTGATAATCAAAAGGTCAGTTTTCTTAAAATAAACACCACTTACTTGATATCGAATCAGTAGCCTTGGCGAACCACGAGGTGAATTTTGTTTATCTTTTTATCTGCCGATTATCTTCTGATACTACGAAGTTATAACAAAGTTTCTCTTATTTCGTTTCTAGTTCTGATTAGTTCCGAAGTTTATCAAGAAATAGAACGGGTAATCGAACTTGATCAGGATAAGCACATGCGCAGTGTGCTATTGTTACACTCGTTCTTACATTCTTACAACACGATGATAACGCAAGATCACCTGTTCATATCGCGAGATCACGATTCATCGTTCTGGTGATGCGCATGTGCAGTGCGCGACTGTTACACTCTTACAGTACGATGACATATTGGCTACCGCCTCCATATGAAGCAGTAGCCACAAAAACCTTGACCGGATGACCCCCAAAATGTTGGCGGTTCTATTTGAGGCCAATGCCCATCTATTCTGAAAGTTTCATGAAGATTGGTCCAGCCATTTTCCTGTAATATTCATCTCATCATCTCTAGCCGCTTTATCCTGTTCTACAGGGTCGCAGGCAAGCTGGAGCCTATCCCAGCTGACTACGGGCGAAAGGCGGGGTACACCCTGGACAAGTCGCCAGGTCATCACAGGGCTGACACATAGACGCAGACAACCATTCACACTCACATTCACACCTACGGTCAATTTAGAGTCACCAGTTAACCTAACCTGCATGTCTTTGGACTGTAGGGGAAACTGGAGCACCCGGAGGAAACCCACGCGGACACGGGGAGAACATGCAAACTCCGCACAGAAAGGCCCTCGCCGGCCACGGGGCTCGAACCCGGACCTTCTTGCTGTGAGGCGACAGTGCTAACCACTACACCACCGTGCCGCCCTTCCTGTAATATTATTCACAAAAAAAAAAAGATACAAACAAAGAAACCCCACTGAAAACAATACCTCACCCCCGGTGGACTCCGTCCTCGGTGAGGTAACGAGGTGAATTAGGATTTCGGGTTATGGTTGGGTAATCGAGTGGAAGATTTAATTTCTTTGTTGTCTAGTATGATCATTGTAACTGAATCTGCTGTGGTGTAGTGGTAAAGTGGTGGACTTCAAAGCAGAAGGTCCTGAATTCAATGGCCCCCAAGCATAACTGCGTCATCGCTTGTTTACCGCAATGCATTGTAAGGGATAGCCGGGATCAGTAGTTGAGCGATATGACGGATGTCAGATTAATTTTATGTGAGAGGAGCGATTCTGCCGTGCTCTGTCGTGGAAGACAATGGAATTGGTGATTTAAAGAGGTGGAGAACATGTCAAGGGTTTACAGCAGGAAAATCGGAATCCAAATCAAGCTTGGTGAGAAGGTAAGAGTCAAGACCAAGTCGACCATACTGTACAACATCATCATCAAATCTCAGAATGTCTTATTTCTGAGGACGTATATTGGATCATGAAGCAATCTTAGACTTAAGTCTAAATTTGTTTCTTTTAATCTTCAGTTATACCTTATCATTTTCTAAGAAGCTTTGTTCTAATGAAATCTTTGCCTTGCACTTAATCTTGATCCAGCAAAATGAAAGTTACAGGTGCAGTAAGAGAAACTATAATGAAAAATCAACTGTTGACTTAAGTCTAAGATTGTTTTGTCATCCCGGGCCCAGATGAACAGCATCAAAACATTTATAAATGAGTGATTAATTAAATAAAAATTGATATCAGGAAACATTGCAAAAAAAAAAATCTTTGGAAACACGCTGATCTGCCGTGTCATGTTCAGTATAAATGCATTTACTTCAAGAAATGCCGTTAGTAAGGTACACTGAACATTATACAGACCCGAAAGAGAACCCTTCATGGTTTAGGAGTTTTATCGGTCCGACAGACTCGTTCGGCTGCTGAGTACTTTGGTGCGTTGAGAGGCAAAGGCCAAAGAATGCTTCTTTGTTTTACAGGCTTTGAAATATCGCTAGTTTCAGACGATGAACAGTGTCGATTGTTATAATCTTCTATAATCGAAGGCCGTTCTGCAGACCATGGAAATATCGCTGGTCACAGTTTAAGTACGTCTTTTTCCTACCAGAGAAATGTAAGCTACAAACACTTGTCCATTTCGATTCAGTTTGAAGGCTTTCATTGCGGATTAAACTTATCCATTTCTTTCTTCTCTTCTTCTCGACTGGCAGCTGATGAAAGCTCAAATGAGGTGTTCTCTTTGTTGTGGAGACACAGTAAGGCATGCAGTAATTCACTTTAGGCACGGTTAAAACCGGCTAGACAGAACAATGCAGTGTTTAACAAAGGCGAAAGTAAACAATACGGCGGAGCTGACCCCGGGTATCGCCCATAATGCATTGCGGTAAACAAGCGATGACGTAGTTATGGGTTAGGTCTATTCCCAGCAAGGACAGTAAAAAGTTTGGAAAAAAACAAACCCAAATTAAATTAGAAAGACGCGTCTATAAGTGTAATTCTGGTTAGAGAGGATATAAGATATGAGGGGGGAAAGATGAATAGAGAGTGGCTGTCAAAGTGTTCTCATTCTTTTATGAATCTCATCCTTAAAAAAATCCAAGCCCCCCCCAAATGAATCTCATCCCCCCCCCCAAAAAAAATCCCTTTTAAGAATGTCAACCTAATTCACCCACAGTCACTACATGCCCCAATACACAATCCTCCTTCGTCTTCTTTTCCTACAAGTTATGGCACAGAAAAATCCCAAAGCTGGGGGTTCCCATGTTAGAAGTCATGTATTTCGTAAACCTAGTCCTGGGTATGACTTTAAACTGCAACCGGTGGTGAGTCTAAGGTCCGAGAGGACTTGAGTATTAGGGAAAGTGGAGTTACTCCTTAAATCACCATTGCTCCCAGGTTCGCTCCGACCCGGAGTGGTAGCAACTGCCTGGGTTCCAGCTATGGGTTAAATAGTACATCACCAATAAGGCACTGGCAGCAGGGCACTTTTTGGTGCAATGTGGCAGATGAACCCAACAGAGTCAATGGCGCACCACCAGATGGCATGTGGAAGAGACACTCAAATAGCCAATGGATGGCATCACTTACTCGGCAAGTCAGGAGTCACTGCAGGGCAACTTCCATACCTGTCAGGTCTGTGGCACTTTTGTGCACCACTTGGCATCCGATCTGGAGGTTCAGAGAGACAACATGATGGGGGCACGACATCGTTTGTCTTACCTTACTGTGCAAAGCGCTTTGTTAAGAGAGGAGAATCGTATGCAAGAGCTCATGAGGCCAAACATTCCGTGGTGGCTCAGCCGGGCTGTGCGTGCCGCTGCTGTGGATGGCTCTGTTGCTCTGGTGCAGGCCTCGCGGCCTATCTGCGTTTCTGCGCATCCTAATGAAGCAGTCATCATCGCTAGCGATGGACAGCCAATGATGATTTCGTAAACTGCTAGCTTCACTGTCAGTCTACCAACCTTATTTTGATCATAAATCAATAAATATTACTCGGCCCAGCATGTTATTCAATTCAAGCGGATAGTATTGATCCAAACCGTCGATTTTTTCCAACTAAGAAGAAAACTTCAAGTCTACTTCGCCGGCACTGCCATTTTGGAAATCATATCATGCATTGCTGCGTGCTGATTGGTTGAAAGGTGAGTGATGTTGAACTCGTCTGCAAGAAACCATGCACCAATGTTTTGAATGTGAACTGTCAAAATAAGTAACGAAAACAGGACTAAAGGCTCAAAAGGCTTTCGTGTCATGGTATGGAAAGGTTGGAAATTAAACAAGTAGTACACAAAGTCTATAGGTAGCAATGACTGGCCATTTTTTAAAGTAGTTGTCATCATGTTGTGTAATGTATCAAATGAAAAAGAGTGTGAAGACCTCATCTCATCTCATCTTATCTCATTATCTGTAGCCGCTTTATCCTGTTCTACAGGGTCGCAGGCAAGCTGGAGCCTATCCCAGCTGACTACGGGCGAAAGGCAGGGTACACCCTGGACAAGTCGCCAGGCCATCACAGGGCTGACACATAGACACAGACAACCATTCACACTCACATTCACACCTACGGTCAATTTAGAGCCACCAGTTAACCCAACCTGCATGTCTTTGGACTGTGGGGGAAACCGGAGCACCCGGAGGAAACCCACGCAGACACGGGGAGAACATGCAAACTCCGCACAGAAAGGCCCTCGCCGGCCACGGGGCTCGAACCCGGACCTTCTTGCTGTGAGGCGACAGCACTAATCACTACACCACCGTGCCACCCGAGTGTGAAG